>NW_017805830.1:1059-10793 GCF_001891065.2 Hippocampus comes
CTCGTTGACGCACCATCCGCCTAGTCGACGCAACTCTAGTCCAGGCCGGGCCGCGGCCGGCGTCGGCAACCTCTCCCCGCCGGTGCCATCGCGACCTGGCCGACCTCGAACACCCAGCCGCTGGGTACCCAACTCTCTCGCCGCCTTCGGTGGCGAGCGGGGGGTTCAATGTCTCCTTGTTCTATGTTTTATGGTTATTTTGTTTAAATTTTTGATGGGGAGAAAAAAATAATTAATTAATTAAAACAACTTTGTCCGACCTACCGACCCTATGCTGAAATTTCATGTTACCGGAAACATACTATCTTTTTTGTTTGGCCGAATGCTGACTCCTGCTCCCGTGTCAATTTCCATTGGAACCTTTCTTCCATTTACATAAAAAATGGCTATGTGTAGGCTACAGCCGCCATTAGCACGATACACGTGAACATGGAACATGGGAACATCATCATCTTTCTGCTCATCAGTTTGCACATAGCCGGTCATTTTACAAAATTTTCTCTCGTTGCTTATCTTCTTCCTCCTTTTCTTGTCCTTATCGTCAGATACAGGTGCCCGAGCCCGACACACCTTTTGAATATGACCAACTTTACCACACTGATGGCATTTTGAAGTCTTGTAGAAGCAGTCATTTGCACTATGATTCATGCCTTTACATCGGTAGCATCCACTTTGGTGTGTGGGTGAGCGTCCTCTCCTTTGGTTTTCCTTAACCTTGTGTACTGGTGTAGTGAAATCTTCACCTTTCCTCAACTGATGTGCATCCCGGTGGGCAGTCTCCATGTTGACAGCAAGCTCCACGGCTCTTGCAAACGACAGGCCATCCTCTGAGAGTAACTTGCGTTGCAAAGCCTCCGAAGCAACACCGCTGACGAAGCCATCACGGAGAGCCTCATCCAGTCTGTCCCCAAAATCACACCTTGTAGCGAGTTGACATAGCTCAGCGGCATATTCCGTAACCATCTGGCTGTCCTTCTGAACACATTTCCGGTACCTGAAATGCTCCGATATCACCAATGGCTTGGGCTCATAGTAATTCCTCAACGTGGAAACAATTTCCGCAAAAGTCTTGTCTCTGGGCTTGGCAGGTTGCACTAAATTACGGAGACATCCATACGCTGATGCGCCCAAGGAGCTCAGTAAAATGGCAACTTTCTTGTCGTCGCTGACATCATGCACCTCGAACAGCAGTTCCATGCGCTCCACACTGCTCTTCTCCCTCTACACAAACGATTGCACCTCAACAAGTCCAGCTGTCAAACCTATAAAGTTCGCAGACGACGCCACGGTCATCGGTCTCATCAAAGACGGCGACGAGTCTGCATACCGACAACAAGTGGATCAGCTGGAGCTCTGGTGCAACCGACACAACCTCGGGCTGAACACGCTCAAGACTGTAGAGATGATCGTGGACTTCAGGAAACATCCTTCACCACAGTTGCCCCTCACACTATCCAACTGCCCTGTGTCAACCGTCGAGACCTTCAAGTTCCTTGGAATCACAGTCTCCCAGGACATGAAGTGGGAAGTCAACACCATCTCCATCCTGAAAAGGGCCCAGCAGAGGATGTTCTTCCTGAGGCTGCTGAGGAAGCATGGCCTGCCACAGGAGGTGCTACGTCAGTTCTACACAGCAGTCATCGAATCAATCCTGTGTTATTCCATCACGGTTTGGTTTGGGGCCGCAAAAAGGACAAAATCCGACTTCAACGGACAGCTAGGATGGCGGAAAAAAATCATTGGCACTGCCCTACCCACTCTTGAGGATTTGCACACTGCAAGAATCAAAACAAGGGCATGGAAAATCCTCCTGGGTCCCCCTGCCCACCACCTTTTCCAGCTACTCCCCTCAGGCAGGCGCTACAGATTCTTGCGCACCAAATCCAGCAGACACTTAAACAGCTTCTTCCCTCTCGCCATTAACTCCCTAAACAGTCACTGACATAGTCTCTCTTCTTGTACAACAAATACTGCTACTGGTCACTCTAAAATGGTTCAATGATTTTCTGCACCAACTGCACAACTGTCATAGTATTGTATTCTACCACTAATCACTTTAGCTCTGCTTAATAATAATAATAATAATAATAATAATAATAGTTTTCATTTGCAAGCGCCTTTCACAACACTCAAGGACACTTTACACCAAGAGCAAATAATAAAACCACAGATAAAATTATAAAAGAAGAGAAAGATTTAAGGTGGATATGCAAGTCTCAATAGGTGGGTTTTGAGCTGGGTTTTGAATGTGGAAAGACAGTCAATATTACGAATACAGTAAATATTCTCTTTGGGTGAGAGGGAATGGAAATTTGAAGCTCTGACAGATAAGGGGGGGCAAGGTTATGGATGGCTTTGAATGTATAGAGAAGTAATTTGAAATTAATTCTAAATTTGACAGGGAGCCAGTGGAGCTGTCGGAGGATGGGAGTGATATGATGGAAGGAGGGGGTTCTCGTGATGATCCGGGCTGCTGAATTCTGAACAAGTTGAAGTTTATGGAGGCATTTGTGATGGACACCGAAGAGAAGTGAATTGCAGTAGTCGATACGGGAGGTGACGAGACTGTGAACAAGGATAGCAGTGGTGTGAGGAGTGAGTGAGGGACGGAGCCGGTTGATATTACGAAGGTGGAAATACGCGGACCGGGTAATGTTATTGATGTGGGAGTGAAAGGATAGTGAGCTGTCAAGGATGACACCCAAGCTCTTCACCTGGGGGAAAGGAGATACAGTGGAATTATCAATTTTGAGGGAAAAACGGTCGGCTTTGTCTAAAGTAGATTTGGTACAGACGAGGAGTTCTGTTTTATTGTTGTTTAGCTTGAGGAAATTATGGGTGAAACAAGATTTGATTTCTGGGAGACAGTGAGAGAGGGATGAGGGTGGGAGGGAGGCGTCGGGTTTGCTGGAGAGGTAGAGCTGGGTGTCATCCACCAAGTAGTGAAAGTGTATACCAAATTTACGGAATATATTGCCAAGGAGGGAAGAAGGTAGATGATGAAAAGGAGGGGACCCCGGACAGAACCCTGGGGCACACCAGAAGAGACGGGGAGGGATTGTGAAGTGAAAGAATTAAGTTGGATGAACTTTAAGTTGAATGAACTGAAAGCGGCCAGTGAGATATGAGTGAAACCAACGTAGGGGGGTGTGGGTGATGCCTATGGTAGAGAGTCTGTTGAGGAGGATGGGGTGAAAGATTGTGTCGAAGGCTGCACTCAGGTCAAGGATCGTTTGTGATTTTTATGAGGGCCTTTTCAGTACTGTGACAGGGACGGAAGCCGGACTGGAATTGTTCATAGAGGCTATTTTCGGTGAGGTGGGAGTGGAGCTGAGAGGCAACAATTTTCTCAAGAATTTTTGAAATGAAAGGAAGATGGGAAATGGGGCATAGGTTATTGAAATCATTGAGATCTGAACCAGTTTTTTTCAGAATTGGGGTGACAGCTGCAGTTTTGAAGGGCATAGGAACAATTCCAGTAGACAGAGAGATGAAGGGAAGCAGAGAGGGTAAACAGGATTTGACCAAGACTGTAGGGAGGGGATCGAGCTGACAGGAGGTCTTGGATTTAATGATGAGGTCTGAGATTAATGAGAGATGGGGGAGTTCAAAAGAAGATCACAGTTTGCAAGGGGTAAGATTGTCAGAGGAGGGGAGAGGTACAGAGGAGCCCAGGTGCTGGTGGATTTTGTTGATTTTTTCATTGAAAAATAGGAGAAGAACGTTGCAGGTGTCAGAAGAGTAAAAGTGAAGTGGCAGGGAGTCAGGGGGTTGAGTAATTTTGTTCCAGAGGGAAAAAAGAGTCTTTGTATTTCCAACATTGGAGCAGATGAGTCCAGAGTAGTACTGTGATTTTGCTTGCGAGATGGAATCCTTGTAGACGGATAGTTGAGCTGTATAGATGTCCTTGTGAACGGTGAGACCAGTTTTCCTGTAAAGTCTTTCAAGCTGCCGGGTTTTGGATTTCAAGGAACGGAGATGAGGGGTGAACCAGGGGGCAGACTGAGTACAAATGACAGAGCGGGACATGACAGGAGTGAGGGTATTGAGGATGTTGATGAGACCAGAGTTATATCGGGAAACCAAATCATCAGGAGTGGAGTCAATGTCCGGAGTCAGGGTGGTGATCCATGAAGTGAGCGAGTCAATGTTAATGTCTTTAATATTACGGTCAGCGATGGTCCGGGGTGATTTGGCGATTGAGAGCTGGAGAGTAATGTTAAATGAAATAAGGAAGTGGTCCGTCATTGGAAGTTCGTCAGCAGTACAGTTGGAGGGGGGAAAGACCAGAGCAGCAAATCAAATCCAGGGTGTGACCTTTGGTGTGTGTGGGAAAGTCTACAAACTGATCGAAACTAAAACTGTCAAGTGAAGAAGTGAAGTCAATGGTAAGAGAAAGAGCAGTGTTGTCCATATGTATATTAAAATCTCCCAGGATGATTATATTTGGTGACAGAGAGGAGAGATGGGTGAGGACAGCAGACAATTAATTTAAGAAGTCACGGTGGGGTTTGGGGGAGCGGTAGATTGTGGCAATAATCATGGGAGCGGATCCAGATATTTGACAGGCAAGCCATTCAAAGGAGGAGAGTGGCGGGAGAGAGACCGGAAGTTCTTTCTACTTCTCGCGGTATAGTATCGCGAGACCTCCTCCGCGACCGGAGTCGCGGGGCTTGGAAATGTAAACAAATCCCAGGGGAGTAGAATCGTTAAGCTGTGAAAAGTCCCCAGGAGTTTGCCACGTTTCATTCAAACAGAGAATGTCAAGCTTACGGTCAGTGAGGATATCTTGGATAAGATTACCCTTCCCAGTAAGCGAACGGATGTTGAGTAGGCCGAAGTTGACGCCGGCAATGTCGCTGTTTCAAGGACCGTTAGCCGACCTAGCCAGGCCGGCTAACACCCGATGGTCGATGGATCGGCCGGGGGCCAGAAGGAGGTGATGCTGTTGGATCGGTTGAGGCAAAAGCCCCGACGAGACCCATGGTGGATGTATTTGCGGGAAGGAAAGCGAGCGATGTCCGGGAGCAGGTGTAGAGCAGGAGGAGGGCCCAGCCATTGGAAACGGAGCCTGAGGAGCTCAGCCACCGAGTACAGGAGCAGACCCTTGACAGGTTGATGGAGGAGCAACAGGATGATCCACAACAGTAGAACCCAGACACAGGCCCTGCCGACCCCCATCACGGGGCACAACGGAGCGAAGATGGCACGGGGTGTGGTCCGAGAGCCGAGCAGGTGGAATGCCGAGACGCCGGGACGAAAACAGTCGAAAATGGTTGAGGGTGTGAAGCAAGAGTGGATTGGGGGCTGGAGTGGAATGATTATCATATGAATACAGTAATCCGTGCAAGGACAGTAAAATAGTCGAGCATAAAAACACCGTAAAACACAAAAGTTGTGGGAGAGCAGCGGCAGCCAGAACGCGCCAGCGTTCACTCAACCCAGAAGTCAGTGCTTGATACTTTGCACGTTGTCTCACAGTTGTCACTGGGTGGTACCACCGCACTACGGTTCACTTACATTATGAAATGTCCTTCCATACCTATTTGTCATGTCCTTGTTTATGATGATACTAATGCAGCGTGTTATACCGGAGGCAAATTCCTTGTGTGTCCTATGTACTTGGCCAATAAAGATGATTCTGATTCTGATTCTGATTCTGATTCTGACATAGGCAGACCACGATTCATTCTCGGGTTTAAACTCGTCCGGTCTTTGAGAAAAGTAAGCCATCTTACCTCACTACACTTTAGAGCAGGGGTGTCAAACTCATTTCACATGGTGGGCCACATACGGCCTCGGTAGATGTCAAGTGGGCCGGACCATTAAAATGATACCATACTTTGCTATAAATAACCAAAACCATATGTCTTTCCTTTGTTTTGGTATAAAGAAGCACAAGAACATTAGGAAAATGTTGAAATTTAACGAACATATCTTTTACAAAATATTTCATGAACCACCTTACATTTCCTTCGACAAATGTGCAATTTACTTTTATCATTCACATATATGCATTGCAACTGATCCCACTGATTGTACAAACTTTAACAAGTAATTGGTATTGAAAAATACAGTAATGCACTTTAAGATTAAACAAGATTTATGAAGAAAGGAAGTTTAAACCATGTACACATGCATATAAAATCTAAAGGTAATCCCTGCCTACACCTTACAAACTAAGGAGAGTGCTATTAAATGTGTAAATGTGAGAGTGCTATTGAAAGCGTCTGCTGTCATGGGTCTGTCTCAGTGACGGACTGAGGCTGCTGTTGTCTTCTTCTCTGATCAAAACAGTGTCCCCTTGCGGATACTCAATGAATTGCACCTTATTAAAAATATTAATTCTGTGTCTTTAATAATGCATTTTTTTCACTTTTAAATTATCCTGCGGGCCTGATTGAACCTCCTTGCGGGCCGGTTCCGGCCCGCGGGCCGTATGTTTGATAGCACTGCTTTAGAGTATTGCCTACTACCCTATAATCGACTTTTACTCGTCGCCAGATGTTGTGTCTTGAATGACGAGGCACACACACGCGTTTTCTATAATATATTCGACCGTCGCGTTCCACCATTAACAACGTGGGGAACAGACTGAGACATTCATGGTTAACATTTCACACATGCGCAGTTGATGGCAATACAAAGTACGGGAAGTCAATGCGTCCAAACAACATACAAATAACTATGGTGGTTAATACACCACAACTTGTTTAAGCAATTATTAAACGGAATATGATGTAGATAATCCCAACACAAAAGAATATAATGCTCAAACATACAATGACAATAATTAACAATTGAACAAAAGCTTACATAAATATACAGAGGAAGTGCAGCAAACCTATTAAACATACACGGACATCAAGAAAACTAATTTCCCTTAACGAGAATCGTACCCGCACAGCAGCGGTGAGGGTGCCAAATTCTAACCACTGGACTACCACAGAGCAACAATGCAACATGTCAGAGCATGTCAGAATACAGGTCAACATGTCAAGTCCAAATGGGACATCAGGTCTATGAGGCTCGTCTGATTGGATACCTGGTCTGTTTGAGGGATAACTAATCTTTTTTTTCAGATTTTATAAAAATCGGGCAAAAAGTTCAGCAGCCCCGGTGTGCTTATGGGCAGCATTTTTCACAGCCCCGTTTTGTTTTGTTCAGTGGAGATGTTGGCACTGTTGGACAGTCTGCGTTGGTGTGGCTGGATGGATGGCTGCTGAAGTTGAGCATGAGGAGAGAGGAGCGTCGGTGCGGAGTGCAGATGTGTCTTTGGAACTCAGAGTTGCCGCTTGGAATTGAAATGGATTTACCGGGGACAGGAGAAGTGAACCAATCTCTTTTTTTCGTTAATGGATGCTACAGCTTCTTGTTGACTTTGAAACTGAGCTTGTAGCCGACGTGTGCACATTTTGAGCATGACGTCTCCTCTTTCATCGATAACTGCTTCAAACATCAAAGTGTATGCAGAACAAGTGGTTAAGAATGCACGACCCGTCTGTGTCTTATGTGTTGTGTTGTATTATTTGGTCATTTTATGTAAACTGTTCTTTTGATGGCAGCGCGGGCACCCGCAGCGGCTCCTCTTGTTGTCCTGTTGTCTGGTTGAGAGGGAAGAAATTTCATCTGTGCTGTATACATTTGACAATAAAGTTGGACTTGACTTGACTTGACTGATCCACTGGTGAAAGGACACTTTGATTCTCTCCTCTTTCATCTCAAACTGCTTTAAACAACAGCGTAAGAGGGAAATGTGGTTAGGATTGCACGACTGTCCGTGTTTTATGTTATGTGTTGTGTTTATTAATTTACTTTATGTTAACTGTTTTGTAAAGCGCTTTGTTACAGCTGCAGCTGTTGTGAAAGTGCTGTATAAATCAGGATGTATTGTATTGTAACATGTCAGAATTCAGGTCAACATGTCAGTTTTCAGAGGCCTTTTATTTTGAAATGGGACATCAGATCCATGTGAAGCTCATCTGGCTGGATACATGGGGGGCTCTAGTATGTCCTAGACCTGGTCTGGTTGAGGGATCACTAAAATCCTTTTTTTAAATGTGTTTCAAAAATCAGGCAAAAAGGTCAACATGTCAGAATTTAGGCCAACAGGTCAGATTTCAGAGGCCTTTTATTTTGAAATGGGACATCAGATCCATATGAGACTAGTCGGGTAGGATACCTGGCGTGCCCTAGTATGTCCTAGACCTAGTCTGGTTGATGGAAGTTAAGATTATTTCTTTTAAGATGGTATAAAAATGGGCAAAAAGGTCAAAATGTCAGAATTCATTCATCTTCCGAACCGCTTTATCCTCACTAGGGTCACGGGGGTGCTGGAGCCTATCCCAGCTGTCTTTGGGCAGCAGGCGGGGAACACCCTGAATTGGTTGCCAGCCAATCGCAGGAAAATGTCAGAATTTAGGTCCAAATGTCAGATTTCAGAGGCGTTTTATTTTGAAATGGGACATCAGATGTGAGCAATGGTACTCTGATTGGATACCTGGGTTGCTCTAGTGTCCTTTTGACCTCGTCTGATTGAGGGAAAACCAAAATTCATTTTTCGATAAGGCCTGGAGGTCAAAATGTCATATTTCAGAGGCGTTTTATTTTGAAATGGAGCACCAGATTTCTTATTTTATATTGGTTAGCAGAGGTACCGGGTTCGGCCAGCCCCAGCCTCCCTGTGTGGAGTTTGCAAGTTCTACCCGGGCCTGTGTGGGTTTTCTCCGGGTACTCCGGTTTCCTCCTACATTCCAAAAACATGCATAGCAGGATGATTGAACACTCAAAATTGTCCCTTTGTGTGAGGGTGAGCGCGGATGGTTGTTCGTCACTGTGTGCCCTTCAATTGGCTGGCAACTGGTTCAGGGTGTCCACCTGCCAACTGCTCGAAGACGGCTGGGATAGGCTCCAGTACCCCCCGCGACCCTTGTGAGGATAAAACAGAACAGAAAATGGATGGATGGATATATATATATAAAAAAAAAAAAAAAAATCCTCGTCTCATCCCTCGAGTGGTGTCTGTCCCTCATTCAGCTCGGGTCCTCTACCAGAGGCCAGGAAGCTTGAGGGTTTTGCGCAGTATCCTTGCTGTTCCCAGCACTGCACATTTCTGGACTGAGATGTCCGATGTTGTTCCCGGGATCTGTTGCAACCACTCATCTAGTTTGGGGGTCACTGCCCCGAGTGCTCCGACCACCACAGGCACGACTGTCACCTTTACCTTCCAGGCTCTCTCCAGCTCCTCTCTGAGCCCTTGGTATTTCTCGAGTTTCTCGTGTTCCTTCTTTCTGATGTTTCCATCCCTTGGGACCGCTACATCCACTACAACGCCTTTCCTCTGCCCTTTACCTATGATCACGATATCTGGTTGGTTCGCCATTACCATCTTGTCAGTCTGGATCTGGAAGTCCCACAGGATCTTCGCTCTGTCATTCTCCACCACCTTCGGAGGTGTTTCCCATTTTGACCTTGGGGTTTCCAGTCCATACTCCGCACAGATGTTTCGGTAGACTATGCCAGCCACCTGGTTATGGCGTTCCATGTGGGCTTTCCCTGCCAGCATCTTACATCCTGCAGTTATGTGTTGGATCGTCTCAGGTGCCTCTTTGCACAACCTACACCTTGGGTCTTGTCTGGTGTGGTATATCTGGGCCTCAATGGCTCTGGTGCTCAGGGCCTGCTCCTGAGCAGCCAGGATGAGTGCCTCTGTGCTGTCCTTCAGTCCAGCCCTC
>NW_017805830.1:11103-13842 GCF_001891065.2 Hippocampus comes
CCCGTTTTAATGCTCTCATCAACATGTAATCATGGATCCGTTTTCTTTGTACAAAATGCAAATATTTATTGAAACAGCAATTTCAATTTGAAATTTTACATTAACATTTTTCATTTGGAGCAGTTATTCACACTTGGAGCACATAATCTCTCACACAATATAACTGTCATCAATAACAGTGGAAACAAACATTTTGTCACACAACAGCTCAAAACGGAGCAATATAAAATTATAAAGTGCACATCTAAGAGAAATTAGTACTCAGTCTATAGTGCAGTTGAACCATGGTTTAATACTTGCGTTTTCTCAATTTGCTTTGAACACAGCTGTCAGGCTACCTGCTCATTATTCGCAGAGGCTCATCAACCTAGTCTATTATTTCTCTCCCAAAACAGAAAAGTAACAGTAAATTAAGAGAAAAACAGTAAACTATAAAATGTAAGCCTAGCCTAATACTTCTTTGCTTTGAGCCAGTCACTCAAACAGACAAGCCTGTTGACATTTTCAGACGAAAGGGAAGCTCGCTTCTTCCGTACAATGTGGCCAGATATTGAAAACAACCTCTCAGTAGGTACTGATGAAGCCGGTGTTGCCAAGTACTTGCGTGCAAGGTGGGACATTTCTCTGTGTGCTCCTTCATGTGTGGACCACCATTCTTGGGGACAGTCATCAATGCCAGCAAGATGCTCTGCCTTGTAGCGCTCCAGACATTGCTCAAGACTGTCCTCCTCCTCTTCACAAGAAGACTCAAGTGCAAGCAAAAGAGTTGGTTTCTTTGTCGGAGGCTCAGACGTGACTTGCTTATCTAGCTATACGGGCACCTCCTGAAGCAAGGTGTGGACCATATCCCACACCTCAGCCTTGTCAGGTTTGCTCAGACACTTGAGGTCCTTAAACCTTGAAACAAAATGAAAACCAAATTAAATACAGGTACGGGTGCAGATAAACAAAACAAGATTCATACATATATAAATTCAAATACAAATACAAAACACTGAAACGCAATGCTGAGAATGAGCATTAAGTAAGAATAAAGCATGACAATCTGACCTTGGGTCTAGTGCAGTTGCAACTTTCAGCCATGTGATGTTCATCTTCTCCTTGCGACTCTCCATGTCTGCTAAGAAGGCTCCTTTAAACTTGATCATGTGGGCTGGATCGTCCTCTCTGACCTCCATTACTCGTGACAGATGACACAATGCTGGCAGCACCATCGAACAAGACACAGACTTCTCTCCCCCAAGAAGTTCAGACACATACCTGAAATAATATAGATAAGCACTTTAGTGGGGAACTGCTGATGCCTACTGTAATTTAACGAGAGTTCACATACCCACAACTCATGTCCACACACACAGGTAGATATTTACAACACACAAGTAGACACATACACACACACGACACAAGTAGACATGAACAACAGACAGGTAGACATGCACACACACACCTCATTCATGTGAAAATCTGAAAACAGATTTTCACATGACATGGATACACAGTCATTTACCTCAAGTTCTCCAGCATAGCCATGAGCCTCTTCAATTTCTCCATCTCAGTATCTGTTGGCATGGCAACGTTGGATGCGCGACCGGCTAGAGCAGTGGTGTCAAACATACGGCCCGCGGGCCGGATCCGGTCCGCAAAGGAGTTTAATCCGGCCCGCGAGATGTGCAACTTGTTGCTTCTCGAGGTCCGCTTGGTTTGCTGGACTATGCTTGAAGTGTCCTACAACTTTTCTGCATTTTGTCAATGCGCTGTCAAACAGGCTGTTGGTTAAAGAAACTGTGACTGCTCAGTGCAAAGCATGAACGATGCACGGGATGTGCTGAAAGGGAAGCAGCCTGGTCGCTGCAATCATGTTGCGTGCACTATCCGTGGTAAATGAGACAATTTTGTGTTCAATTTCCCACTCTCTAGATACTCGCACAAAGTGCTTTGCAACAGCGTCAGCGAAGTGCCTCTCTTCTGTCTTTGCAACAGTCAAAGAATGCGACTTAAGTTCCCACTGTTGGTCAAAATAATGGGCTGTGACTCCGAAGTAGTTGTGATTACTAAGGGAAGTCCAGTAATCCCCGGTGAGCGCAACTGCTTGTGTCGTCTCCAACGCTTGGCGTACTTTATCCTTCTCCGCTTCGTACAATTTCTGCACCTGGCTTGTCATGTTGGCTCTCGTCGGCATTTCGTAGGAGGAGTCGTTCGATGCAATTCGAATTATTTCAGCGAGACCCTCGTCCTCCACAATGTTAACAGGCCTGCATGCAGTTGCCGCCCAGTTAGCTATGGCTCGAATAAGTTTGCTCTTAGTTGCGTTATCCATTTTCTTCTCTTTGAAATTCTCCATGGTTGTCTGGCTTAGACGAGGGGGCATAGTACTTACATCAGCCGTGCGCTTGGCCATTAAGTGGTACTTCAAACTCAATGTGCTACGATGATAACTCAATTCGCGACTGCAAAACACACAGACAACCTTGGTCTTGTCAGTTGAGCCATCTGGCACTTTTTAAAAGTAAACTGTCCATTCATAAGTGATTTAGTATTCATTTTCGGTATCTCACGCTGCCGCTCAAACTGTGGCTGACCAAACAGATATGCGCATTTATTTTAGAGCAACGTAACATCCGGTGTCGTGTGGTGCCGCGTTAATCTCGCAAGAAAATTTAATCCCGCGAGAAAATTTTTAATCCCGTCAAAAATTATTTAAATTAATGCCAATAAAAACGCGTAAACTGACAGCTCTAA
>NW_017805830.1:15573-21641 GCF_001891065.2 Hippocampus comes
TTTTTTTCGTTTTTAATCCAAACAACTGACGTGAATGCATTAGTTGTGCGCTTTTATTTCGAAGGTGGCCAACGCCGCTTGCCTGGCAGATTACCGTAATGCACAGTATTGACAATCGCAGTGGTGGCCCACTTGACTTCAATTTTGCGAGTGGAGGCTAGCTTGACCGCAGTCAAACATCTTGGCACAAGCCGATATAATCAAAGTGCGGGTTTCTAGGTACTACAGTGAAACTCCTCTAGAACGAAACCTACATGGGCGAAAATACTCCCTTATGTGAAAAAATCTTTATGCATTAACGCAATTCCCATTCTCCTGCCCCCCATACGACGAAAACCTCCGTTGCATGATACAAAATCATTTTCTCTGCTCCAGCCTCGCGAAGACATTCACTACAATGAAGTCTTATCCAACAGCGACCTCTACTGCTTCGTTCGAAAAAAGGCAACAGCAACCACCACACTGGTTTACATAGTGAACGATGATTTTTTTGGTCACAGCTGCGAGTTTCCTGTACTCAACATACTCATAGCTGCTCTGCCATTGGCTTACCGAGCATCATCCTGGCCATTATTGGCCAAGAGGGACCTCACTGTCTATGTGTGTAGATACTGAGGCTAGATCCGTAGCATCCGATTAGCTGCTCAGAGTAAATTGCTTATGGCTCGACGGACATTCAAATAAACGAACTTTTCCTCACATGCTTTACTTGTTATCATGCTAAAAACACCCACGGGACGCTTCGTAGTCCTCAATGGCCATAGTTAGCTCTTGAAGGCTAAAAACCTTACACTAACTGGAGCGCTTCTCTCTCATTAGCGCTCCAGTTAGCGTAAGGTTTTTAGCCTCCGAGAGCTAACTATGGCCATCGAGGACTACGAAGCGTCCCGTGGCTCGACGGACATTCAAATAAACAAACGTTTCCTTGAATGCTTTACTTGTTATCATGCTAAAAACAGCCAAATTTTGCAATTTCTTTCCCTTTTTGTGTGTGAGTGTGTTTGTGCTTACATCTGAGATCAAATTTGCTACAGTGAAAAACCCCCTGTTGTGAAAATTTCTTGCTGCAAACATGATTTCGTTGTAGAGGAGTTTCACTGTAGCTATAAAAAGTGACAAAACCCTTCATTTCACATTGCTCCCATGTTCCAAAAACACGCATAGCCGGTTTATGAAACACTCTAAATTGTCCCGAACTGTGATTGTGAGCGCAAATATTTGTTCGTCGATGTGTGCCCTGCGATTGGCTGGCAACCAGTTCAGGGTGTAATATGCCCACTGCCCAAAACAGTTAGGACAGGCTCCAGCACGCCCACGACCCTCGTGAGGATAAGCGGATCAGACAATGCATGAATGTTTCTCGTGTTGATTACTTGCAAAAGGAAAGACCAGCAGAAGAGAGGTCATCTGGGGCTTGTACAAAGTAGTTCGACCGTGTGTCATCGAGAAACTACGTTATCTGGAGCAGCAAATTGAAAAAAAGCAGGACCAGATGACGTCACTACAAGCCCAAAATGTGACGCGAGGTATGAGGTCCTCAAGTTTTATGGTTCATATGAGAAAAAATACTGTAGACAGAACAACCGGGTTACGTTTCAGCTCAATAAAGCAAACACATTTTTTCATTTATCATCTATGTATCTGTATATTTGCTGATCCAACTGTCCATCTGTCATCTATCCAATGTGATCTGATTTAACCATATTAAAAAACTCAAACCAATACTAAGACTGATGTAACCCAAATAAAATGTAGACATCCGTTTATAGCCTATTGGTTGTTATTGTGGCTTTGTTAGCAGAGTTGCTTCACAGCGCGTGCAGATTGGCATCCTTCTGCCTAACATCCAAGAATGACACGTAGTGTGAGGTGTTTCCTTCAGCCATGTATCGGCGTGTTTTATTGAACAGGTGGAGAGAAGAAGAGGGAAAAGGCGTTTCCCTTTTATAGGGCTGACGACGTCACTCACCAAGAACAAAAAGTAAAGTTGTACTGCCCTCCGCTGGCCCAGTCGCAAAAGGCTGTCATACAATCCCAACACTCCCACTTATGAGTGACTTTTACACTGTACAGCAAAAATATGTATGTACATGTAAACGTAGTCAACCTACATACAACAACGTTACATACAAACAGTGAATGCCACACATTAAGTCTTCTATGTGGCGAACATTGCCTTTGCAAACTTAATTAACTTCAATTTGGAAACAAGTTTGTTTGTCTGCTGTACCCCTCAGGTAGCGTAAAACATGTTTCACCATGATCCAATGTTCGTTTGTCGGATTAGCAAAATGCTGGGATAGTTTGCTTACCACAAAACATAAATCAGGACGTGTACATGTAGCCAGATAAATAAGGCTACCCACAGCTTCTCTGTATTTCTTCAAATCAGTCAGCTGAGGTGAATCCTCGGAAAAATGTATCTTTTGGTCACACGGTGTCTCCCTTGTTATACACTCCTGCATGTCAAAACGTTGCAAAATCTTTCCCACATACTTTTCTTGTGACATTTTCACACAGTGATCAGATTGGCTGAATTCTATGCCCAGAAAGTGTTTTAGCCTGCCTAGGTCTTTCATCTTAAATTGACTGGAAAGCATAGTTTTCACCTGTTTTAGACTAGTTTGTTTGTCTGCTGTACCCCTCAGGTAGCGTAAAACATGTTTCACCATGATCCAATGTTCGTTTGTCGGATTAGCAAAATGCTGGGATAGTTTGCTTACCACAAAACATAAATCAGGACGTGTACATGTAGCCAGATAAATAAGGCTACCCACAGCTTCTCTGTATTTCTTCAAATCAGTCAGCTGAGGTGAATCCTCGGAAAAATGTATCTTTTGGTCACACGGTGTCTCCCTTGTTATACACTCCTGCATGTCAAAACGTTGCAAAATCTTTCCCACATACTTTTCTTGTGACATTTTCACACAGTGATCAGATTGGCTGAATTCTATGCCCAGAAAGTGTTTTAGCCTGCCTAGGTCTTTCATCTTAAATTGACTGGAAAGCATAGTTTTCACCTGTTTTAGACTCTCAATGTTATTGGCTGCGATGATGAGGTCATCAACCCAAATAACAATGATGATTTTTCCTGTCTTTGTAGACTCTCTTGTGGAGACACAATGGTCAGCCGGGTTCTGTGTAAAGCCATCATCAGTCAAACATTTGTGAAGCATTTCATTCCAATTGCGGCCCGACTGTTTCAAACCGTAAATGGACTTCTGTAGCTTGCACACCAACTTTGCTTCCACTTTTTCATAACCCTCAGGCTGTTCCATGTAAATGTCTCTGTCAATGGGTGCATGCAGGTAGGCCGTTTTTACGTCCATTTGATGGAATGTCAAATTTTCTTCGGCTGCCTTCTGCATGACCACTCTCACACTAGTCAAATTTGCTGTGGGTGAGAAGGTCTCACCATAATCTACGCCTGCCCTCTGACTATAGCCTCTGACTAAGCTACAAACCTTGCTTTATATTGGTCATGTCCTTCACTGTTCTCCTTGATTGAATAAACCCATCTACCTCCCACTGTTTTCCTGCTTTCTGGTAGGCTAGTCAGGGTAAATGTCTGGTTTTCTTCTTAGGACTTCATCTCTTCATCCATTGCCTGTTTCCATTTTCTTGACTCAGTGGATGCCATGGCCTCCTTGAAGGTCAATGGTATACCACAAACTACTCTGTAGCAGTAATCTACGCTAGTGAGCATGCTGTCTTCGTCACTACTATCATCTTGAGTATAATCAGAGAGGTAACTAGGGGGTTTACGCTCTCTATTGGGATACCTTGAGGTTTGTGGCGTCACTCGAGGGTGCTTCTTGCCAACATCCTCTGGTGACTGTGACACTTCTGTTTCCATGTCTCTGTTCAGGGTACCCAGCTGCGGTGTTCCACCCATCTCAACATCTGCAATGGAGTCTAGGCCAACCTCTTGTGTCTGGGTTGCACTCTCACAAGTTGTCTTCGTGATAAATTTCACTAATCTGTTCTTTTGTACTTTTCCTTTACTAGGGTAGTAAAGTAGAAAAGCAGGGCTTCCCTTGTCGTGTCCTACAAAGGACACTTTTCACACCTTGAATCTAATTTACCTTTTTCTTGTTGATATGCATAGTACTCTGACCCGAATTTGTGCATTTTTGATAAATCACATTTCTTGCCGGTTAGTGCTGTGTAGGGGGTTGTACCCGTATGCTTATTAAAGCATCTGTTTCTCGTGTAGGCAGCTTCTTGGACAGCATAGTGCCAAAGGCTTTTGGGTAAATTGCTATCAATAAGCTTACATCTTGCCATCTCAAAAAGAGTGCGTCCTCCCTCTCTGAAATCCCATTCTGGTGTGGGGAATTGGGACAGGACGTTTCATGCTTGATTTTATTCTTTCTCAATAGTGTCTGAAACTCCCTGTTTGTGAATTCGGTTCCATTAATGGACCGAATACATTTTACAGTGCCGTAAGGCACTACATCCGCCAAAAACTTTTCTGTTGCCTGTTCTGCATCACTTTTCGATTTGAGAAAGTAAGTAAAAACTGCCCCTGTACATACATCTGTGAAAGACTGCATATATTTGAAACCGTCAATAGATCCATTGCTCACCGGTCCGGCTAAGTCAGTTGTAACCAAGTCAAGTGGGGTGTTCACTTTCTCAACTGCATCTCTATTTCTCGTCTGGGCAAACTTGCCTTCAATGCATACAGTACATTCTTTGTCAGGTCTACGTTTGTCACCTTTGACGTGCATACCCACTGTCACACCCTGTAACCTAAGAATGTCATCGTAATTGCAGTGGCCCATGATTTCGTGCCATGTTTGTATGTCATGACTGACATTACACACATCACTTTCATCACATTCAGTTTGTAGATCATACATTCGTTTGTACACATTAATGTCAAACTTTGTTCTTTTTCTTTGACACAAATTTGGCTTTAAGTACTCTCTCCTCAGGTTCCTCTGCAGCAGGTGCGGAATCCTCTGAAGCTTCAAAGTTTCTCAGTTTGGCTTTGAACTCTGCTAGCTTCATGTCAGTTGGGCCATGAGTGACCATCAGTGTAAATGGCTTGTATTTTTCCGGTAGACCTCTCATAACCATCGCCATAATTAACTCTTCACTTGGTGCTTCGCCTGCACCCTTGAGTGCTGTAATGATTTGCTCTGCCCTTATAATATACTCAGTTGTAGTCTCTGTGTCCACTTTCTTCAATGACGTCAGTGTAATGTACATGGAGACGATGCGTGGCCTACTTTTTCCGATGTAGTACTCTCTCAGTACTTTCAGGCTTTCACGACCATTGTCTTTGGTATCTCTGAAGAAGAGACTCAAAGTTTGAGTCTCAAACTTACATTGTCCAGTAATGGTGCCAGCGCGCAATAAGCATCCGCGTTCAACTTGTTGTCCCTCGCTTGGTCATCTGCTGACTGTTCACGTGGACATGGACAGCCATGTATGGGTGTGTTTTATTGAACAGGTGGAGAGAAGAAGAGGGAAAAGGCGTGTCCCTTTTATAGGGCTGACGTCACTCACCAAGAACAAAAAGTAAAGTTGTACTGCCCTCCACTGGCCCAGTCGCAAAAGGCAATCATACAATCCCAACAGGCTTTAGAGTTAATAATTTGTATTTTAATGCCCTGCGTTTTCATGAGAACTTTTTTAAGATGACTGTTGTGCATTGACGAAGCCAGTAGATGGCACTTAATGTCGAATGTTTCCAGCCAGTATGGCAACAAGAGCATTGCATGCTGGGGATGTTAGCAGCTTCTTTTATTTCCATACATTGTGAGGGAGTTACAGACTGTTCTGACTGTAATGATGGTGAACATTGTGAGGGAGTTACAGACTGTTCTGACTGTAATGATGGTGAGCAGACAAGCTTCACGTTTTATGCGACTTCTTAATAACAACGTGGCAGAGCCGTAAAGCATGCAGTATGCTCATTCTAACAGTCACTTCCTGGAACTCCCCCTTATAGGCGGGACCTGTCAATCAACTGGAGGATGACGTATCACAGTACAAACTTTCATAAAGCACGACTCATATAATAATAGCCTATATATTATATATATATATATGTATAT
>NW_017805830.1:21740-23562 GCF_001891065.2 Hippocampus comes
AAGGAGCACACACGATTGACTGCAGAACACGTCTTTATTCCACGGCTGTCAACAAGTGGATCTGAACAGTTACAACTTTGCGCCAAAAACATTCACATAACCACGCCCCCTACTACATGCCTGCTGGGTGAGAAGCGTGGTCCTCGTGTCCGCCATACAGCCCCCCCCTGAAAACCCAGAAGGGCGAGGGGACCTGGGCAGGCAAGAGCACATCGCCCGCAACCAAATGAGCTGGTTTGAGCCTATCTAAGGAAACACACTCCCTTCGCCCACCCATATCAATCACAAAACTCTTATCACCGTGCTCGAGCACCCTAAATGGGCCGTCATACGGTGGCTGGAGGGGCGAGCGGTGGGCATCATGGCGCAAAAAGACAAAACGGGCCGACATAAGCGCAGACGGTACGAACACTTTGGGAACAAAATGGTGTCAGAGTTAGGGGTCCCTCCGACAAAAAGGGGAAGGAAGGCGCGCCGGAACCTTCTGGCAGAAATTCACCGGGAACATGAAGTGGCTGACCGAGCACCAACTCAGAAGGGGCGGCGATAAGATCTTCTTTCGGAGCCGAACGTAACCCGAGCAAAACCCACGGAAGGCGGTCGACCCAGTTACCGTCCGAAAGCGCAGCCCGCAGCGCAGCTTTTAACGACCGGTGAAAACGTTCGCACAACCCGTTAGCCTGTGGGTGGTAGGCCGTAGTGCGGTGTACCTGCACACCCAAGGACCCTGCCATGGCTGACCAGAGCTCCGACACAAACCGGGGGCCCCTGTCCGAGGTGATATCAGATGGCGTGCCGAAACGCGCGACCCAGGACGACAGAAATGCACGAGCTATATCTGCCGAGGTCGTGGAGGACAGGGGAACTGCTTCCGGCCACCTAGTGGTCCGATCTACCATCGTGATTAGATGTGTGAAACCCTGCGACGGAGGGAGGGGGCCTACCAGGTTCACATGGACGTGGTCAAATCGCCTGGTCAGAATTGGAAAAGGTTCAAGGTTCGCCCTGGTGTGCCGGTGGACTTTAGCACGCTGACACGCCATGCATGCAGCCGCCCACCTCCTGGCGTCCTTGCATAGTCCAGGCCAGACAAACATGGCCCCAACCAGCTTGACTGACGCACGAACACCAGGGTGTGAGAGGGAATGGATCGAATCAAAGATTCGGCGACGCCAATCCAACGGAACCACAGGGCAAGTGTGATCCGTAGACACATCGCAGAGGAGAGCGGGACCGCCTACACGCATTATTACCTCCTCAAGTTTTAGAGCCGTACTGGCTGCCTTGAGGTTGCGGATGTCAGGATCCTCGGATTGGTCGATGGCCATTTCGGTAAAATCAACCCCGAGCTGGACCGGACATACAATTGAGCGCGGTTACACTTACCGGCCACATGCTGAATGTCAGTTGTGAACTCAGAAATGGCCGCTAGGTGCCGTTGCTGCCGAGCCGACCACAGTTCCGTAACCTTTGACGTTGCAAATGTAAGTGGCCTGTGGTCCACAAAAGCGGTGAAAGGGCGTCCTTCCAGAAAGAAACGAAAATGGCGTGTCGCAAGATAGGGTGCCAGCAACTCTCTGTCAAAAATGCTATACTTGCGTTCGTTATCACGCAGCTTACGACTGAAAAACGCAAGGGGCTGCCATACGTTCTCCACCAGCTGCTCAACCACCGCCCCAACAGCAATATCCGACGCATCTGTAGTTAAAGCCACTTGCACGGTTGCAATCGGGTGGACCAGGAGGGCTGCACTTGCGAGAGCGTCCTTAGCCTGTTGAAATGCCTGTGCCCGTTGTGGAGACCACTCGATCGGATCATTAGC
>NW_017805830.1:23849-24740 GCF_001891065.2 Hippocampus comes
AAGGCGCTGGGGATCCACAAAAGCAGTGAAAGGGCGTCCTTCAAGAAGGAAACGAAAATGGCGCGTCGCAAGATAGAGTGCCAGCAGCTCTCTGTCGAAAACGCTATACTTGCATTCGTTATCCCGCAGCTTACGACTGAAAAACGCAAGGGGCTGCCATACGTTCTCCACCAGCTGCTCAACCACCGCCCCAACAGCAATATCCGACGCATCTGTAGTTAAAGCCACTTGCACGGTTGCAATCGGGTGGACCAGGAGGGCTGCACTTGCGAGAGCGTCCTTAGCTTGTTGAAACGCCTCTGCCTGTTGTTGAGACCACTCGATAGGATCATTAGCCTTTTTTTTCTCAAGGCGCCGTACAGTGGCTGCAGGTGGTGGGCTGCGCGAGGAAGGAACCGGTTATAAAAATTAACCATGCCCAAAAACTCTTGCAGCACCTTAACTGAAGCGGGGCGGGGGAAATCCACCACCGCCTGCACTTTGGCGGGCAAATTGGCAGTTTAGCTGCGTCGAGACGACGCGCGTAGGCAAACACCGGCGGGCCAACAGTGGGGATGAAATGCTCCACCCCGTGCTTAGTATCGGCGTTGGAAAAGGCGGGAGTAGTTAGCGACGGGAAGTCTGTCAGTAAACGCTGATAAACGGCACCCAATGCCAAATAATTCGCGTGCGTTAATGGTCTGAGTCACCCAGCCTCACACGGAAAAGTGGCGAACGATACAGCGTCAATCAACCGGCGGTTAGCGACATCAACGAGCAGTCCAAGTGCCCACCGAAAATCCGCGCCGATGATCGGAACTGTGATAGAGGCAATGACAAAGTTCCACTGGAAATTGCGTCCATGGAAGCACACGGTCACCGACCTGGAACCAAAGCTGATGATGGGCGAGA
>NW_017805830.1:24887-25350 GCF_001891065.2 Hippocampus comes
TCCACGGCTGCTACTGAACGCCGGCACTGGCGTTTCCCGGGGCCTCGTAGTTGCAGGGGGGGACACAGCGCCGAGCCTTGGCGCCAAAATGCTGATGGAAAAAACAGAGCGTCTTTTCGCGCCGCTTCCGCGTAACCACTCCGGCCACCACTGTCGGGTCAACGCCTGGTGTCGCCTCGAGGAGGGGATCGGCCGTTGCACTTTGCATGGCGAACTGTCGTGTAGCCAGCAGAACTCAATCCGCTTCTTCAGCCAAGCCCCGGTAATCGCCGGTCGTCAGGCATGCCGAGTTAGCCAACACCGCTCGCACCGGGCCTGGTAGTTGGCTCAGAAAAATGCGCGGGAAAAGAAATCCGCCTCCATCTGAGCCTAATAGCGACAGCATTTTGTCCATCAGATCCACTGCTGTGCCATCGCCCAGCCTGGGAAGGGAAAGGAGTCTGTCTGCTCTCTCCGAGTCCGA
>NW_017805830.1:25751-33537 GCF_001891065.2 Hippocampus comes
CCACAAAAACATTTTGAGATCTGTAAAAAAATCATATATATATATATATATATATATATATATATATATGACACTGACCGGAGGATTGCTTTTGCCTGTATTCATGATTTACTCCGCTGAATGTACCTTTTATCATGTTACGTTGGTAATGCTGGTGATAGTCTAAAGGACATTTTTTTTCAGTAGGCTAATAATTCTAAGGTTTTAAAATATTTTATTTGCCATTTAAAGGGACAGTTTGTAAAAAAATGTTGATATTTCAATGTTCATTATTTCAAAAACCCACAATTAATTTGAGCCATCCATCCGTTTTCCAACCGCATATCCTCACAAGGTGTGCTGGAGCCTATCCCAGTTTTCTTCAGGCAGTAGGAGGGGCCCGCCCTGAACTGGTGTCAGAGCCAGAGATTGGCAATCCGGATCGGCTCTCCTCCAAGGGGTCTGAACCACCCGTGAGCCTCCTCAGCTGCTCCAACGCACAATCGCGGATAGACGGGGATTCCGATAAGCCGATGCTGAGAAAGACACGCCTGGGTCCTCACTGCCTTTATTTATTCGAAACCAACCCGGTCCCCCTCCATTTATTCTCCCCAAACAGTAACCGTTCCAGAATTGGAGATTAATAAATGGCCGTTTCGTTTTTACGACAGCTCTTTCTCCTTTTTGCTCTCTTGCCATTGATATTGCACCCAAGTAAAGTTCAATAATCCTTGTGAGGATCATTCGGGTTTGTTTATTTCGCCCGAGTAAAATATTTTAGGTAACGTGTTCAAAGATGGTTCATGCGACCCTAAATTAATGCGTGTTCACAGCCGTACATTCATTATTGGAGGTTGAGTGGTACATGAATCAAATCATGAAATGACTTGAGGTAGACGTCATACATGTTATAAGATTTATTAAAATGACAATCATTCTGATTGTCTGAGTGAAAAATTTTCACAAAAGTAAAATGTAATAATCCATGTTGGGTCCAATTGCTCTCGGCTGAGGCAGAGAGTTGGAAAAAAGGAAAAAGTCCTACCGTGCATGCTCCACTGCTGGAGACGGCCCGCAGGCCCTCTCCGCAGGGGGGCCCGGAAAGGCACTACTCCCCCCTCGCACGTCTATTTTATACCATGGACAGGTTGGTTGTTTCGGGCATTCTGTCAACAACCTTTACCCTGCTTTGTGCTCAGCACTCTTCCCTATTTCTGGGCAGTGTTCCATCAGCCTTTCACCTATTTTGAGCTCAGCATTTTTCTTATTGTCCGGGCATCATTCCAACGGCTTAATTGTCCACGAGTGAGGACACTGGCTCATCTTTGACAGGTCAATCATAATACATCATTCTTACGCAGCTAAATACCATTTTGAGTAATTTGTGTATAGTTATTTTTACTACGAATTCTCGCTGGCAGTTAATGAACTTCTCTATTTTTCATCATGTGACATTATCTCGAAAAATCACAGGCACTTGGAGAATCCATAAAGCCGTTTCAAACATATCTGCTGTAATACAAAAGCTATTCTAATATATACCTGAATAATGCCATGTTATTTTCTTGCAACATTTTCAGAAAGAAAAAAAAAAGAAAAACACTAATTAATCATTCTTTGGATAAAAACCTCAGTTACGGTATCGCCATACTATTGTATGATTCACCAGAAAAGTTATATCCCAACCATTCTAGCGTTATTTGACATCAACCAATTTTTTGTAAGGCAACTGTAAGGCTTTTCAAAGCATTATCAATTGAATAAAAAGGATAAAACATCTCTGGACTGAACTATTTGAAGGGGTGAATTGTCATGACTCATTTGATGGTCTGTGTCGCCCTCTAGTGGGAAAGATTCAATATTGACTCCTAGCTTTTGAATCTACTTTCATTTCTGTATGGCTGAATTTACTCTACTATTTACAATTACTAGCCAATTATTATTAGACTATTTATTCTTAAGGTGTAATTGATGTATTAACGTGACGCAGGGCACACGACAGTGGTTGCCATCCAATCGAAGGATGCACATAGATCACGTGTCATACTCAAGGCCAGATCCAGGGCGCCACATCATTTTATGTGGCCCTCGAAAGCAAATTATCCGCCAACCTCCATGACCTTTGCTAAAATGTTGACATTTTGCAATAATTTTGTTACCCTGTTTAGACTCACTTGAACAATAATTGAACAAAAAATACAACAGATAGTTGAGTGATTTCTAAATTAGTAATCCATCAATTTGTTGATGAGATGATTAAACATTTGCTCTGTTCACTGTCATAATGACCCTCCAAGGGGGGACATAACTCCAAAGTGGCTGACGACAAAAATGAGTTTGACACCCCTGACATGGATGAACACCCATCTGCGCTCACACTCACACCTCGGGACAGTTTAGCGTGCTCCATTAACCTCCCATGTATGTTTTTGGAACTCTCGCCTGTTATAAAGGACTGTTCAAGCCATCACCTGTTGTCGGAATATTCGCCTTGCTCACGTCTCATGTCCAAGCGCTAATTTTCTTGACCTTCGTTGTGCTGTATCATAGTCAAAGTCTGGGTTTTTATTTCTTGTTGCATCCACTTTTGCCTTGTTCTTGCTTATTGTGTTATTCTCAGGTGCTTTTGATTTTTCTTGTTCATTGGGTTTTCCTTGTCTTTTCCTGACAAATGATTTTGCATTATTGATTTCCCTTGCCGTTTGCAAGCGCTTTTGGTTTGACTCGTTCTTATCCTGGTTATTTTGTTACTAGCGTTCTATGTTGTACTTTGTCGGTCTACGGTCTTGTGACCTTTATTTTGTAAATAAACAATTTTTGTGTTCAACCATCTCTTGGTCTGCGTTTGTGGGATCTGTTCCTGTCCCAGAACCTGAACACCAATAGCTCAATTCATCATCACAATTCCCAGGTGTCGTAGGCGCATGCAAATAATTCCTCACCTCTTGCCAGCGCTGCTTTCTCGAATTCATCACCACACCCCTGGGGGTTGAAGTCACAAAGGAAAAATTGTTGGCATGGGAGCTGGTTTCAGGCTCGGTTGTGCTACATTTATGTACCTGATGCTGTCTGATAAATGTTTCCTGAAGCATGCCGGTTCAAAATGATTTGCACAGAGTTTGGAGTACTTGCTTCGCGACCACAGTTGGCCACGCTTTCCTCCCTGCTGACTGATTTTCAGATAGGAGGTTACAAGGAGCACGGGGAAAAATTCAGGGTCCACCATTCTCAAGCAACTCTGGGCATGATGACCAATTACAGGGATGACCAATTACAGGGATGACCGTTTCTTTTTAAAACTAAGAGCTACTGTTTGAGTACCGATTGTACAGGTATGATATGGGTAACATTTCATTTCTCAATATTTTGGCCGGATATGTCAATTGCGATTTGATAAAAATATTACCATAGGCTCAAAATATAAATCCAAAATTATGTGGAATGTCTAGTTGTTTTTAATTAAAATTTACAGACAGCCATCAGAATTCACAGTCACCTATAAATAATTCAAACTGTACTGCAACTGTGCTTTCATTATAAATAAAAATGTTACGCTACAACACAAGTGTTTGTGTGTGTTTGTTGTTCTGTACCACTTTGTCCATTCATGTGTTGACTTGGGGGAGGATTGTGTGTGTGTGTGTGTGTGGGGGGGGGGGGCAGTTAAGCACTGACTCACTCTCATTGGGCAATGTGTGAGGCAGCATGGAATGCATTTTGAGGCTCCCCACACTATATGTTTCATTGTCTTTATTTTTTATCTACACAAAGATAGTGGCAGTCAAGGAAGACACGCATTGCTACAAGAATAGGAAATGAACGATAATCATGAGCAAAGTGTGGATATAATGAAAGGGGAGACTCTCACCCATTCAAATGAATGGCCTGGCGAGGTGAGGACAACTTGTACCTTTTATCACAAGCGCCACTATTTTATCCACTGGTACAGTATAAATACAGTCACGTAACATTGAAAAACACAATGTTCATATCTCAATGACGATATGATAGATGTATATCGCTTAGCCCGAGATCTGAAATACCAAATCCACTGCTGAGCTATTTTTAGAACAGGCCTGCGGGCTAGTCATGGGGTGCTTGGGGACAACGTGGTGCCTGTGGTAAGCCATGACCTTTTCAGTGTCTACCCTCTTTGAACAGTTCATAATTTGATTGATTATTTTTTCTTTTGTAACTCACGTATGCCAAAGAGTTAATTTTTCTTTTGGAATTTACATAGGCCACTGCTTTGGTGACATACTGTATCTCACGTTTATACTTGAGCATTGTATAGGACATTTCCTGAAGTCACAGTTCATTCAATCCACTCACACAAGATTCTTCATAAAATGTGATTATTTGTCAACTAGCAAATTAAATACAGCAATGCCGAATAGCAAGCACAAACATTACACAATGCATACATTGAACGTATGTCATATGATTCTCTTTAACGTTGCACAGATATGAATTTTCATCATTTATTTTTTTTGTCCAGAGTGTGTTTCTTGTGTTTTTTTTCAATTTACTTCAAGAGAATGGTTCACTGCCAGCATCTGTACTTGTAAAATTACCCGTGAGAGAATCTCCGACTGCAAATTGAGCATTTAACACAAAGCCAAATAAAAAAATAAATAAAACCGTGTTGTACACCTTTGAGTCTCACAGACCACAATCACATGTCCCAGACTGTTTTTATTTCATCGACCACCACACTGCGTGTGTGTCTGTTGTTTTGAGTTATTTCTTTTTTTCCTTCATTTGGCTGTGTGTCTCTTGCACAACACCTCCAAGTGATGTGGAAATTATGTTCTCAACGCCGATTGGCTGTCACCGACGAGGGATGGACTGGGCCCACATGGGTAAGCCTGAAATACTGACGGGAACTTAGTGACGAACCGACGATACCCACCCCTGAAGTTTACCTTCCTTGATACTCTTTAACCATAACCCGGCCAGGCAAAAGGCCTCTCATCAGTGTGTGTTCTTGTGTTGGGTAAGGTTTGCCTTTCTTGCGAACCTTTGACCGCAAACTGAGCAGGCAAAAGGTCTCTCACCAGTGTGTGTTCTTCTGTGTTTTGTCAAATTACTACTTTGAGAAAATCTTTGTCCGCACACTGAGCAGGCAAAAGGTTTCTCACCAGTGTGTGTCCTTATGTGTCGCCTTAAGCTTCCCTTATCAGAAAATCTTTGGTCACAATCTGGACATGTAAAAGGTTTCTCGCCAGTGTGGGTTCTTGAGTGTTGTAATAAGCCCCCCTTCTGAGGGAATCTCTGACCGCAAACTAAGCAGGCAAACGGTTTCTCACCAGTGTGTGTACTTAGGTGATTTTGTAAGCTTATTTTATGAGAGAATCTTTGGCCGCAGTTTGAACAAACAAAAGGTTTCTCGCCAGTATGTGTTCTTGAATGTGCTGTCAAATTACTTCTTTGAGAAAACCTTTTACCGCAAACTGAGCAGGCAAACTGTTTCTCACCAGTGTGGGTTCTTATGTGACTTGCCAAACTCCCCTTCTGGGAGAATTTTTGATCGCAAATGGAGCATGCGAAAGGTTTCTCTCCAGTGTGTGTTCGTGTGTGACTTGTCAAATTACTGATTTGAGTAAATGTTTGACCGCAAATTGAGCAGATAAAAGGTTTCTCACCCGTGTGTGTTCTTGTGTGTACTGTCAAATGAATGATTCGAGTAAATTTTTGACCACAAACAGAGCAAGCAAAAGGTTTTTCACCAGTGTGGCCAATCATGTGATTTCTCAAAAAACTCTTATAGTCAAAGGTTTTCCCACACTGAGAACATTTCCAGGGTTTTTCAGCGTGACAGGCCAAATCACCTTCACACTGTTCAGGATCATCATCTTCACTCTTGTGAGGACAGTGTGATGTTGTGTCGTCAATGTTTGATAGTGGAGCTAAAAGGCCGTCGATTTGTGATCCTGTACAGTGGTCTCCGTTACCGTCTGTTGTCATTTGTCGACTTGAACTGCTGCAGCTGTTGCTGCTAGTTGACGGCTTCAGCCCTTGGCTTGCCTCACTCTGGCCTTCATCTTCACTCTTCACAGAGACACCAGTCGATGGGAATATGTGGAGAGAATCCTCCTCTTCCTCTTTTATATGTGGGGGCTGCCAATGCTCTTCCTCTTTAATGTGGGGATTCACCGGCTCCTGTTCTTTGAAAGGAATGGGCTCCAACTCCTCCTCTTCTTTAATGTATGGGGGCTCTTCGTTCTTCACCTCCTTCTTAATGTGTGGGGACTCGGACTTCTGCTGTTTCGTACCAAGATTCTCACAGATGTCTGCAACACAAGAATAAAAAAAAAAAATATATATATATATATACTAATTAAAAATGCAACTGTCATAATTAACTCAAATTCACTAAAAATTAATCGTGATTACGCATGCATTTTTGATCGTTTCTGAATTTCCTTTTTATATTTTTTGTCCTATTTTTCCCCATTTTAATGCTCTCATCAACGTGGAATCATGAATCAGTTTTCTATGTACAAAATGCAAATATTTACTGAAATAACAATTTCGATTTTCAATTTTACATGAACATTTTTCACTTGGAGCAGTTATTCACACATAATTTCTCAAACAATATTACTGTCCATCAACAACAGTGAAAAAAATATTTTGTCAAACAACAGCTGTTTTAACAGCTCTTTGCATGGAATCAAAACAGAGCAGTATAACATTATAAAGTGCACATCTAAGGTAAACTAGTACTCAGCCTATAGTGGATTTAAGCCATGGTTGGATGCTTCGTTTTTCTCAAGTTTGCTTTGAACACAGCAGTCAGGCTATGTTGATTCTGCTGGTCCTTCTTGCGCGGAAGTCTCTCTCTACGGTTTTGTGTAGACATCATTTCGGATGACTACACTTGGTTAGATGACAACACGGGAGACGTATCCTATGTAATCCAATTGATATTCCTGTAGGGCAGGGGGAGGCTGGGTTCGTCGCTTAGGTCTTACAGGAGGATACATCTCTTCCGCTGGGTGCATCTTGAATACAGTTATCCGGCTCAAAGGACCAGAAATGTTAGGGAGGCGAAGGAGCTGATTCGTTTTAATGAGATAACTATAGACTAGATGGTGTGCCGGTCAGAGCACAGGTAGGAAGAGACAGGAATTCCAGAGAGATCGAGTGGTGGTTTCGGTGATTGAATAGGGGGGTCGACGAATGAAGAGGAATTGATTGAAGAGGGCTCGAGTCTACAAATGTCTGTAGTGGAGTCGTTAGATGCAATGCAAAAGATTTCAGCTTGAGTCAAGCCGTGGACAATGTTGACAGGCTTGCATGCAGTATCCATACATTTAGCTATGGCTTCAGCAAATTTGTTCTTCGTCGTGTCATCCATTTTCTTCGCTTTGAAATGATCCATAGCTGTCTGTCTGAGACGAGGGGGTGGAGTACTCACATCAGCTGTCTGCTTGGCCAATAAGTGGTACAGACGCTCCCCAGCTAACGAACGAGATACGTTCCAAAGGATCGTTCGTTAGCTGAATTTGTTCGTATGTTGCTTCAGTGCTATATTTTGTATCGAATGTATGTTTAAGGCTTATATAAGTATGTTTAAGGTTTACATAAGTATAATAAAATGAAGTTTAACTTACTTTTGGAAGATGTACTTGAAGGCTTAAGGAGATGATGGACGATTGCACAGTTTTCTTCTTTTTCTCATCATAAATGATGCAGTCGCACTGTATGGCATCATTCATTTGATTTGCAACCTTTGTGCAACGTTCAATATTTGGGTCTTGCTGCTCGAAGAGTGCGATGGCTTTATCTATGAGCGAAAACA
>NW_017805830.1:33766-34422 GCF_001891065.2 Hippocampus comes
TGTGTGCTTGGCCATTAGGCTGTATTTCAGTATCGACGTGCAATGATGATAGCTCAGTTTACGACTGCAAAACATACAGGTAACTTTGGTCTTGTCAGTGGAGCAATCTGGCAACTTTTTAAAAGTAAACTTTCCATTCAAAAACTCTTTAAGTATCCGTTTTCGGTGTCTTGCGCTGCCGTGGCTGGCAAAACAAACGTGTGAGGACCAATGCAGCGCGCTTGTTGTTTTCTTTCTGGTTTATTTATAGAGCAACGTAACATCCGCTGTGACGTGTGCCGCGTTAATCTCGCGAGAAAAAATTTTATCCCGTTAAAATTCATTTAAATTAATGCCAATAAAAAGGCGCTAAACTGACAGCTCTAGTATATTCACATCAATTCCAACTGAGAAGTGATCTTTGGTTAGTTTTCTGATGCTTGAATCAAATATCAGGAGACGGTGGTTGGGGCAAAAATGAGCACATAACACCATCCAGTGTGGGTCCTTGGGCAAGATCCTTCACGCTCATATCTACCTCATACAATGATAAGAGACAATAAAATGAATGACATGCCGGCTCAGACGTCGCCCGGCCAAAAAAGGTCTGCGTCAGGTGCTGGGGAACCAGAGCACCTTGATGAAAAATGGGCTACTGGAACAAAGCGGAGATGGGC
>NW_017805830.1:37408-44891 GCF_001891065.2 Hippocampus comes
ACTGTGTGTACACACATATATATATATATATATATATATATATATATATATTAGAGCTGTCAGTTTAGCGCGTTTTTAAATGAATTTTAACGGGATTAAATTACTACATTTTTTTTCGCGAGATTAACGCGGCAGACTTCACAGCGGATGTTACGTTGCTCTATAAATAAAACAGAAACACAACAACAAGCGCGCTGCACATGTCCACGCATGTTTGTTTTGCCAGCCACGGCAGCGCGAGACACCGAAAACGGATACTTTAAGAGTTTATGAATGGAAAGTTTACTTTTAAAAAGTTGCCAGATTGTTTCACTGACAAGACCAAAGTTACCTGTATGTTTTGCAGTCGTAAACTGAGCTATCATCATAGCACGTCGAGTCTGAAATACCACTGAATGGCCAAGCACACAGCTGACGTGAGTACTCCGCCCCCTCGTCTCAGACAGACAGCTATGGATAATTTCAAAGCGAAGAAAATTAAAGAGTTTATGAATGGAAAGTTTACTTTTAAAAAGTTGCCAGATTGCTCCACTGACAAGACCAAAGTTACCTGTATCATACAGGTATACAATGTATGCCACTGACGCGATTGTTACTTGTTTGGACCTATTTTGTGTGGAAGGTTACAGTGTTCTGTGGCCATATAAATAAAGCGGGTGGAGCTTCTCTGTGTTCGTCTGTCAGTGACGGTGCGCTGAGGCACCTCGAGAGTTCAGCGGTGCAGTGGTAACGACTAGCAAAAATAAAACGTTTCCAGTGTTGTCATCGAACCAAGTGTAGTCATCCGAAATGATGTCTACACAAAACCGTAGAGAGACTTCCGAGCAAGAAGGACCAACAGAATCAACATAGCCTGACTGCTGTGTTCATAGCAAACTTGAGAAAAACGAAGTATGCAACCATGGCTTAAATCCACTATAGGCTGAGTACGAGTTTACCTTAGATGTGCACTTTATAATGTTATATTGCTGTTTTGATTCCATGAAAAGAGTTGTTAAAGCAGCTGTTGTGTGACAAAATATTTTTTTCACGGTTGTTGATGGACAGTAATATTGTGTGAGAGATTATGTGTGAATAACTGCTCCAAGTGAAAAATGTTCATGTAAAATTGAAAATCGAAATTATTATTTCAGTAAATATTTGCATTTTGCATGTTGAAAACTGATTCATGATTCCATGTTGATGAGAGCATTAAAATGGGGAAAAATAGGACAAAAAAATAGAAAAGAAAATTCAGAAACGATAAAAAATGCGTGAGTAATCATGAAATTCTGATTATTTTCAGAGGTAGCAAAAAAACTCGTGCCGATAATGTCGCAGACATGAACTGTCGCAAAGCGGGCGTCATTCAGGTTGGGCTGCAACATGGCGTCTGTTGAGCAAATTGCCCAGACTCTGTTCACATCTGCCTCCGTCTTCAAATTTACTTGAGTGTGATGCAGTGTTCAGTTAGAAAAACCACAATTAAAATTTCTACGTTTTATATTCTGATACGGTATGAAATGAATCATCAAATTATTAATGTCATTCTCCAGCAGGATTGGCGACAGGAACATGCCAATCCTTTGAACCCAAATGAAATTCTATTCTGATTTGCCAGATAATGAGTATGTTCATTCTGTTGTGTAGTTTGTGTTAAGGTGTTATTCCTCTCTGTTAGTTGGATTTGAAAGAAACAAAGAATGTAGAATGTTGTTGGAGGTATTTCCTGCTCACTGTGTTTACGGTCACCTTTCGTGCACCTCGACCCCCACCACTTTTAGGGCCCCCCTCCATAGGACATGTTTGACATCAAAAGAAGAACCGTTATCTCAAGTATCTGTGTTCCTGCCATCACACCAAATGGTGGGTAGTGGTGGTCTGGTCTCACCTCACCACTCCCAACTTCTTCCAGCCACACCGGGTCAGATGACATGTTACTTTCTTTGTTTCCGGGATTTGCATGAAAGGCGTACCGCCCCGCCTCTCATTATCATATTGTCTCTATATAATCTCATGAATGTGTGTCTTTTACGCTTCCTGATTCAAATCTGGACCCCTCAGGAGCCTGAATCGATTCGTAAACTGTAGAAAATTAAAACCCTTCGAAGGAACTGTACATGCCTCCAGCCTTTATTTGGATTACCAACATTCTCCTCGTCCGAAATTCAACGAACACACGGGAAAGAGGAGGCCGCTCTTCCCCCAACATTTGATTTTGTTCGACCGGGAAATGGAATGCAAGGCTTAAACGTTAAACGTGATGAGTGATAATCCATCCATCCATCCATTTTCTAATCCGTTTATCCTCACGAGGGTCGCTGACGTGCCGGAGCCTATCCTATTCGTCATCGGGCAGCAGACGGAGTACACCCTGAAAAAGGTTGCCAGCCAATCACAGGGCACACAAAGGCGAACAAGCATTCGCGCTAACAATCACACTAAGGGACAATTTAGGGTGTTCCATAAAGCTTCCACACGTGTTTTTGGAATGTGGGCGGAAATCGGGAGTACCCATAGAAAACCCACGCAAGCACGGGGAGTACATAACTCCACACAAGAAGGCCGAAGCCGGATTCGAACCCAGCACCTCTGCACTGTCAGGCCGACGTGCTAACCAGTCAACCACCATGCCGCTCACAAGTGATAAACTGCATGTTAAATCAGTCTGGGACATTTGCAAACAGCTGCTTTTACGTGGAGAAAATTATCCACATTCCCCCCTATTTTCTGACATGTTACAAAACAAAATAGTAACTGAATCATAAAGTTTTCTGCACTGTCAACTCGAAACAATGTACTGTTTTTGAATAACATTTTTGTTCAAATCTGATGATTAAATTAACTGAAATAAATCAACAGATTGAACAATTATTTAAAGAAGTTATAGCTCTAAAATTTTACATCAAATTATTGTGATTGGTAGCAGTGTCAGCCGATCGCAGTCATGGATGATCGGTCTCGCCATGTTAAAACCCTGATCGGAACACCCCAAGGTAGAACTTGGCTATTCTTTAATTCTATCATGTGGGCTTCATACACCTTTGATAGGTCTGGACGACTATGGAAAAAAATAATCTCGATTAGTTTGACTGAGATTAAAATCACGTTTAAGAAAACGACTATGAATTGGTTTCAAAACTTGGTAATTATTCAACTACTCAAACTAAGCTGCTCAAAGCGATCAGCGCCTCATGCCCATTCATCCCTGCACAATAAAGACTTTATTTTTGAACACTTCTTTTTGTCAAGGACAAAATTAACCCTGCAAATATCGTGTGAAATTCAAGCCGCTTGCATTTTCATCAATACCCTTTTCTCTTTATCATATTGATTTTATGCATTTTCACGAGTCTTGGGATTTACTGGGTTAACCTGGGAATTTTGGGATTGGATATCAAGCCATGTCATGGAAATGTGTGCTGATATGACAAGAAAAAGTCCTTAGATGCGTGTGTCTTTGAGTTTGGAGAAATTAAAAATTCCTTGAATCAATGACAACTCAACTTTAACCCTTTCAAGGACAGTGGTTCCTACAGTGGACATCTTACCATGTGATCAAGTTACAGGGTGCATGACAGGGTTAAATCTAACTTGAAAGGACAACAAGAAAATAAATTGGGAAGAAAGTAAAATATCTGGACTAAAACAAGAGTAACGATAAAAACAAAAACAAAAAAAAAAACGGCTGTTTCTGCACGTTTTGGCCTCTAGGGACAGTGTGGTGTCGTGCATGGATGGCGGAACGGAGGGATGCCCAGGCCTCTGACAGATGACAAATGACAGACTGGCGACCTTTTGTAAAGTGGCCTCCTCTGCATGACGTAATAACTCATCTTTGACACCCCACAGTGTTGAAAGGTAACTTGTCCTTTTTTTTTTTTTTTTTTAAATATCGACATACAGTATCTCATTTCATTTTGAAGTATTTGAAGTCATACAAGCAAAGTCATCCAGACAAACACATTTTTATGTCATTCCAAATTTTCCAAGATGTCACCTTTGTTGTGCATATTTCAGTTGTGACTGCATCCTGCTCCGGTTGCCTGACCTAGGACATTTCTTAAAAACTGATCACAGGCCACTGTTTTGTTGAGTTTGAAACAAGGTCTCATTTTTGCCTGCTTTCTGACATCTGTCAAATGTCATTATTTCCTTAATTCTTAATTTAGGGACCAATTTTTTTTAAGTTTGTTTTCATCCCCATCCCCGTCCCATTGGTGTATGAATGTACGGGTCTTTGGGCACAATATAAGATATCCTTTATTTGTCCCACAATGGGGAAATTTACAGTCCACAGCAGCAAGATAATGGGTAGAAAGAAGAAAGAAGAAAAGAAAACAAACACCGTTCAATTAAGTGCAATATAAATCCAGATATGGATAAGGTCGCAGTGCTATTTACAATTGTCTCAATATGTTCCGCAACACAATATGGTGTTGAGGAAGCATGACATAAGTGCACTCCATTTACTATTTATCTGAGAATAAAGGTATGCTGTCAAATGTCACCAGGAGGACCCCAAGACCCACAAAATGTGCCCGATCACAGACTGATGACATCAAATCTTTGTTTGAGCTGCTTTTGACTGAGTCCATTGTAACCACTGTAGTAAACTTGAAAGTGACACAAAATGACGAAGTCAGTTGGAAGTTGCTAACCTGGAAAGTTACCAACACACGCATTGGTCTTTTGATGTCCTACTGGTGGATACAAACTCAGAAAAAAATCTACAAGCGGTTTAAGAGTTGTAGAGTCTGGTCGGACTTTTTTTGGTCCAACATGTGACTCAAAAAATCCCAAATGTCACGGGTGACTGACTTGGACAACTAGGATACAAAGACCTGGCCGTTGTCAACAAGACAAATTGACAGCGACCACAGAAGTTTGGGACAAGTGTGAAGGATCTCCCACTAATTTAAAAACCAACTCCAAACTTGGGCTACACTGCCCATTCAAGCAGTATATGCCAATCAAGCCATCCAAATATGGCATAAAGATATGGTGGAAAAGTTGTGACTTTATAGCAGGCGGTGTTCCTGAAAAGAACCCAGGGAAGCAAACGATACTAGATATTAAATGCAGTTGGCAAGGGGCACAATGTAACATTTTCAATTCTTCACCTCCTACACTTATAATGAGGAGCTGCTCCCCCCCAAAATTGACCATGGTGGGGACGATTATAAGGCACAAAGCTGAGAAAAACACATGTGGTAGACTGGTTAACAAGTATGAAGACATCTGTCTTGGAATATGAGGAACATGTTAAGTGCAGTTTGGGGATAATTTCCTTTGTATGCAATTAAATGGTCACTTTTGACGGGGAACACAACGGGTTGTTTTTTTTTTCCTGACAAAAAAAATATCAAATAGTTTCAATGCAAATGTTTTTCATAACTTCGACTTAAAGTGCACTGTAATAATTAGCAAACCAAGTTCCATCTGATTATGCCTTTTACTAAAAATAAATAAGAAATTGTATTTTTTTTTTGTGCTGGCTTTCAAGTGTATAAGATCAGAACAATGAGGCACAGGGGCTACTGAAAACATCTAGAAGTTCAAAAGTGGCATTAGTCAATAAAACTTAACTTAATGAAAATATCTAACACAAGTAGTGACAATATGCAAGAAATCTATTTTGATTGTGACTTAATGAAAAGGCCATTTCTGAACACAAAATTGTTCGAAATGAATCCAACCTGAAGGTTGAAAAAATATCTATATTTTTTTGTCACGTACCTCCGTTTTTATTTTTACTTATTACTTTGACTAATTTTATTTAAATGTGTAACTGGCCTATTCCCCGATTGTCAACTGGGGTCGGCTCCAATGCAGCACGCCCACGACCCTCATGAGGAAAAGCGCTTCGGAGAATGACAGATGTCAAGTGAAGTCACACATAATTGGATGTTAGTAATGTTATTGGTTATCAATAATTTCATACTCAGTATGACCTTACACAGCGACCTGGTGATATTGCCATTAAAAACGAACACAGGAATCAGCAGTTCACGGGTCACGTGACCAAACCTGCAGTGCTCGAGCCAGCTGAAGACTTGTTGAAAACGGCGTCAATGTACTCCTTTGCTCCACCAAGGTTCTCCTCGGAGTGTGCTATCCTTCTTGCACACATTTTCTAACGACAATGACGCTCACACTTGATCTCTTCTGATCGACGTGTTGTTGACAAACGCGTCTGTTAGCGGCTAGCAAGCTAGGCCAGAATTGCTAAGGTAGGCCCAGAAACTGGAGCAAATATTGTTTTTGACAAAAAGAGTAATGATTGACGTCCTGCGTTGAGGCTTATTTTTTTTAGCTGGAATTCAAAAAGTAAGGCTTGTTTTTTTTAATGTTTGTTTGTTTTTTTTGTTTTTTTTTTTTTAGTAAGCGAGTGAAGCAGTTCGGCCTCGGCTTGCGGAGGTCCAACGAGAGCTAACGATGTACGGCAAAGCCTTCTGGACAAACTTCATGGCAACGCGATATTTGTACTTGTAGAAAGAACACACTCATGAAGTACTGTACTACTCCCTCCCCGCCTCAATACACAGACAAACAAAGAAAGAAAGAAACAAACAAACAAACAATAAGAACCAACCATATTTAAATATTTTTTTGTGCTGAAGTTCTACTTATTTTGACCAAATCACACGCAGCACTGCATTTTCCTAATTTATAATTAAACGCACTTGACCCAAGCTTCAACACGACACACACTGGTGAGAAACCCTTTGCCTGTTCAGATTGTGGCCAAAGATTCTCTCTGAAGCATCACTTAAAAATACACTCAAGACCCCACACTGGTGAAAAACCTTTTTGTGTGCTCAGTTGGTGGTCAAAGATACTCTCATAAGACACATTTTAAAATACACACAGGAACACAAACTGGTGAAAAAACATTTCCCTGCACTGTTTGGGGTCAGTGATTCTCTGAGAAGGGAAACTAAAAAAAAAAAAAAAAAACCACACAAGAACCCACAGTGGTGATAAACCTGTTGCCGACACCGATTGTGGCCAAAGTTTCTCTCACAAGGGAAACGTAATCAGGAACCAGAGTACACACACTGTGAAAAACCTTTTGCCTGTCCAGTTTGTGGCCAAAGATTCTCGAAAAAGGAAAGAGTGACAATCCACAAAAGAACCTACACTGGTGAGAAACCTTTTTTTCCTGCTCAGTCCGTGGCCAAAGATTCTTTCACAAGGGAAATTTGATCAGGCACACACAAGCAGGCGATATGAAGTGGAAGTAAGCAACCCCTCAAGAAGATGAAAAGACAGGTGGAGAGAGACGAAGATAATGAGACAAAAGAAAGTCACCTGAAAGCTAAGACAAGTAAATATGAGGAAACATATTTAGCAATTGGCTTCACTGTGACAACAGTGGGAGACGAGGAAGGCCAATCCAATGTGTTTACTGTGTCAACGATTGCAGGCAGCGGACAGCATAAATCTAAATAAATCTATCTATCTATATATATATATATATATATATATATATATATATATA
>NW_017805830.1:47498-57550 GCF_001891065.2 Hippocampus comes
TGGACCTTGCGTTGTACCTCGTCAATCTCAAGTTGTGACAGCAATTGCCGTTTGTGGATGTTGGAACACTGAGCTACTAGTTGTTTCGTGGTCAACCGTGACTGTGGGTTTCGAAGTAACCATTCAGCCCGCATTCTCTGCATGTAACCCCTCTGACTAGGGTTTCTTGAGTAGTAGCATTCCAACAGAGCCATATTGTATTTAGATTACAACATCAATCGCTAAAGCTTCTGGACATAGCTTAGTTTACTTAGCCTCGGGTGCTAGCCGCTAACAAAAAGAAGTTTGGTCGCTCTGCATAAATGTGAGCGTAAAGTGTTGGAATTGATGGCGTGAAAATGTGTGCAGAAAGGACAGCAGGATACACGGAGGAACTTTGTGGAGAAAGAGGGGACAACGACGCTGTTTTTAGTAAGTCTCGAGTTGGCTCGATCAGGGCAGGTTGGGTCACTTCTACTTTTATAACATCCCTCTGTTTGGTTTTTCACGGCGAGACCTTCATCCGATTATTGTATTACGTTGATTAATGTGACATCGTAAACGACCAATCTCATGTGAGTTGAACACATCTCCCCATTCTCCGAAACGCTTATTCCGTACTGACGGAAGCTCCGACGGACGCCCGTTTTGGTGACGATAGACTGGAAACTAACTTAAAAAAACGGATTTATAATGCATTCGATCGAAGTGAGTATTCGGACACTTTTCGACCTCTGGCTTGGAAAATGACACTAGGATGCCACTAGTTGTGAAGTAGGAGGCGACCCACGTGAGGATAAGCAGTTCAGATAACTGATGTATGGATGTTTGTTTCGTGTGTCTTCAAAAATATTTATTTTATTTCAAAAGGGACAGAGTATATTAATGAACATGTGCATATATGACAGATTATATCTGGTGGCTAATTTCTCTCTGGAGTCCCTTGGCAGGTTTTTAAGGAGACACCTGGGCTAGATGGTCAATTTTTCATGATCAAGCTGAATTTAGTTATTATTATTATTGTTATTGTTGTTGTTTGAAATCAGGACTATGATATGGCTTGCATTTTCAAACATATCAATCTATTTTGGAGAAATCAATACAAAATGTTTTTATGTTACACACACAGCACATTTGACAATAAAGTTGTATCCAATCCAAAATTAGGGGCACCCCGGTGGTCCAGTGGTTAGCGCGTCAACTTCACAGTGCAGAGATACTGGGTTCAATTCCAGCTCCGGCCTCCCTGTGTGGACTTTGCATGTTCTCTGCGGGCCTGCGTGGGTTTTCTCTGGGTACTCCGGTTTCGTCCCACCTTCCAAAAACATGCATGGTAGTCTGATTGAACACTCGAAATTGTCCCTAGATGTGAGTGTGAGCGTGGATGGTTGTTTGTCTCTGTGTGCCCTGCGATTGGATGGCAACCGGTTCAGAGAGTCCCCCGCCTACTGCCCGAAGACAGTTGGGATAGGCTCCAGCACCCCGCATGACTGTCGTGAGGATACGCGGATCGGAAAATGAATGAACAAATGAATACAAAATTAATTACTTTAAAAACCTTTCCTGGAATTGAACATGACTACGCCCCCCTCCCTCAATGTCTTTGTGGGAGTCATGCTAGGGACCGCAGTCTATTTTTCCATTCAAAATCATTTTAAACACATCACTAGTAATGTCGAAACTAGGGGGATCAAGCGGCCCCAAAATTAATGTGGACTGAAACTTCATAAAATATCACAAAACTATTTGCTGGTAGGTCATGCAGGATTTGTACTCGTATCAATTTCATGCGGGAACAGTTTTTCAGTGCAACAGTAGAATTTTGTATCCGGCCATTTTGCCAATTATGTTTTCAAGTCCTCTTCTCGTGTATTTGAAGTGATAAACAAAGGTATCATTGAGGAAAATCTAGATAGGTAGAACATTACCTATGAATAATGTTTTCTTTTGCTGTCCTGTTTTTTTCCCCCTCTCATGAGATTTTCATCACAATGTTTATAGTTCATTCAACCATATAAAATTGTCCTTTTCAAGCAATATTGTCACGTCAGGAGCGGACTTTGGACCCAGAAGCAAAAAGGAGATGAAGGTGGCAAAGTAAAAGTCTTTCGTGAATTTCGTGAAGTGAATTTGCGAATGTCAAACAGTATGCTGTAATCTTAGCTCATCTGGCTCTCTGAATAACTTCCATCATAAATATAATATAAAATACCACGTGTATTTGTCTTCTCGTGTTTTGCAGACATCCATGAAGATGTTGGTCCTGAGCAGCAGGAGCCAGAGCTCCTTCACATTAAAGAGGAAAAGGAGGACCAAGAGGTTTTCTACTTAAAAGAGGAAGAGGAAAAGCACTTGCCTGACATAAAAAAGAGGAGGAGGAGCCAGAGCACCCTTGGAAGAAAGAGGAGGGAGTAGAGCCCCCTTACATCAAAGAGGAGGAACAGGAGGGGGAGGAGACTGTCTGCAAGTGTTCATCAGCAGGAGTCCCTTTGAAGAGTGAAGATGAAGGTCAAAGTGAGGCAAGCGGAGGGGCGGAGCCTCTAAGCAGCAGCTCCTGTCAATACATGACAACAGGAGATGGAGACCACTGGGGAGGATCACAAACAGCTCCACTATCAGGTAGTGATGACATGTCGTCACACGCTGCTGCCGCCGATGAAGAGTCTGAAGGTGATCTGATGTGTCACACTGACAAACAACACTGGAAATCCTCTCACTGTGGGGAAAATGTTGCTTCTAACAATGATTTGAAACTCCACATGAGAACATACACCGGAGAGAAACCTTTTACCTGTTCAGATTGTGGCCAGAGATTCGCACGTAACGGTAACATGACAAAGCACTCAAGAACGCACACTGGTGAGAAACCTTTTGCCTGCTCAGTTTGTGGCCATAGATTCTCTTGGAAGGGAAGCTTACAAAAACACAAGAACCCACACTGGGGAGAAACCTTTTGCCTGCATAGTTTGTGGCCAAGCATTCTCTCAGAAGGGAAACTTAAAAATACACACAAGAACACGCATGGGGGAGAAACCTTTTGCCTGTTGCGATTGTGGCCAAAGATTCTCTCACAAGCTAAGCTTAGTAAGTCACACAAGTACACACACTGGTGAGAAACCCTTTGCCTGTTCAGATTGTGGCCAAAGATTCTCTTATAAGGCAACCTTAAGAGATCACACAATAACCCACACTGCTGATAATATTTTTTACTGCTCAGTTTGTGGTCAAAGATTCTCTCACAAACGAAGCTTGCTAAGTCACACAAGGACACATACTGGTGAGAAACCTTTTTCCTGTTCAGAGTGTGGCCAAAGATTCTCTCATAAGGGAAACTTGACAAAGCATACAAGAACCCATACTGGTGAGAAACCTTTTACTTGCTCAGTTTGTGGCCAAAGATTCTCTCAGAAAGGAAGCTTCAAAATACACAGACGAATACACACTGGTGAGAAACCTTTTCCCTGCTCAGTTTGTGGTGAAAGATTCTCAAAGAAGGGAACCTTAATTGGTCACACGAGAACCCACACTGGTGAGAAACCTTTTGCATCCTCGGTTTGGGGTCAGAGTTTTTCTGAGAAAGGAAGCTTAAGAAGGCATACAAGAACACACACTGGTGAGAAACCTTTCTCCTGCGCAGTTTGTGGTCAAACATTCTGTCGAAAGGGAAGCTTAAGAACTCACACAATAATACACACTGGTGAGTAACCACTTAGCTGCCCAGTTTGTGGCCAAAGATACACCCAAAAGGGACAGTTAAGTCATGCGTAAAGATAAACCAGAGATGTCATGTCTGTGCTTCAATGGACACCAACATTTGATTAAAAATCTTGCCATAAAATTATAATACACCACTATAGAAGTGTATTTTTTTAGATTTTTGCCCTCTTTTTACACCAAAACTAATTCATTACTACCAATCAAGCCATACATGTTAATTCGGCCTGAATCCCTTTCGAGGTCTCCTGCGGACAAGTGTTGACAATTAGCACTTCAGCAAAAAACTCTTGTCGCCATACATCTGCTTTGTACAATGTTTGTCAAATAAGCAAAGGATTGATTAAAAATGGACATACAGAAAATGGATAGATCAATGGATGGATTAGGAAACTGTGTAAATTGGAAAACAACGTCATCTTGAATGAAATGGATGTGTTTACATGTTGAATTTAAATGTAGCATTTAACAATGTGTATTTGCATTTGCTTTTTGTTTACTTTGTTTTACTCTGTTATACACTGCCAGATCGCCATTGCAAGGTATTTTTTTTTCTCAACGGCCTTACCTGGATAAATAAAGGTGAAATAAAAAAAATGTATGTGAACACAGGTCAAGTTTTCAAACTGTGATGGTAACTTGTAGATCAAAGGAGTTTCAAAGATGAAGACAATGCAAGTGATGAAATTGGGAGTCAGGAAATTACACAACGAGATGATGGTGTCCCTCCACATTCGAAGCCACCAATTTTAATTGGGATTCTTCCACTTGCCACTGCTGTTTGTAGAAACTGTGTTTTGCTTGCTGGCCAATAACATTCTCTTTCCTAAAAAGCTTGGATCAGCTTGGTGTTCTTCAATATCACCCATCACAATTGGAAGACAGACAGGCCTGTTGGTGGCCTGGCGTTTATGAAGCGGTCATTATAAGCTGAAGTTTGCGATGGTGTCACAGCGCCATCTACAATCCCAATTCCAAAGGTGTGGACGTTGTGTTAAACATCAATAAAAACAGAATACGATGATTTGCAAGTTGTGTTCAAACTATATATAATCATTTACACCACAAAGCCAAGATATTATAGCTCCTATATTTTGTTGTTCTACTTCTTCCTTTCATAACTTTGCTGCTATGAATTGGGAATTTCTCCATTGCAAGACTAATAAAGGTTTTCTTAACTTATATTTATTGTTTCAACTGATAAGGTTTATTGTTTTTCGCAAATAATCATGAACTTAGAATTTCCTGGCTGCAACACATTCCAAAAAAGCTGGGAGAGGTGGCAAAAAAAATATTGAAAAAGTAAAGCTCATCAAACACCTTTTTGCAATATCACACAGGTGTACAAGCTAACTGGGAACAGGTAGGCGCCATGATTGGGTATAAAAGGAGCTGACCTGAATTTCTCAGTCTGTCTGTTTTGACTGTGTTTTCAGCTCCAGCTGGCACACCTGTTCTGCCTTTCTCAATCAAGCCTTTCCTCGTATTTAAGGCAGGGGTGCCCAAACTTTTTGGACGGAAGATCTACTTTTTCGATCAGACAACCTCCCGCAATCAACCCGTTACCACGCATGCGCACATACGCACGCACTTACACACATATGGCATGATGAGCAACAGCCATAATGGCTTCTAAGATGAATGAAACTGAAAAATAAAGTAGACACAAGAGTTTATGAGTTTGTTAAAAGGAAATTACTGCCTAACTTAGTGGGAGACCTGACGCGGAGGCATGCGACACACTTTTCAGCCCGTTTTCTATCGAAGCTAACGTGTACCGTTTTAAAATGCTTCTCTTGGCCCTCCAGATTGCCATTCTTTGCCAGTGCCATAGGTGAATTGTACACAAAACGACTTTGACTGATAATAACAATAAATAATAATAATAAAAGCGGCGGCTCGGTATCGAGTAGTTAGCGCATCGACCTCACAGTGCAGAGGCCGTGGGTTCGATCCCGGCTCCGGCCTTCCTGTGTGGAGTTTGCATGTTTTCCTTGTGCCTACAAGGGTTTTTCCCAGCTACTCTGGGTTCCTCCCACATTCCAAAAACATGCATAGCAGGCTGACTGAACACTGTAATTGTCCCTTGGTGTGACTGTCAGCGCGGATGGTTGTTCGTCTCCGTGTGCCCTGCAATTGGCTGGCTGGTTCAGGGTGTCCACCGCCGACTGCCCAAAGACAGCTGGGATAGGCTCCAATACCCTCCGCGACCCTTGTGTCGATAAAGCGGATCAGAAAATGGATGGATGGATGGAAAATAAAAGCTATCTCGCAACAGCTCTGCATTGCAGACTGCTGAGTGCTAATAACTTCCAGTGATGCAGGACACACGCCACCATAAGTCAAAGGTGACCTGCTTTATTTTATTTTATTTTATTTATTTATTTTTTGAACACTTTTTGTGAAAGTGAGACTGATAGGATGATTAGAGTGCCGTGTGCATTAACTGTGGTGGCCTCAGCCATTCATTATGGCATAGTCTGCTGGTCAGCCATGTGATGTAGTTAATGGCTTATACTGTGGAGTACAGTATCTGACTTGTCATGGGAAGGTACAAGGTCCATCACCTTAAAAGATAGCTAATTGGCCGGTTTAAAGATTCATAAATTTCGGCTTATCAAGGTAGACCTCGAGGTCATTTTAAGAACTGATCAATCTTTGAACGCACACTGATGATAAACAATTATTTAATTGCATATAATCACCTGTACTCTTTATTAAAACTTCTTTATTCTATCATTCTTTTTATTACTTTTTATTTTACTGTTTTGATTAACTGAAATTAATCAACATAATCAAAATGGTGATTTTGTGACGTTCATGATAACTGTGGATCACTAGCAGCTTGTGGGTTCTACTGTTGATCAATGAATATTATCAGAATGATTGTCATTTTAAGAAATCTTATAAAATGTATTATCATCTACCTCAGTCATTTCATGATTTAATTCATGTACCACTCAACTTCCATCACTGAATGAACGGCTGTGACTCAATTTTAACATCAGGTCGGGTCCATTGATGAAATAGTTAATTAAAATGTTTTATTCCGGCATAAAATAAACACAAATCCGTCTGATTCTCACAAGAGTTATTAAATCTACTGGGTCGGATAACAATTGCAAAATGATTCATAAGAGTATGGAACCATTGAAAAAATGAAGTGGTCACTCGCTACCCTTTAATCCTAAACAGGTTAATCATGAAAGACAAGGCGAATGGCGGGAGACCAGATTGGCTTCATAAAACTAAAGGCAATAGCACACCCAGGCTAATCCATCTCGTAATTGGTTTACAAGAACTCCCTTCTCCTTAAATCACTGTGTTGTCGCAGGTAAGGATTAAGGCAGCGGCGGTTCTAGATCAATTTCACTGAGGGGGCCTGGCTGGGGCCAGGGGTTTTGATAGAGGGGCACATTCAACCCAGGGCAAAAAAAAAACAAAGATTCGAAATCTTATTTGACTTTTTATTTTCATCAAACTTTGAAACCTTTGCAGGCATAACATTACAGTGACGATGAAAAACAGTATAATAATCACAGTAGTACTGAATTAAGTGCTGATAAAAGATTCATATTGGTGCAGATCTTGTGGAACAGTCTTAAGATGCCCCTACTATTACAGCAACTGTATTCTGCGATTTTGGTGATTTCTGGCAAACTGTCCAAAGTAATTCAAGATTCAGTGCATTTGACCTAGACTCAATGCAAAGTACACCAAGATTGCTTCATCTATCATCATTCATAGTGGACATGCGGTATGTTTTCCCAAGATTTAATGTGGAAAAACTCCGCAAAAAAACAAACATTCTGCATTGGTGGGTCTTCTTTATATTTGCTGATGTCTGTGGAGAAAGACAAACCGAATAGATGTAAACATAATTTTTGCATGGACACAGCATACACACTAACCTGCTGCACAGGGGCGTCACTAGGTTTCAAGAACAAGGGGGGCTTAGCCCCAAGGGGAACACGGCCCCTTTAGGGGGGTCCGGGGGCATGCCCCCCCGGAAGAAATTTTTTCTACATTCTATTAAAAATCCATCAATTCCGTGCACTTTGAGAGCAAAATGAAGAGGCTATGAAGAACTACACACATCACATTAGTATCCTCTTTACTATGATGGGGCTTCCTCCCCTGGAGTTGAACTGGACTAGATAATAGAAATTATAAAGAGTTCAAAAGTTCAATCTTGGTTGTTCAAGAGAATTAAAAGGATGCCCGATATCATAACCTATATGACAGTAGGCCTATATTCCTCTCTACCAAAATGTATTAATATATGCTTAGCCCCCAGAAGACTATGTATTTTGAGATGTCTGCCGTGATACCCAAGTAAAAGTAAAATACTTGTTGAAAAAATGACTTTCGTAAAAGTAGTAAAAGAAGTAGTCATTCAACTCAAACAAATTACTCAAAAACAAAATACTCAATTAGAGTACTTTTACACTTAGTTACTTTGCATCTCTGCCCATCTCCAAGACTGTCCATTCACTTGGTGGGTGGAAGCATCAAAGAAAGCCTTCTGTTTTTAAGAGTGTCAAATCGGTCAATCACTCTGTTGTGACTGATATGCTCAAGTGTGTTCTTTTCAATGGACATGACTGCAAGACTGTGAAGTCTTTTCTGACCCATTGTTTGACGCAGCCATGAGTGAAGCCGACGCAGTGCACTACAGGACCCTTCACATGAGCAGCTACTGACAGGAACTGTTACAGTGCAGTTTCTGGCAATGAACTGTCAGTTGTTGCGTTAGCATTTGATGTGGCGATGGTGACAGTTTGTCACCAGTTGCGTTCAGGAAACCTGGGAGATTTAATATTACAATAATGGCAGGTAATCGAAATATAATTGAAAATGGCCACATTACATTGAATTCGATGCAATATATGAGCAAAAGTAAAGGAAAAATAAATAATATTTTTTTTAAAATAATGCAATGAAATTATTTAGGGGGGCTAAAGACATATTTAGGGAGGCTGAAGCCTCCCTAAAATAGGCCTAATGACGCCGATGCTGCTGCACTTACACTGTTTAGGCACTCGGACGCACATAATTGTCTAACATGTATTCATGAATGCTATTTATTAATTGCATTTATTTATTTATTTATTTTTTCATTCATTGTATTCTGTAAATATAAATTAATACATTCTAAAGCTTTGGTGTCAAATATACTGCCCGCGGGCCGGAACTGGCCCCCAAGGAGGTTCGATCAGGCCTGCAGGATCATTTAAAAGTGAAAAAATGCATAAAAGACACGGAATGAATATTTTTAATAAGGTGCAATTCATGGAGTATCCGCTAGGGGACACACTGTTTTGATCAGAGTAGAAGACAACATTGTTTTGATCAGAGAAGAAGACAATAGCAGTCTCAGTCTGTTACTTAGACAGACCCAACACAGCAGATGTGAATACTTTATTCTTTACACATTTAATAGCATTCTCCTTAGTTTGTAAGGTGTAGGCAGGGATTAAATTTACATTTTATGTGCACATGTGTAAATGGTTTAAAAATTCGTTTCTTTATACATCTCGTTTAATCTTAAAATGCATTACTATATTTTTCAATACCAATTACTTGTTAAGGTTTTGTGACTTTGTACAATCAGTGCGATCAGTTGCAATGCATATATGTGAATGATAAACGTAAATTGCACATTTGTCTAAGGAAATCTAAGGTGCTTCATGAAATGTTTTGTAAAAGATATGTTCATTAAATTTCAATATTTTCCTAATGTTCTTGTGCTTCTTTAGACCAAAACTAAGGAAAGACGTATTATTTTGGTTATTTATAGCAGAGTATCGTATAATTTTAATGGTCCAGCCCACTTGACATCTACCGAGGCTGTATGTGGCCCACAAAGTGACATGAGTTTGACACCCCTGTTCTAAAGCCCGATCAGGGACTAAAATTGCAAACACACTGAAGCTCGATGTTTTACATGCATCTAATTGTCCCAATTTTAAAAGGGAATGACTTATATATTTGTCGGACACTGGACTGTCTTGTTAAATGTTATTTATTCCTTTGTTGTGTATTTACAAAAACCCCCACCCCCATAGAATTTATTTTGTAATTTCCTCACTTGATTTTCTGTTCTGGTGGATTATTTTCGATTTTCTTCGTGTCTGTCATTGAAGTTATCGTTAATTTACGTTTTTCGGAGGCGGCCCTTGAACGTCTCTCGAGTCGAATGCCAGTAGAGAAGGCACTGGGGAGCTGCTGCTCATCTTCGCGCTTATCTTTTTTCAGTGGTGCAGCGCACTAAAAGGTCCAACTAGAATGTTATGCCAGGCACTAGTTCCACCTTTTGCGTCGGCGACTGGGCACTACTGTATAGTCTACATTCGGGG
>NW_017805830.1:57594-59115 GCF_001891065.2 Hippocampus comes
GGCACTGGCCTCTGTTGGTCCCTCCCCAGAACTGCCACTGGATTAACCCTCATATTATGTTGAAAAAAAATCACATTGATTATGTTGTGGGTCATTTTGACCCGTACTGTAAAAATCTACACAAAACAGTCAAAAAACAGGTTACACCGGTAACAACTTTGTTTAAGATGATGTAAACATTCAGAAAAGAGACAGACAAACGTTTTTTAATCCCAACAGTAAAGGTTTAAGAACTATTTAGTTAAGGGGTATTCTCTACTGGAATTCTCTTTTGGAAGGAGAGCCAGTTAGGACCATCCCTGATTTGGTCCTGCGGGTAAACGGAATCTGACCAATCAAAACACACCATTTATTGCTTTATTGAGATCATTAGGTCATTAATTACGGTGTTGCTTCGTAAATCTAGTGATTGCACAATATCCTATGTTTTATAAAATTATAATTCATGGTAAATCTGGACAACACTACACACACTCCAAAATTAAAGATGTATGTAATGTTATTGAAGAATGTCCACTTAACAGAGGTTCTTTACTTGTAGCTTGGGAACTGTACAGGCCAGTGTAACAGTAACGTTGACACGTTCTTTTCTTTCACATGCATGAGGTCGGTTGCTATGGTAACCCGATAGCAGCTCTTTACTGCATGTCGAACTGCTGTCGTAAAGTTCAATGCATATTCTGTAGTCCTTATATGACATCTCCCGCTTTTTTTGTTTTGTTTCGTTCATAACATTTCAGAACAACACAAAATTACCTTAACTTTTTTTGAATATACAAACAGCAACACAATTAGCCAGTGATTACTTTAACTTCTTTAAACATCTTTAACAACTCTTCTTTTTTTTTTCACAAAACATTTTGATCTGTTTGGGCAGCGTTCTTCGTACACCCTTACAGATTCAGTCTGTCCACTGGTCTACTCAGCCTGCCAGACCGCATGAATAGCTGGCCATCTTGCGTTCAAGGCAAGCTCGTTTTGGGAGTTGCCAAGGTGTCCGGTGGGGTTTCAGTCCGTTGGACAGTAGCTTTCGGTTGAGTACACAGCTGCTGATGTAATGTTCATTGTTAATTCATAGTTTTCAAACATTTACCCTTGAAACATTATACTTTTGAGTATCAGAATTCTTGATTATGAATATCAGTCAAAATGGTTTCCCATTGGGTAATCCGACAGAACCGAAAAACGGTTACCGTGAATTTCTGAAATCCTCAGGCCTGCTACGGTACATTTTTTTTTCCCGCAACGATTGCAGTGTGCAAAATGTGTCCAAGGGTACACCTCGAACTGGTTGCCAGCCAATCGCAGGCCATGAACAACCATTTGCATTCACACTTAAGGACAATTTAGAGCAGTGGTCCTCAACTAGAAATGCTGTAGGTCCACTTTTTTTTTTTTAAATAAGACCAAGGTCCGGTCCCATGCACGGCGGTCATGGGGAGCAGGGCTATATGCCCATTTAGTCTGGTCAAGCCAAGCTTATACAAATCAACACTCCTCACAACCAACCAATAAAGAGGT
>NW_017805830.1:59343-71280 GCF_001891065.2 Hippocampus comes
AGGAATGTGCAGTGCTGTTCTTCCACTAAAGGTGAATGCAATGTTTGAGGCATGCAAATATTATTTGAGGACGCCATTGTGATGTTCATTTACCATGTTGCGGTGTTCTGCTGTTAAACAGCTGCAAAGATCCCCGGGTAGACGGGAGCAAAACTGCACACAATCGAAACCTCCCGCGATTCGTCTTGTCTAATTGTCTGTGTGCAGCTCTCCTGGACTGAAGCTGTGAGCACAACTGTGGCGTCGCGCATGCGTCTGTTTCCTGACACAATCATCCATTTTGAATGCGTGTGTGTTGGGATAGACGCGTGCTGACGCTTATGTATGGGCACACCTTAAGTTCAGAGGAGCCAATCAGCACGTCATTATCGCCGACATGCCCTGCTCAGCCAGGGTCTCCAGTTCGTCAAACATTATACAACACACAGTCGCGTTGCTGCGGTCCTCAGCAATACCTCTGTTAGTGCATGCAAAGAATACAACGGATAATTTTAACAAGCGATCGCGGTAATGCGCAGATTATAGTCCACAAATATAAAATGTATAACGTAAAAACCACTTTATAAATTATTATTTTATACAATTTGCCGAGGGTCCGGACAGAGGAGGTCCGGACAGAGGAGGTCGGCGGTCCGGTCGTGGATCGCGGTCCGCCAGTTGAGGAAGGCTGATTTAGAGTGTTCCATTAACCTGCCCTGCATGTTTTTGGAATGTGGGAGGAAACTGGAGTACCCAGAGTAAACCCACACAGGCACGAGGTGAACATGCAAACTCCACGCAGGAAGCCCGGAGCCGGAATCCTCTACTACATCACACTGTAAAACAATGATTTCAATTTGTATGTCAACGGGGAACTCAGAAGCTTTGACTGTGAATGGTGAGTGCAAAACCGCCAATTCTGTCTCGAGTTGGCTCAAGACTTGAAATTGTTTCTCAAACTGCCTCAGCAACCCGGAATTCTCGTCTTTGTACCGTTGTCACGTCACAATTACCGCTTTCTACACGAAAAAGAGCAAAGTCGTCGCTTGCCATCTGCGTCTTCCATAACCTGATCATTAACTTGAATACACGTATGCTGTCATAATACAATCGTTTGGCATCCTTGGGACATTTTGTGAAGATTATTCAAGTGCTCTCTGATGTCAACCTTGAATACAAGGTCCTGCAGCCCAAGTGGGCACTGTAATTCCTGAATCGGTTTACCCTTTTTTCCTCCACGAATTGTCAGATTTCATCATGTACATCAAAGAAGCACTTCATTCAGCACAGCACCTTTGCTGTACCGTTATACTTCTGTGTGGAATGGCACACCATGGGCAATGTTGCAGTCACTGCCAGGACAGGCTTCCATCTGTGCATCCTTCTTTTAAAATGATTTTATTCATTCTAAAAGGAATGTATTCATTAAAACAAAATTTGGAAAATAAAAAACAACCAGAGAAACTTAGTCAACAAAAGAGTTGAATTAATCAATGAAAGGAAAGTCAAAATATCTTGTCTATTTCATTGGTGAAAAATCACTTGCTTGTTTGATGATTTATAATTTATTCAGAATCACATTTATATTCCCCCACCTTCACAATAAAAGTCAAAGTTTCTCCACAGTGTGCTCAGTCATTAACTTAATACAGACATCACTAAAACATTGTGCAAAGTTTATGCGTTGCTTGAAGTACCTTAGCGCTATTAGTAATTCTTAACACTTGACCCCCAGGAGTCTTAAAAGCTCAGACTCAAGAAATTAACATAAACGACGCTACATAGGATTTAAAAATAGGTTTTTGTAACGAAACATCACAGTAAATACTTAAGATGTTCAACACGTAAATTTTATTTCAGTCTTCTGCTCACCAGCACACTTGAGTCTCTTGACTCTATTTCCTTCGGAGAGAATCTTTGGCCATAAACTTAGCAGGCAAAGGGTTTCTCACCAGTGTGGATTCTTGTGTGTACAGTATTTTTAGATTGTCTCACGAGATAATCTGACCACAAATGGAACCGGCAAATGGTTTCTCACCAGTGTGTGTTCTCGTGTGTATTTTTAAGTATGTCTTCCGAGAGAATCTTTGGCCACAAACTGAGCAGATAAAAGGTTTCTCACCAGTGTGGGTTAGAGTGTGATGATTTAAGCTTCCCTTCTGAGAGAAACTTTGGCCACAGTCTGTGCAGGCAAAAGGTTTCTCGCCAGTGTGTGTTCTCGTGTGTATTTTTAAGCTTGTCTTGAGAGAGAATCTTTGGCCACAAACTAGACAGGCAAAAGGTTTCTCTCCAGTGTGGGTTCTTGTGTGTATTTTTAAGTTTGTCTTTTGAGAGAAGCTTTGACCACAGACTGAACAGGAGAAAGGTTTCTCGCCGGTGTGGATTCTTGTATGGATTTTTAAATTTCTGTTATGAGAAAATCTTTGACTACAAACGGAGCAGGCAAAGGGTTTCTCACCATTGTGGACCCGTGTGTGCCTTGTCAAGCTTCCCCTATGAGAGAATCTTTGGCCACAATCTGAGCACGCAAAAGGTTTCTCTCCAGTGTGTATTCTCATGTGCTGCTTCAAACGGCTCTTGTAAGTAAAAGCATTCCCACACTGAGAGCATTTCCAGCATTTGTTGTCAGTGTGGCCTGCCAAATTACCTTCAGACTGTTCATCATCATCAGTGTGATGAGCATGTGACAACACGTCGTCACAGTCTGATAGTGGAGCTAAGAGGCCATCTGCTTGACATCTTCCATCACCTTTGGTTGTAATGTGTTCCCATGAGCTGCTGCTTGGAGGCTCCACCTCTCTGCACGATTTCCATCTATCCTCCTCCTCCTCTTTGATGTCGGGGAGCTCTAGTCGCACCTCTTTCCTGCAAGGACTCTCTGGCTCCTTCTTGTTTTGGAAACAAGAGGGCTGCTGCTTCTCTTCCTCTTTGAATTGGGGGACCTCTTCACACGCCTCTTCTTTAATTTGAGATGGCTCTGGCTCCTGCCACTCAGCCTGAACATCTTCATTGATGTCTACGGGACACAAGAAGACAAGCAGACATGGTTAGAGCTGTCAGTTTAGCGCGTTATTATCGGCATTTATTTAAATGAATTTTAACGTGATTAAATTTTTTCTTGCGAGATTAATGCGGCAACACGTCACAGCATATTTTATGTTGCTCTATAAATAAACCGGAAACAAAACAACAAGCACGCTGCACAAGTCCACGCCCATGTCTGTTTTGCCAGCCATGGCAGCGCGAGACACCGAAAACGGATACTTAAAAGAGTTTATGAATGGAAAGTTTACTTTTAAAAAGTTGCCAGATTGTTCCACTGACAAGACCAAAGTTACCTGTATATTTTGCAGTCGTAAACTGAGCTATCATCATCGCACGTCAAGTCTGAAATACCACTTAATGGCCAAGCACACAGCTACATCAGCTGTGTGGTTGTGCTTGCAAGAGCCTCCATTACAAGCTATGCACAGAAACTGTACGTAGCGGAGAAGGCTAAGGTACACCAAGCGGGAGAAGACACTGTTTCGGGAGAGAAATAAGAGACTAGATTGATGAGCTTCTGGTGAATAAAGAGCAGGTAGCCTGTTGAGTACGATGTATGCCACTGACGCGATTGTTACTTGTTTGGAACTGTTTTGCATGGAAGGTTACTGTGTTCCGTGTCCATATAAATAAAGGGGGTGGAGCTTCTCTGTGTTCGTCTGACAGTGACGGTGCGCTGAGGCATGTCGAGAGTTCAGCGGTGCAGTCGTAGCAACCACACTGAAAATAAAACGTCTCCAGTGTTGCCTCGAACCAAGTGTAGTCATCCGAAATGATGTCTACACAAAACCATAGAGAGACTTCCGCGCAAGAAGGACCAACAGAATCAACACAGCCTGACTGCTGTGTTCAAAGCAAACTTGAGAAAAACGAAATATGCAACCATGGCTTCAATCCACTATCGGCTGAGTCCTAGTTTACCTTAGATGTGCACTTTATGTTATATTGCTCTGTTTTGATTCCCTAAAAAGAGCTGTTAAAGGAGCTGTTGTGTGGCAAAATATTTTTTTCACTTTTGTTGATAGACAGTAATATTATGTGAGAGAGTATGTGTGAATAACTGCTCCAAGTGAAAAATGTTCATGTAAAATTGAAAATCGAAATTGTTGTTTCAGTAAATATTTGCATTTTGCACATAGAAAACTGATCCATGATTCCATGTTGATGAGAGCATTAAAACGGGAAAAAATAGGACAAAAAATATATAAAAGAAAATTCAGAGACGCTAAAAAATATGTGAGTAATTACGATTAATCATGAGTTAATTTGAGTTAATTATGGCAGTTGCGTTTTGAATTCGATTAAATATTTTAATAGTTTGACAGCTCTAGACATGGTATTATGGTTTGTGTTTAGAATGAAAGTTATGAGGAGAGCCAAATGAGTTAAGATAACTACTTAATGTTTGGCAATGTTGAATTCACTTACTGTTGGATTTTTAAGCGGCGAAGGCTCGTTAGTGTTAGCGAATGGAGCAAATGTTTTTTTTAATCAGTGTTTGTTCAGGGTTGCAACCGGATTGTCTTGTCGCAAAGAAATTTTGAACACAAGCCTGCCAAACTGGATGTACTCTGCATCCATAAAATCTTCACAGTGTTTCACTTTTCCCACATTTTCTTGTTCGAGCCTCATCCCAAAATAGAATAAACCCAGAATATCTTTGTACATTTTGGCATCCATTTTTCTGAACACAACAAGGAAGCATATTGTCTTTTACTTTGAACATGAATTGAGCAATTAAGTCCCCCACGTCGTAGATTTTAAGGATATGTGTTTTTAACGAATAGAATATTAGGCGCGGTTTCGACTGGTTAGTGAGTCAGCCTCGCAGTGCAGAGGTGCAGGGTTTGATTCCGGCTCCGGCTTTGCATGTTCTCCCCGTGCCTGCTTAGATTTTCTCGGGGTACTCCGGTTTCCTCCCACATTACAAAAACATGCATGGCAGGCTGATTGAACACTCTAAATTGTCCCTCGATGTGAGTGTGAGCGCGAATGGTTGATTGTCTATGCGTGCCCTGCAATAGACCAGTTTCAATGTTTGCAAACAACAGTGACGTCATGAAGATGCGCACACAACTCAGAGGCACAAGCACTCGGTGAACAGAGTCCGCTCACGCACCGCTGCCTGTATTTGATATAAATACCCGTCGCGTTTTCACACACGAGACTCTCAAAGCCTACATGAGTCTTGATGCTTATAATTACGTGGTATGTGGCCATGTTTAGTCATTTCTTTTTCATCAAGCTGCTGAAAACTGTGACTTTTGTTTCCTGAAAGCCGATGTCTCACCTCGTCAAAGACAGGGACAAAAGTCTCAGTGTTATCATCCATGGGTATGTGTGAATAAGAAGACTGGCTCCATCGTGACCGCTAACTGCACATGAAAGATGGCGGCACAGCTACCCGCAGCGGCTTCTCTCTCTCCCCCTGCAAATCAGTGTTCTTCGTGTTCTTTATGTGCCTTGTTTTCACTGTCTTGCGCACCAAGGTGCGCATACCCTCGTGAGTTTCTGCTCGCCATCGGCAGAACTACAAAAACAAATCCAACAAACGCGGAAAAACTGGTTGACTGCGGTCTGCTGCGTGACTGCGGTCTGCCACGGAGGCCTGCTCAATCACCGACCCCCAATCCTGCAACTAGCCCGTAGTGGAAGCACCACGGACAGAATCTAAGGAAGCAGAAGAAGGGGAAGCGTGGAGGTATCCGGGCTAGGCTACCAGCTAGCCCTCATCGACGGGCTATCCCGACCATCATGCTGGCCAATGTACGCTCGCTGGACAACAAACTGGACTATATCCGCTTACTTCGGACATCTCGCAAAACCGTGAGTGACTGCGTCTTTGTTTTCGTGGAAACATGGCTCAACGACAGTATCCCGGACCGGGCTATTCGGCTAGCCAGGCTAACGTGCTACCGAACAGACAGAAGGGGTGTTCACACGGCACACATTTGATCCGGCGCTGCACTGATGTATTTTGTTGCGATATAGTTTACACTGGAGCAAATTTTGTGGAGCGTTCACACGTACAACGCTGCTGAGCGTGGCAGCACCGGCGCAGCGTCGGTGCAGCTCCACTTGTGTTCACACGGCAGTTTCTGCAGCGGAGCAAAACGACAGAAAACAAATGAGTTGTCGCGTTGGTTCTTTTTTAAACATATACACAACTCAAGCAACTACTGTACAGGCACGTCCTTCTCCTTCTCGGTCTCCGTGCCTTCTGCTCGAGAGTGACCGCCACCTGATCACGTAAATCAACGATGACTTCAATGACACTCAGAAAAGCAAAAATGTCATGCGCCAAACAGAAAAATCAAGAGAGGAAATCACGACATAAATTCTATGGGGCACGGGGGGGGGTTGTGACCACACAACAAAGGAACAAACTACACAAACAACTCCGAGACAGTCCAGTCTCCTACAAAATGAAAGATGACCTTTGGAGACTATCCCCCCCCCCCCAGCCCCCGTTCTAGTTGAGATGGTATAACCCAAGACGTGCTTTGCTACTGTTACCAGCCTTGTCTTGTGTCGTTATTAAACAAACACATGACGGAAGTCTGACAGAGCACGAAAGCAACGCATTCTCGCCGTACGTAATCAACTCCTCTCATGCATAGCGAGGCTACTCCCCCCTCACAAAAGAGCATTTGCTCCGGAGCAAATTGTAGCGTTCACACGTGTAAATTTACATCAGTGGTGCACCACAAACGAGCATTTGCTCTGGAGCAAATTTTTAAACCACCTCCCTGAGGTGGATCAAATTTAGTCCGGTGTAAGCTGTTAAATTTGCTCCGGCGCTATGCCGGAGCAAATTTGCACGTGTGAATGCTCAACTGGCGCAGCGCCGGTGCTGTGTCGGACCAAATGTTGCCGTGTGAACACCTCGAGAGAGCTCGTCGAGGGGGGGAAGACTCGCGGCGGGGGACTCTGTGTTTACATCAACGATGCCTGGTGCCGAGACGTTGTTGTGGTTTGCAAGCGCTGCTCACAAACGGTGGAGTTTATGAAGATCAAATGCCGGCCATTCTACCTGCCGAGGGAATTTAATGCCATATTGCTGGTAGCAATATACATTCCCCCTGGCTCATCCAACAGCAGGAGTATGGCTCTGTCTGAACTCCATCAGCACATCAGTGAGCAGCAGACAGTCCACCCCAATGCCTTTCTCATCTTGGCTGGAGATTTCAATCATGCAAACCCCAAGAGCGTGCTTCCACACCTCCATGGCCACATCAACTTTCCCACAAGTATTCTGGACAACGTCTACACTACAATCAGAGGATCCTACAAAGCCCTCCCCCTCCCCCACCGTGGTGCCTCAGATCACACCACTGTGATGCTAATGCCAGCATACAGGCCACTGGTGAAAGTCGTCAAACCAGTGAGGAAGCAAGTCCGAGTGTGGCCTGAGGGGTCCACAGAAGCACTCCAAGACTGTTTCTCCACCACAGGCTGGAGTCTGTTTAAACATGGAACCGTTAACCTCAACGAGTACGAGGAGACCGTCACGTCCTACATAAGGAAGTGCATGGATGATGTCACGCTCACCAGAACCATCACCATCCAGGCCAATCAGAAGCCAGGGCTGACAGGTGAGGTCCACAGGCTCCTGAGGGCCAGGAACACTGCCTTCAGAGCTGGAAACTTGGTGGGCCTCAGGACTGCCAGGGCCAACCTGTCATGAGGCATCAGACTGGCCAAGAGACAATATTCAAGGAGGATTGCAGACTAGTTCAAGGACAGCAGAGACACCAGGAACCTGTGGCGGGGGATCCAGACCATCATGGACTACAAGCCCTCTCCGCACACCTGTGACAGCTCCATCACTCTGCTGAACAACCTGAACAACTTCTTCGCCCGTTTTGAGACAGACAACAACACCCCAGCACAGAGGACCCCACCCCCCTCCTGGCGACCAGGTGCTGACGCTTTCCCAGGATAGTGTGAGACATTCCCTCAGAAGAACAAACGTACGGAAAGCGGCAGGTCCTGACAACATTCCTGGTTGCGTCCTGAGAGACTGTGCTGAGAAGCTCACAGATGTTTTTACGGGCATCTTTAACACCTCACTGAGCCAGGCTGTTGTCCCCACTTGTCTCAAAGCCACCACCATCATCCCGGTCCCGAAGAAGTCGTCCACCTCGAGCTACAATGACTACCGCCCAGTCGCACTCACCCCCATCCTCATGAAGTGCTTCGAGCGGTTAGTCATGCAGCACATAAAGTCTGCCCTCCCTCCCACCCTGTCACAGACTATGACCCTCCCCCTCATCATCCGACATCTGCATACTGCACAATTGCACAATTGCACAATACACTACCTCACTTTACCCACAATAGCCACAAGTGCCATTGTTTATGCTGTTTACATTGTTTATATTGTCTATACAGTTTATACTGTTCAGATTACATATTATGTCTTTTATATTGTGTAGCTGCTATCTTGTCTTATCTTAGCTGTGTGTGTTTAATGCACAGCATGTTTGCATGCATGTTTGCACTGAGGATGGAGAGGAAGAAATTTAATCTATGCTGCATGTCATACATAAAGCATATTTGACAATAAAGATGACCTTGACCTTGACATGCATGGCAGGGTAAGTAGGTGTCTTCACATTTCAATTATGGACAATCTAATTCAATTATAAGACAAATAAATGCTGAGAGGATAATTTAGCAAATAACTATGCAGTAGTTGTTAACTGTACCTAACATTTGTGTGTGACGAATGATAATGAGTTTAATTGTTGTGTACAGTTTTACCTTGCAAGTTTTGAGTGTCCACTCGATGATGTCATGTTCCTGTTCTTGGTCTGGCCAGCAGGTTGCAGACTGAGCGGACTTTCTGGCTGCACACCTGCTGCCAATCTTTCAATTAAGGAACTGTGTATTTAAAGACCAGCAATCTGTCTGCAGGTTGTCAGGGTATTGTTTATGCCTTGTTGCTTCCTTGCTCACAGACTCTTTGCTATAGATCTCGTCGTTTTCGCTTTTGAACTCTCGGTACCATTTATTCTGTAAGTATGGCTTTGTTTTGTGATTTGGCTTTTTCTTGCGTGTCGTGATGGCCAAATGAAGCTCCATGAAGCAATGGGGCTTTGCAGCCAATTGGTTTGCACATGTAGCAAATGGCGCCATCAAGTAGTCCAGAAGCCCAACAGGTCAACAGTGTTAGGAATTTAATGACTATTTGCTTCAGACAAAGATATGAATGTGCTTGTGTTAGTAATTTAGTGTGTGAACAAAATACAACAAATGCTAAGGATAATTTGTTATTCATTTTTATTTAGAAATAATAGTTTTCCCACAGTGGCTGGCTTTAAACGGTTTCTTTTTTTCAACAATATTTCACCAGCTTGAGAAAATATTCTTTCACAAGGCACAGATGAAGCTGGGGTGCAGAGAAATGAGAGTGCCAGTTTATATAAATTTGGGTAGGTATTTTTATGTGTCTCCCAGTACAATAATGGATTGTTCATTCTGTCGATGTTTGGTTCAGATAGGTACTTTTGGACCTCCAGGGTTACATCAGCTAGGGTGTTTGGGGTCCTGGTCCTCTGAACTGTGTCATCCAAGCGTTGCCACAGTTTGCTCCCTATGATAGACAAACAGGCTGTCAGTGACATACAGGGTGTACAGCAATACAAGTAATGTGTACTATTACCTTGACACACCGTCTGAGCTGTTTCTGATGTGTGCGCATGTGAAGAAGTGGAGGTTGAGTTGTCTTTTCTCATTACAGCATCACATTCTGCTGTGAGTCTTTTTACTGCATCAGATGAATGGTCGGGGTTAAAAAAGCCCATCTTTTTAAATCGTGGATCAAGTAGTGTTGTGAGTGACATGATGCTCATAGATTGAAATGTGTTGAGCTTCTCTCTTAACTGTCTTCTCAGATTTTCAGCCATTGCAGTTGTATCTGGAGTTTGAAGAGGTCCCAGTTGCTGCTGTTCCAATGCATGGTGTAACATTGCTAAAAGTGGAATGACCTTTGATCCAGACACCCTTTTCTCCTCTGACAGCTCCACTGTGGCATCATTAAAAGGGGCGAGTACCTTCAGACTTTCAGCAACAATTGAGTAGTCTTGTGAGGAAATTGGAGTCATGTCAGTGCGCAGGCCTGCCAACGCTGCTCCAACTGCTTCCCTCAGGTCATAAAGTCGTTGAAGCATTAAAAAGGTGCTGTTCCATCTCGTCTCAACTTCTTGTATTAGCTTTACTGCTGGCCAGACCATTTACTCTTGCACCTGTGTCAGCGGGCCCCTGCAGTAAAGTGGCAAATTCAAGTGTCATTGCAGCAGCAACTTTCAACTACATAGAATTTTGAACATAATGAAACTCACCTTTGCAGTACTGCTGCTCTTGAAGTAGCCTACTGTTTTTCGTGACTTCTCCCTAATTTCACTCATCACAGAGTTTTTGGCAAGGGTCTTTTTTATCAGGAGATTCAAAGTGTGCGCCACACAAACTGTGTGTCGCAGATGAAGCTCCTTCACACAGGCACCAATATTTGCTGCACCATCTGTTACAAGGCAGGTAACTTTGTCAGTGATGCTCCAGTCAGACATGAGTGCAGTTTTTGCTCGAGCAAGATTTTTCGCAGTATGTGTCTCAGGGAAATGTTCTACCCCCAAAACAATACTGTGCAATGATGTTTGTTCATCAATAAAATGGCAGGTCACAGCTAGATATGAGTCTGTGTTCATGGATGTCCACATATCTGCTGTAAGGCTAACTGCAGAAGCCTTTGACACCATTTCTTTGGCCAGCTCATACCTGTCGTCCACCATAGCTTTCAAAGCCTAAAAGGGAACAATATAAAACTACTGGAATTGCCACTATGGGAAAATGAGAAGATATACTTCATGCGTTCACATACATACCTTCCTTGTGGAAAGAGCATAGGTAGGGTTCAAAGCTGTAACAAACTTTCTGAACCCTTCGTCCGCCACAATAGTGAAGGGCTGACAGTCCTCAATGACCATGTTGACCAATGATTCATCGACATCTTTGCTCTCTTACAATCAGAAATCAATTGTAGATTATGTTAGTAATGCGGTATTTAAAGTGTATCTAAACATTGTCTATACACTGTGTAATTTTGCTTACCGAAGCTTGGCCCAGTTTCGTGGCTCTCCTTGCTCTCATGCAAGGCTCTATAATGCCTCAACATAGACGAGGTGTTATTGTTGAATACGAGTTCCCTTGCATACAACAGACACTTCACCTGTGAAATAACAAAAGTTAGACACGAGAACAAGCGAAAAGCTACATGGTCACATTTATATTAATATAGTTTTTTCTCCCTTACCTTATTGGAAGCAATCAAATCAAAATGTTCCCATGCAGGGGAGGATCGCCTTTTTCGCGCAGGTTCCATTGCAAGCAACGGGCAAGGCTCGAAAAAAGATTGCAATAGTTGCAATGTTGCGCACAGGTGTAACAAGTACACAGTGGCGTTCCGTGAGGACCAGCAAGGCCTTCTCTGCTGGCCTAACCATTCTCATAAAAGTAAATTTAAAAAATTTACTTTAATAAATTTACTTTTCTGAGAATAACAAATTTAATTAATTTTATTTTCATAAATATGTAAACAAAATTATTCTCTGTATTCTTTACGTCATATTATTTCCACTTAGTCGAGTGGCTTTCAACGTAACATTGAAAGACACTCGATAAATAACTTATTTATTATGGTAGAGTTTTTAACCAATCATATTTCAGCTAGCTTGTGTTGCCAGGTAAATTAACTTGCTCGGGGCCTTCAGATTAAACAGAGAAGGCCCCTGTGCGCTGTTAAGTGAATGGGCACAGTCAGGTTGCAATAGCCAATCAGATCACGAGTCTCAGACTCGTCTGCGTACTAGGGCCAGCTAGAAGGCCTTACGTCGAGACTGGCCGTGCGCGTTC
>NW_017805830.1:71299-72492 GCF_001891065.2 Hippocampus comes
AAAAAAAAGATTGGATTAGCGCCTGCTAAAGCTATCACTGCATTTTAACCCAAAATGGCCGAAGGAGAAGACGTTGATCTGGTTGCAGAACTACTTTCCACACAATTTTCAAGACGGGCCTTCCACGAAAAGCTGGATATTGTGCGAAGAGGTCGCCCAACTCCTGCGCTACCTAGCCTGTCCCAGCAAGGAAAAGGCTTTGTCCGTCATTTTCAGACGTCATTTTACCCGTGGCTCACAGCCTCTGAGAAACGCTGCAAATTGTACTGCTCGGAATGCCTATTGCTTGCAACTGACCGATTTGGTGTTTGGCGCCACACTGGATTGTTTTACCAAGGCAGCAAAGAAACGGCCGGGCACTTACAAACAGGCACTACATTGGTGAGTAAATTAATTTTATTTTACATTTCTTCTTGTCATTTTATTTCGTAAGTATTAAATTAATGGTAATGAAATAAAATGACAAAGACACAAAAATGTATGAAATAAATCTGCTCACCTGCAATTTATAATGGCGCATTGTAGTCACCTTTGTGCACGAAAGTTCGTTCAGTCTCAGCTGCTCAACATTTTCAGTCATTTGCTGTTGTATCGCCAATTTTCAAAATGCAAATGATCTGTTTACTTTATTTTCAAAGAATAGTTTGTTTTGTTATTGTTTGGTTGGTGTCTTAGGCATCGAAAAAAAAGTAGTGTGTTCCCGGTAACCTGACCGACCGATAATTTCTACATCGAAAAAAAACTTTACGGTCAGCAATTTTTTCAAACAACCCTCTACATTTTTGTGTAGAGGGTTTACATCGGTGCAAACTCTCGCGATAATCACGTTAAGCGCGTGCGTCGTTTACCCTGTCGTCTGTCAACAACATTGAAACATGGCGGCGGCCGCAATCTCCGACGACAGTTTAAACCGCGTTTTCTGTGTTACAGACAGTCGCATGCTCGCATCGTAATGTTAAGAAAATAGCATCCATTGATGTATCAAAAAAATTCAGCGAACTATTTGATGAACACCACGGGCCGAGTAAAAACCGAGGGCGGAGGAGGACGGCGGCGGAGGAGGACGGCGGCGGAGGAGGACGGCGACGGAGGCGGCGGCGCGCCCCGGCCCCCTGAGTCCGGAGCGGGGAGACAAACTAAATAGGTGGCGGTGGGGCCGGCTGGGGTGGGGGCGGCTGCGGGGCGGCGGGGGG
>NW_017805830.1:73029-88108 GCF_001891065.2 Hippocampus comes
AATAAAGACAGTTGTTAAAACGCTGTACTCAACAAGTGAGACAGTGTGACCCAACCTATTCTGTGAAGAACAATTCTTGGCTGCATCCTGCCAATGGCGTCCAGTAGTAGAAGTTGTCGCTTGTGAATGCATATGCAGTGGTTTTAAATGCTCCTGAAATTAAGTGTTGCTTGACGTGACGTCACTGAAGGCCTAAGGTTGAAATGCACGGCCCGCCACTGAGAAATGTAAATACATTTTCACATACGTTTGGAAATCTTGGCAACTTCAACTGACTCATCAAACCATAAAAACTATATATTAGAACTGTCAAACGATTAAAATATTTAATCTAATTAAAAACGCAACAGTCATAATTCACTCAAATGAACAAAAAAATTTATCGTGATTACTCACATTTTTATCGTTTCTGAATTTCCTTTTATATTTTTTGTCCTATTTTTTTTCCCCGTTTTAATGCTCTCATCAACATGTAATCATGGATCCGTTTTCTTTGTACAAAATGCAAATATTTATTGAAACAGCAATTTCAATTTGAAATTTTACATTAACATTTTTCATTTGGAGCAGTTATTCACACTTGGAGCACATAATCTCTCACACAATATAACTGTCATCAATAACAGTGGAAACAAACATTTTGTCACTTTTAAAAAGTTGCCAGATGGTTTCACTGACAAGACCAAAGTTACCTCGATGTTTTGCAGTCGTAAACTGAGCTATCATCATAGCACGTCGAGTCTGAAATGCCACTTACTGGCCAAGCACACAGCTGATGTGAGTACTCCGCCCCCTTGTCTAAGACAGACAGCTATGGATAATTTCAAAGCGAAGAAAATGGATAACGTGACGAAGAACAAATTTCCTGAAGCCATCGCTAAATGTATGGCTACTGCATGCAAGCCTGAAAACATTGTCCACAGCTGAAATCATTCGCATTGCACTGAACGACTCCACCCCGACTTGCCAGCGAGAGTCTCCATGACAAGCTATGTACAGAAATTGTACATAGCGGAGAAAGCTAAGGTACACCAAGCGGGAGAAGACACTGTTTCGGGAGAGAAATAAGAGACTAGGTTGATGAGCCTCTGGTGAATGAAGAGCAGGTAGCCTGTTGAGTTCAACGTATGCCAATGACACGATTGTTACTTGTTTGAAACTATTTTGTGTGGAACGTTACCGTGTTCCGTGTCCATATAAATAAAGAGGGTGGAGCTTCTCTGTGTTCGTCTGACAGTGACGGTGCGCTGAGGCACGTCGAGAGTTCAGTGGTGCAGTGGTAGCGACCACACTGAAAATAAAACGTCTCCAGCGTTGTGCCTCGAACCAAGTGTAGTCATCCGAAATGATGTCAACACAAAACCATAGAGTGACTTCCGCGCAAGAAGGACCAACAGAATCAACATAGCCTGACTGCTGTGTTCAAAGCAAACTTGAGAAAAACGAAGTATGCAACCATTACTTAAATCAGGGGTGTCCAAAGTCGGTCCTCATGGGCTGCTGTCTTGCCTGTTTTTCAGCTCTCCCAAGAGCAACACACCTGATTCAAATAATCAGGAATGTGCTAATGCTGCTTCAGAGCTGGCTGATGAGCTGATCATCTGAATCAGGTGTGTTGGAGCCGGGAGAGCTGGAAAACAGGCAGGACAGTGGCCCTCCAGGCCCGGAGCTGGACATGCCTGGCTTAAATCCACTATAGGCTGAGTACTAGTTTACCTTAGATGTGTACTTTATAATTTTATATTGCTCTGTTTTGATTCCCTAAAAAGAGCTGTTCAAGGAGCTGTTGTGTGACAAAATATTTTTTTCACTGTTGTTGATAGACAGTAATATTGTGTGAGAGATTGTGTGAATAACTGCTCCAAGTGAAAAATGTTCATGTAAAATTGAAAATCGAAATTGTTGTTTCAGTAAAAATGAGCATTTTGCACAGAAAAAACTGATCCATGATTCTATGTTGATGAGAGCATTAAAACGGGAAAAAGTAGGACAAAAAAATATACAAAAAGGAAATTTAGAAACGATAAAAACGTGTGAGTAATTATTAGTTATTATGAGTTAATTATGACAGCTGCGTTTTTAATCACAATTAAATATTTTAATCGTTTGACAGCTCTAATATATATCTATCTATCTATCTATCTATCTATCTATCTATCTATATATATATATTATGTTTGTTTTTAACATGTGCATGAAGCATTGAAGTGTTACTTCACACACAAATTGTAAACACGTTTGACTGTAAAGACTACATATCAACTGCTTCACTCATTTGTTACTTTCATTAATTGAACATTTTTCTGGGCTTTCACAACATCGAATTTGACATGCTCTATCTAATTCCCAAGTATTTACCAGAGATGAAGTGAGCACTGCAAAGACGAGCATTCTTAATTGCCTCGTCAGTCCAATTCTCAGTCGTAAAGCTTGTAGCCACAACTTTCGCCCAGTTTTTCTGGAAGTGGTGTTTACCAACAGGAATTCTATAAAAGACGAGCTCTCTGTGTGTGCACTTTCTATTCTGACAACCCACAGCACAGCATGAGGACGGCATGATTTTGTTCTGTCAAGTGTGTTTTCTGCCTCGTAGTTGCGCACGCAGCCAGATTTTATGTATGTATACGTCACATAAAACTGGTCTATTGGCTGGCAACCAGTTCAGGATGTGCCCCGCCTACTGCCAGAAGACAGCTGGGATAGGCTCCAGCACGCCCTGCGACCCTTGTGAGGACAAGTGGATCAAAAAATAGCCGGATGGATGGATTATTAGTGGATGCAAGATCATCTGTAAAATATATTATCCCGATTGCCCTCTTTTTTTAAGAGCAGCATTTATTATTGATTTGTCAGAATGTACTCAGACATCCACACAATAACTCATATAAGGGATTAAGAAACAACTGAAGAACAGCTTTAAGAAATTCTGGTTAAAAAATATTTTTTACGATATGTAATAATCCTGTGGCGTTGGATCATTTTGTTTCGACCATTTGGCTATCATCCGCAAAAAAGCGGATGATTTGTGTAGCTTCGATACCAACAATGATGTTAAACCAACCGCAAATCAATGCTCGCTAATTTACTAGCTTGTACCATGTAGCGAGAATATCCACTTGTTTATATAATTGCGAGTGAAGTTGAATTAGTGCTAACCGGATACGTTTCACCAGTCAGGCAACTGTGGTTTTAGTTGGATTACAAGTTTAGTTCAAGCGGACAGAGGTAAGAGCTAATCGAGCAGCTGCAAGACAACTATAGGAAACACAAATTATCTGGGCAGATGCAAACTAAAACATATAGAAACAGCTAATCTCAATAAAATAAAATAATATGCCACACATAATTAAAAACAACTTCAACCTACAATTGTCCTGACTAAAACTGGACTAAAAGGTTGACAGTTTTTGAAGACCAAAACTAGCTGAATAAAATTATATTTTCGCGGACTAAAATAAAGACTGGAATGCTTGACTTATACTTGAATAAAAATTGACTAAATAAAAAATGTGGTTGACTAGTTATGATAGAAACTCGTGATTGAAACTGGACTAAAACAGAGACCAAGCCTATTCCAAAATAAAAGACATTTTGTCCATGATGGGTCATATTATCTAAACTGTATTCCATAAATCCTGCAAGCGTTTTTAAACGTATATGCACTTCTGTAAATCCACATGATGTCTGTTCGGATTTCTTGAAATGATTTGATTGGAACTTTCCTTTTCTATCAGTATATTTTTTTATTTGACAGTGTTTTTATTTTAATATTTTGTGGTTGTTTTCGATTGAACTGATTTTGCAGCGCGAGGAGGCCGAGTAATGGCCATCGGCCATTTTGTAATAGTACTTTTAACCCTGGAGGACCCAAGAACCCTTTTCTTTGGAAAATGATGAATTATACATTAAGTAGCTCCTTCAGCCAGAGACTGTTACACCCGCGCTGCAAGAAGGAGAGATACTGCCGCTCGTTCCTACCGACTGCTGTCAGGCTGCTGAATAAACATCCGTGGAAAACCTGTGTCCATTGTAATTAGCACAGCCACCTTACGCTGTGTTTTCTATGCTATTGCTAATTTATTATATATATTCTACAAATATATTGCTAATGCTATATTTTATATTGCACTTTTATTGAACTGTGTACAGTTCTTTTCAGAAACATTTATTTTGGGAAATGAAACACTTTGTTTCCCCTCCCCCCAAAAAAATTTTGCTGCTGTAGACTACAAATTTGTGGGACAAATAAAGGTTATCTTATTTTAAATGACTGCTATATGTTCACTGAACACCAAGATATGTTTTTTTTTTTAAATATTCAATGCTTTAATCCTAATTTAGGATTAGGGCCAAATTTGACCTTTTGGGATTTAAGGGGCCCTGCGATTGGCTGGCAACCAGTTCAGGGTGTCCCCCGCCTACTGCCTGAAGACAGCTGGGATAGGCTCCAGCACGCCCGCAACCCTTGTGAGGATAAACGGATCAGAAAATGGATGGGATTTAAGGGTAGCATTTGAGTAGCAGAATTTATAGGTGCCATATGAGACACCGTGGGTTCTCCCGGGTTAAAATTTCTACTTTGTTATTATTTTATCCAAATTTGTATGTATCACCCCTCTTCTAGCTGGGATAGGCTCCATAAGGTCAGCGAAAATCATGAGGTTAAGTGTTTGGGAGAATGATTGATATTAAATCACACGAGACTGGATGTTGACGATGTCACATAACGCAATTCAATGATCACGCCATCGAAAATAAACGTGGATATGATATAAAATAGCTCGCACACAATACTGTCCAAGATCGAGAAGTGACCAAACCTGCTTGGCGTGAGCCAACTCGAGTCTTCCTGAAAACAGAGTCGTTGTCGTCTTTTGCACCACAAAGTTCCTCCTCGTATTCGACCATGTTTCTTGCACACATTTTCACACGACAGTTACGACACTTAACGCTCACAGCTGATCCCTGCTAAGCGACGAAACGCGACTCTTTGCTAGCGACTACCACACTAAGCTAAATCGGCCAAGTGAGGCCCAGATGCTTGAACGAGTGATGTGATAGTCCCAAAAGTATCAATGGGTGTCCTGCGTTGAGGCTTTTGAGTTTTAGATGTAATACAAGAATACAGATTCGTTCTTTTAATTGTTATTATTGTTATTGATGAAGCTCCTGTCGTCGCTTTTCGTGTAGCGGTCAAGCTCCAGCAGACAATGTACGGCGAATCCTTTAGGACAAATTCGCTGTGGACATTTTGAACCGCCTAAAAATTATATATTATGATACTTTTTTTTAAAAACCCATAGCAATAATATGACTTTTGATAAATTATTTCTGGCATTTTACTTTTATACACAGCCAGTAAGCATCGTAATTATTTTGGGGTCGATGTCAATTCGCACATACAAAAAAAAAAGTGTTCACTGGCATTCCGTAAATTTGCATCGTACTTTACGTCAAATTTTAGTGTCAGATTAAATCTGTCTCAGTGCTCATTGGAGCAATTATGTTTTGAAGATACTGTATGACATTCCCTTGTATATTTAGAGAGAGAGAGAGAGAGAGAGAGAGAGAGAGAGAGAGAGAGAGAGAGAGAGAGAGAGAGAGCGAGAGAGAGAGAGGGAGAGAGAGAGAGAGAGAGAGAGAGAGAGAGAGAGAGAGAGAGAGAGATGCACGCTCAAGCGCGTTTGTCCTTCGTGGCGCCTCGCCCTTTTGGGTCTTTTTCGTCCTTCATTTATCGGAGCCTTGCACGCAACGTTTAGGTGCATGTCGCCACCAACTGTAACATGAGTGTATAACACTCTTGTTACACTTAGTGTGTTCTCACACTCCATTTCAGCCTCTCTCCAACTTGAACTTTCCACAGTGCATAAGCATGGTCCACGTTTTCTTTAACACCAAGACTCTCACCCTTGTCAGAATCCCTCTCTCAAGTGCATACACTTTATCACTCAGTCTCGTGTTTTAAATCTGTTGTTATTTACTGTGGTTTGTGTTTGACAAGCTAAAAATTGTAAAAATCAAACAATGCAAAATCGAAACGTAATATTTTCACGACATAAAGACAGTACACCCCCTTTTGCTGAAAAAAATGTTTTTATCAAGTTGCTAGGTTGGAGGAAAATGCTTTGGGGGTGGGGGTGAAGTCGGAAACATTACAGGTAGTCACACAATAGACATGCCACTGTCATTTCTGATTTGGAATGAGAGAAACAAGCTTATGCGATGTGTCTGTGTTAATATGAAAGCCACTCGTAGTCCACCTGAGGTGTGCGTTTGTGTGCGCATGCAGGGGTTCCGACATCTACCGTTGTGAATCGGTACTGCGCATCGTAGGTAGCTATTGCAGTTTTTCTCAGCCGCTTTGCTGCATTTCTAACATCAAAATGGAATTTTGCAGAACACATTATGCATTTCTCAAAGCAACTCATGCAAATAGCAGAACATCATGGTTCACCTGCAAGAGTTATTTTCTTTTTCAAAATTCTTGTGTCATTGAGGGATGTCAGTGCATGAAGATCAACAAGTGTTTGTGTCATTGTGTATGGATCAGGATGTTCTGATGGAATGTATGCCTGCCTGCCTGTCTTTCTTTATGGAGTCGAACCAAACTTTCGCGTTGCTAAATGTATGAAAATGACATCCAGTCACCACCAAAATGCCTATGCACTGTTGTCCAGTTCAACCTGTAAAAATAAATCAATAAATGATCAGCACAATATTTTTTTTTAATTTTGTGGCGGTGATAGCGGTTTTTGGTCATCGGAGCTCGGATTTAATGTCAATAATTCCCAAATATTGTGCAAATCGCTTTTATATTTCCACAGGTTGAACTGGACAAGAGTAGAAATGTGCATATGAATTTTGGTCACGATTGGTCACCATCTCAAACACACAATGACGAGTGAACATGACAGGAGGAAACAATGCTTGCTTCCCTTTTATGTCTGCCTGCAATGCATTGTGGGAGATGTTGGAAAAGGGCAAATCCCTCAAACAATTTACTGTCAAATCCTGTACCTGTTGCCTTTTGACAAGATGTGGCAGTTAATTTTTCTGTAGTATTGCTATCGTCACAATAATAAAAGACTGACAATTTACACCAACAGATATAATTTGCTCTGACCTGAGTCAAATCAAATGCCAAAAAAGAAGATGCTATATGTATGACAGGGTAATCCTAACAATATAACTGCTGTTATTTAAAATGTCAATTTAATGTAAATTTTACATAAATGCATTGACTGTGTTGTTTATACTTGACTTCAAACACAAATGTTAAAATAATATTTGGTGGGAGATGGGAATTTGAAATATTTTAATTGTGTGTGATTTATTGTTTATACATTTCTATGAGGGATTTTCAATGGATTTTTAGTGGGTTTTGTTGTTTTTTTCCACACAAACACACGCAAATGGTGGGGAAACACGAAACGTTCTGCAAAAATACTAAGTTTCCAGCCATATATTTTTGCTTGAAAAAATGTTTGTGTTGGACTTTTTTCCCCCAGTCAGAATTTGGGATCAGAGGGCTGAATCCATGTGCTTGTTCCCACTCTCCGTGACTCATGAAGTGAAAATATCCTCCATGACCGTGTACGAATGCACGGTTTGATAGGTCCAATATTTTTTCATTTTCAGCTTTTGTGCACACGTGCATTTTTTGTCAGAATCCAACACAATCTTTCATAGGTGAGGTCCTATGACACCGGTGTCTGTTGACCATAATCTTCTGAGAGAATCTGTCTCCACACACTGAGCAGGCAAAAGGTTTCTCGCTACTGTGCATCGTTCTTGTGTGTTGAGTCAAATTACTTCTTTGAGAGAATCTTTTATCACAAACTGAGCAAGCAAAAGGTTTCTCACCGGAGTGGGTTCTTGCGTGACTTATTAAGTATCCTTTGCAAGAGAATTTTTGACCACAAACAGAACAGGCAAAGAGTTTCTCTTCCAAGTGTATATGTGTGTGAATGTTCAAGTTTCCCTTCTGAGTGAATCTTTGACTACAAACTGTGCAGGCAAAAGGTTTGTCACCAGTGTGTGTCCTTGAATGCCTTTTTAAGGTCACGTTCCGAGAGAACCTTTGACTACAAAGTGAACAGGCAAAAGGTTTCTCTCCAGTGTGTATTCTTATGTGTGAAGTTAAGCTTCCCTTCAAAGTGAATCTTTGGCCACAAACTGAACAGACAAAAGGTTTCTCCCCAGTGTGGGTTCTGGCGTGACGTTTTATGGTTGCCTTCTGAGAGAATCTTTGGCCACAAACTGAGCAGGCAAAAGGTTTTTCGCCAGTGTGGGTTTTGGTGTGTCTTTTTAAATTACGCGTTTGTGAGAATCTTTGACCACAAACTGAGCAGGCAAAAGGCTTCTCTCCGGTGTGTGTTGTCATGTGTTGTTTCAAACGGCTCTTAAAAGTAAAAGTTTTCCCACACTGAGAACATTTCCAGTCTTTGTTGTCCGTGTGATATGTCATATCACCTTCAGGTTCATTGTCAGGAAAATTATCATCATTTTCAGCATCACTTTCAGATACTGGTGGGAGCAGGCTGTGTGCTTGTGATCCTTCACATCCGTCTGCATCACCTTCTGCGGACATTTGTTGACTTGAATTGCTGCTTGGAGGCGCCACCCCTTTGCGAGCTTCACTTTGACCTTCATCTTCGCTCTTCAAAATCACACCTGTTGCATGCAGTTTGCAGATTTCACTCTCCTGCTTTTCCTCTTTAATATCATGGGCCTGTTCTTCCTCTTTCATATAAGGGTGCTCTGACTCGTCTTCCTCTTTTTTAAGATAAGGGTTTTTCTGCTCCTCTTCCTCTTTTAATTGAGGGACCTTTTCATCCTCCTCTTCCTCTTTCACGCCAGGTTGCTCTGGGTACTGCCATGCAGGACCAACATCCTCACTGATGTCTGCAAGACCCAAGAAGACAAACACATGCGTTATTCTGGTTTAGATTTATAATGAAGCTTCACAGGAGAGCCAGATGAGTTACTGCTTATTGTTTAGTATGAGCAAATTCAAGTACTGATGCATTTTCGGGGGAGCCTATCCTTTATGTCCTGTATTATAACATTAAATTGATCTGATCGTGAGGCTCTCCGGTGGAATAGACAGGCCTGGGGGAAACATGGAATAACACCTTGAACATCAACTAGCTTCTAACCGGGATGGGAATGACTGCTTAGGGTCCCAGCTATGCGTCGAATAGCATCCACTGCCTTGCGGGTGGCTTAGAATATCCCATGGCGAAGTGAGTCAACCTCAAAAAGAAAATCCATCGAGGTAGCTCCCTAAGGCAGTCTGGTCCCTATTTTCAAACCCTGTTCGAACATTTTAACGCGTTTTTTGGGACCCATACACTAAATGTGCTCAGAGCTGTATGGCAATGAAAACCTTGCCTAAACAAAAGCCCTTGACCAGATTGACAGCCTGTCTGTCATTCCTGAACTGGATGTCACTGCCACCAATTGAGAATTTTCTAATGCCACCAAAGGCATCTCCTTGGGAAAAGCACCAGGTAAGGTTGGCATCACAGCTGAGGTTTTTCATCGTGGCAGGGAGCAGAGCAGTTCAGGTCTCTCCGCCAACTCCTGTGCAAGTGCTAGGAGGAGGGAGCTGTTCTACAAGAGAGAGACTGCAATCACAACCATATACGAGAACAAGGGGAGCAATTGCTGCAACTCTCTCTAAAAGCTAAAAGCTCTCCTCTGCCTTGCTGGCAAGCTGTTCATCTTCTCCTTCCCCAATAACATGCACGGTATGGTCAAATTTGACGGCGATATATCTGATGCTTTCAACATTGGGAGCGGCATCACACAGGGCTCTGTCTTGACCGCACCAATTTTGGGGGGATTTTTTTCCCCTGCTGCTCTCTAGCATGCTTTCAAAATTTCAAACGATGACATCCTGCTCTGGTCCAGGAAGTGGATCGAGTTCAGTTCCTGATTGAAGCGGCAACGAAACTCAATAGAGGCAGATTGTGCTGCCATCCCATGGGCCACAGTGCCATCCTCCTCACCTCTTCCACCTCCCCCCTTCTCCAGTCCGCCCAACCTCGCCAGTCACAACAGATGCTCCTCGCTGTCCAATTAAAGTTACACTGTTGCAATTTTATGATCGTGCTCGCTTAGTGAGCCCAATTTTGTCGGTTATTATGCTCGCTGGTCTCTCAAGGCAGCAAATTGTGGTATCATTTAGATTTCATTTGCACAGCTGACTCCATTATTGAGGTGAAAAAAAAATACATGGCCTGATGACCCTCTGCAATATTGGGACGAGCAACATGCAGTAGGGTTATTTTCAGATTCTCTCTTTCTTTCTTTCTCTCAAAAAAAGAAAGAAACAGACTGAGCCCAAAAACTGTGAAAAAACTTCTGTTTTTGAAGCAAAATGAATAAGATTTTTTTTTTTTTATCCTTCGACAAAACAGACTCAATTACTGCATTTTCCTCCACATTTTCCAAGTCAATTTCATGTCAGAATGAATGTAATCCTAATCAAAATTTTGCACAAAACCTCTTCCTTGCATGCCGGTGATGTCCACTTGGTGGTGCCAGAGGGGATTGAACCACATTTAAAGCTTCGACGCATGAGTAAAACCAATTGCATGGAAAGCTTCAAGGAGCTTCATCTCACCATCACTAAAACTCTAGAGAATCCAGTGTTCCCTCACTTTTCGCAGGTCATAAATTCCAATCACCCCTGCAATCAAAGAATTTACGCAATATAGGGGTTCACTTTTTTTTTAATTACGTTCCGAACCCCCAACACACATACACAAACGGTTCCTACCCCTTTAAATACAAACGTAACTTTTAAAATGCAAACCAAAGAATGAATACCAAACTGGAAGCTGTCAGCTGAGCATGCTCTGCCCGATCACGAGCAAACGAGGATGATATAACGTTGGCTTATAACTATGTTAAAAGTTTTTATTTTGATCCTAAAATGGCTGAGCGTAACCAGAATCCTGCATCACATTGTAGCCAAAGGTACAATTCTGCTGGTTTAATGTGCCATCTACATCCTTGCTGTTGTTTCGCAAGGCAAAATTTTGTGGCCATTGCTGCTGCTTCTTTACTCCATCGTTTTCTTCTGCGCGGCAATTTGAATATCCCGATTTAAATGGTGACGCGCGGACTGGCGCCATTTCCACTTGTTACTTTGTATTGTCAATAAAACACCTGATACTGATGTCACTCACCACTGGAATGAAGCAGTTGGCTTCCGCTACAGGCTCCAAAGGTGTTCTGCTCCGCTGCGTCTAAGTTTCGCCGTGATTGTTTACCACTCTTTGTGTATTCTCGCGACGGATGGGAAGATCGATACCAAAATAATTTTTCAATCCAGAGTGCTATATTTTAAGTATCGAGCCTTAAGATAAATTATCAATGTCTGGAATTCATCTATTTTGTGAATCTCTATTTTTTAGTGTATATTTTTCTGCATACAAACAATTTTTTCCGACCCATAAGCACCAGCGTCTCCTCACGCCCATTCTTACGTCCCAAACCCACGCCAACCATGCTCTTCCTCTCCCCTTCCCCAACATAAACATGGAAGCATGCCGGTACACTCGACAATGGCAGCTTCCCATAGAGAGACAGACTGTGAACGGCAAAACACACTTTGCGATGAGAAACATATATTTACCTATCGCTAGCTTTAATTTTTTTATTACATTGATTTAGCTATTTGACACCACGCCATATAACACAATGTGGCTTGAACTGACTGCGATGATATGCCGCTCGCGCCGCGCTTGAAATTAAATGAAGACATTAAGGAAATGCTTTGAAGATCTTTGCTGTTTACGTTCACCTCAAACACTTTGAGATCGGAACTGGGACAATTGGAGTGAAAAAAATCCACCTTCCCACCTTCCTCGAATGAAGCACAAGCAAAGCAATGCTGCTGCTAGTAGATAACTAATATGTCATCTTACAAATAAAGAAGTTTGCACTGTTGAATATTCTTTGTAATAGAATGCTATAGATTTTATTGGTGAAAAACAACATGCATCCCCTCAACCTCCTTGCAAAAAAAGAAAAAAAAAGTAAAACAACCACTGTACTGCCTCTATTTTATCATACTGAAGCACTTAACTGTGAGTCTCCATTGGCTTTACTAATTTATATTTTTAAACATGATGACAACTCAGCCCTCATTCCTGCCAGCGCTAATCCAATGGCACAGCCCCAATTAGTAAACTACTTATAGCAAAGACACCAAAGTTGGTATTTACTGTAAAACTAAACACACAACAAAAGTAATTTCATGTGTTGCATATTTAAACACAACGGATGCTTTGTTTTGAAAACTTCAGTAGCGCTAATGTTAAAGTCAATGGTGAAAGCTGTACAAATGTTAATGCTAAGGACAGACATTTCTCTCAGTCTTTCTGACAGATTTCTCCTGGCCAGTTAAGTACAACAGTATAGTATGTGTCAAACTCAAGGTCCGCGAGCCAGATCCGACCCGCCACTTTATGTGGCCAATCTGTATCGACCTCGTGATTCTCACCACAATACCAAAATTGCAAATGGTTTTCGTTTTTAAAATGCCATCTACCGTTATTTTGCAGGGAATCGCGAGAAAAATACAAGTACAAATACTGCGGCGGTTAAAATGTGCCAGCTCATGGCGAAGTGCGTCGAGCAGTCGCTCCCAAGGTGCTGCTTTATTGGTTACATCATGGATTCAACCAATAGGAGCCGTCTACGGCAAAATAACGCTCGACGGAGAGTTGCAGGTAGCGGCAAAATAACATACCTGTCAACTCATACGGTTTAGCCATAGTTCATACGGATTTTGTGGTGAATGTTACATATATGGCCGAATCGCACAAATCATACGGATTCTGAAAATTTCCGTTTTTTTTTTTTCACCTAACAGGTAGTTCCGTTTGCTTTTGCCCAGAATGGTGCTAGTCTACTCGAATGCTTTCATTTCCGGTAACTTTCCAGTAAATCACGTGGGTTTTTTTCTGCCGTTATTTTGACATATAAAATGCTTTGGTATGTTATAAGGATTTTTTGCTCTTTATAAGGATTTTTTTGGTAGTTTATACAGGTTGGCGCTCTGAAAAGTTGACCGGTATGAAATAACCAATGCCCTTTTCAAACCACTGGACAATGTGGCCCGTGACAAAAATGAGTCTGACGGTCCTTGTATAATGAATGCTGAAATTATGGCTTTTAGTTTTGGTGGTGTGCCATCCAAAGGTTTTATGTGGCCTCATCTGGCTACCCTTATTTAAGGAAAATCTGGAGGTGCCACTGAGACACACGGCATATGAATACTGTTAAAAACAAACTAAACAAACTGAAAGCACATCCTGACCAAAGTGAGCGTAAGTGACCAAACCTGCTTCGTGTTGAACAATTCCTGGCTGCATTTTGACAACGGTGTCCAGTAGTTGACGTGGTCGATCGTTCTCCACTTATAGGCCACAAAGTTTCACTCGTATTCTGCACTTGTTGCGCAAATTTTCACACGACAATCATGTCTCGTGTCCACTGAGCAAAGTGGTGATTTCAAACGCGTCCTTGTTAGCCTTTAGCAAGCTAAGCTAATCAAGGCCGAGAAGCTCCAACGCGCACCGAGACGATTTTAACAAGACTCGAATGTTTAACGTAAGATGCTTAGTCCATAAAAGCAACGACAGACGCCTTGTGTTGAGGCTTGAGTATCTTTCAGACAAATTCAAGAAAATGCAGTGCTACGCGTGGAAGCGCGTCGTGGTAGTGCGGTCAAGACAGCCTTCACTAGCAAAATTTAAATCCAGTGAGCCGCTACTGAGGTTGTGAAGACTGTGCTAGTGATGTGTCGTTCGCGAACGAACCGGCTCTTAGAGACGGCTCTTTGAAGTGAACGACGGGAGCCGGCTCCTAATTGGGAGCCGCTCCAAATAGGAGCCGACTTTTTTTTCTCTCCCCCCCCCCCCATCCCCACCCAAGAGGGAGGGGAGGTTTACACTCACACTGCAGCGTCGAGAAGGGGGAGGAGTTAGAGATACACACACAGCAGCACACTGTGAGCAGCACACGAACAGGAGAGACAGGGAGACGAGAGAAAGCTCGATAGCGCTACAGAGAAAAAAACAACACGGTGGAAAGTGGAAAGGTGAGAAAATGGATAGGAAAAGCAGTGAAATTTGGACTCATTTGTTTGTTTGTTTGTTTGTTTATTGAACATATATAAAACATACAATAACAGATGACAAAATGCAAACAAAAATTATGAAAGGAAAATAAAAGTAAGTAATACAAACATCATCACAGTTATATGTTCAAAGGAGTAGGGAGAAGTATACAACTTATCTAGTCCTACCCCTTGTTGTGCAATAATGTATATTGATCATTTCCAATACCAAAGAAAAGGAAGAAATCTACATTTCATCAAATACTTTTACCCTTTGTGTACTATACTTATCGATTGACACACCTTTCGGTTTGTATATATATATTGTTCTTTCTACTTTTTATATCAAATGACTCATATTCATTATATATACTGCATTTCTTGAATACATTCAATAAGTTGTTCAAAATCCAGAACAAGAACAAACCACAGTATTACTATATTTTATAAGGACCAGAATGTAAAATTTATCTTCTTAACTTTGTTTTATGTAGTTTTTTTTGTACTAATCTTTTAAATTTGTTTTTGAACTCGTCCAACGATTTACTCATTTTCAGATCCATCTCAAGCTTATTCCACAGATTAACTCCTATTACTGATACACACCTTTGCTTGATGTTTGTTCTTGTTCTGGATTTTTTGTATTGATTAATACCTCTTAGATTATAACAACTATCTCTGATTTCAAAAAGCTTCTGGATATTTTGACAAAGGAGATTGTTATGTGCTTTATACATTAATTGGGCAATTTTGAAGTCAACCAGGTCATAGAATTTCATTGTATTTGATTTGATGAATAGTGGATTTGTGGGTTCGATATATTTAGACCAATTGATTATTCTGATTGCTTTTTTCTGTAGTTTTAAGACAGGGAGTGTGTTTGATTTACAGGCGTTACCCCATATTACCACACAGTAGGTCATATATGGGAGTAATAATGAG
>NW_017805830.1:88363-89895 GCF_001891065.2 Hippocampus comes
GCGAATAGGACACATTTGAATTGTTTTGTAACACTACAGATGTCATTTATATATAGAATGAATAATTTTGGTCCAAGCACTGATCCCTGTGGCACTCCATGGGTAATCTTCAGTGAGTTGGATTTTTTGTTGTTGAACTGCACATACTGATATCTATTTTCTAAATAACTTTCAATCCATTTTTATGCTATGTGTAGATCTGTTTATTATTGTTTTGTTGTACAGCCATTTTAACCTGCTGTCATACCTCCCGTCCAGAAGGTGTCGTAAGAGTTCTATTGTTGATTGCTACACGAGTAAGCCTGTAACACGTTCTTGGTGCTGCTGGAGTAAAACTATTTTCAAGCACATAAACGGACTGGTTCCTTCATATCAAAACTACATGGTGTCAGAAGTGGGATCCTTCAAAAAGTCTGCAGGGTCCACGAAGACAGTCTGTGCTGGTGGTGAGCAAAAAGGACGAGATTTTACCTCCGTGAAAAGGCAGTAATGGCGGACGGATTTCGGCGGCCTGATCCTCTCATCTTCGACGGCAATGTCTCTGAGAACTGGCGTAAGTTAATTCGAGCAAGAATATGATATATTCATAGCCGCAGCACACAGTGACAAAAATGCCAATACAAAGGCCTACATACTCCTCAATCTGGCGGGACCGGAGGCCATTGAAAGAGAGAGATCGTTCACATATTCCCCAGCAGTTGTGTCAGACCAAGGCGTGGAAATAACCGCAGGGGAGTCACGGGAAGATCCGACATGTTTGAAAAGGAAGTTCAAAGAAATATGCAACCCAGAAACAAATATAATAATGGAGAGGCACAGTTTCAACGTGAGACAACAAAAGCCAGGGGAAACGATTGAAGCTTATGTGAGTACATTACGCAACATGGCAAAAACGTGCAATTTTGGAGCATTACAAGATGAGCTAATCCGAGACCGATTAGTGTGTGGAATCAACAGTGATAGCATCAGACGTTCACTTCTTAAAGAAACTGAGCTGACACTTGCCAAAGCAGTGCGCATTTGTCAAATAAACGAGCTCACTGACCAACATAGCAAAGTGCTAGCTGCTCCAAAACACGTGGCATCAACAAGTGTGGACACTGTACAAATGAAGCACAGCCACACATTTAAAAAGACTCACAACCACAAAAAGAAACAAGACAAAATGGCGACAGAAATCTCAAATTGCAGAAATTGCGGTGGTTCACACGCAGCCAAACGTGACCAGTGCCCAGCTTTCGGACAACAATGTCACACATGCAAGAAGCCAAATCACTTCAAGAGCCAGTGCAGGTACGCTAAAGCACATGCAAGAGGCAAACAAGTCAATCAAATATCAAGGATGATTCAGAAAGTGATGAAACATTCACTATCGAGCACCTAACACTGGAGGGTGAAAATAGTCACAAAAAAGAAGGCTATTGTTCAGTTGCAGTTGGAGACAAGATTCTAAAACTCAAAGTGGACACCGGTGCGAAGTGTAACGTGATTTCTCTGAACACCTGCAAGGACATGTTTCAGCGTGAGAAAAT
>NW_017805830.1:95634-104452 GCF_001891065.2 Hippocampus comes
ATGTAGTCAAATATTCTTTGATTTTGGTGAAATTTTTATAAAGCCTTCTACTTATGTGTATCACTGAAAACGTGTTTTTCAGTTCTACATTTGTGTTGAATTGTTTGTCAGTGTAATGCTCGGAGTTTGTAATGCTGTAATTGTAATTGAAGAAATTATTGTCAGGATCCCAGTTGTTCTCTGGGTCGAATGTCTTATGTTCAGCATAATCAAAGATTTTAAAATCCATGTTTGTGTTGTATGTTTCCAATATCCGTTAAGTCAAAGTTATTGTCTGGTAGTCGTCAGCTCTCAGCATGTTGAAGTTAAGCCCATTGAATTGGAGTACTGGTGCGGGGGTGGACGATGAGTTTGTCGTGCCTCAGGTAGGCAATTTCCCCTCTTTCACGTGCCGCTTTTAGTTTTGGTAGCAATTATTTTCTTTTTTGTCGTACAATATCTGTATAATCTTCATTCATGTAGATTTTGGTACCTTTTAAGTATTTTGCTCTCTGTAGTATCATTGTTTTGTCCTTATATTTTTCAAGTTTCACCACTACTGGCCTTGGTCGACTTAATTGATAGTTCAACAGCAGCATGTAGACTGCAAGGTTAAAATATCCAATATCAAATTTTAATTTATGATTTGTTGTGTGGTAATCAAAGCCTACTTACGGTATGTTGTTTTACTGAAAATAGTTAAAAGCTTATAAATATACACAATCAGAGATTGGAACTTTTTATTGACCTTGTTTTGAGATGGGTCTTTGTTTTTGTACTTTGTAATTTATTTTTTGTAGCACTCCATGTTGAGTATGTTCAGAAGAATATAAATAAAGCCCTATAAATAATAAATATTTGATATACTGTATATTTTTTACATTAGTAATTCATTTTACACATAATTTTACATGATTTTTGGGAGTAAATTAATTTAAGCAACAAAAAAACCGAGGAGCCATTTGGGATCCGAAAGCGCCGGCTCTTTTTAGTGAGCCGAGCCAAAAGAACTGGCTCTCTAAAAGGAGCCGGAATTCCCATTACTAGACTGTGCATTATGGTAATCTGCCGCCAGAGAGCGGCGTTGGCCGCCTTCAAAATAAAAGTGTACCAACTAATGCATGCATGTCTTTGGTTTGAATTAAAAAAATATATAAATAAAAATATAAAAGAAGTAATTTCATGGCTGTTGGGCAACGATAAATTCACCCAGGGAGAATAAAAACTCATAAGAAGAAGAGAATAAAAACAGCGGCAAGAAGCGTTTTCAAGTTGAGATAGAAAATAAAGTCACTGGTAATTCTACATCAAATTTTTATTTAAAAATAAATCATTAAAGAAATTAATCTTAGTTATCCCGCAACCACACCAGGTTTTCGACACTCTCGGGCAGCGGTCCCCAACCTTTTTTTCTCCATGGACCGGTTTAATGTCAGACAATATTTTCAGGGACCGGCCTTTAAGGTGTGACAGATAAATACAACAAAATAATATGATATGACCTGCAGGAAAACTGTGGTATAGAAAACACCCACATGTTGACCTTTTCGCCTGTTTCAAAAAAAAAAATGTTATCTGTCAACCAGAAGAGGTCCGGGGGGGCGATAGAGCACCCCAGGTATTCAACCATATGACTTTCATTCGGATCTAAAGTCCCATTTCAAAATAAAAGGCCCCTGAAATTTGACATTGTGACCTTTTCGCCTGATTTTAAAAAAAAATCTTTTAAAAATTTAATTTAGTTATCCTGAGGGATAACTAAACCAGACCAGTGTAACAATAGAATTGTTAGATTGAGTGGTTGCTAGAGGGACAGCTTTGGGTGAGGGAACCGGAAGTGACGTGTGTTCTCCCCGATGTTGCGAGACTGAGTTCCATACATGTGCTTCCAGTGTTGTGCCTATTAAAGACAAGTAAGCAAGAAGCTTTAACCGTCCACTCTGTTTGTTTAGAGAGAAGAGAACAGAGCGAAACAACCAGGTCTCGGGCACACTGGATCCCCACATATACCCAACTACACTACTTTCATTCAGATCTGATGCTGCATTTCAAAATAAGTCTGGTTGGATACCTAGGGTTCCCGAGTATGTCATAGACTTTGTTTGGTTGAGGGATAACTAAATTTAATGTTTAAAATATTTTTTTTTAAATCGGGCGAAAAGGTCAACATGTCAGATTTCAGAGGCCTTTTATTTTGAAAGGGGAACATCAGATCCAAATTAGAGTAGTCTTGCTGGGTACCTGGGGTGGTCTAGTGTCCCCAATACCTCATATGATTGAGGGATAGCTAAAATACATTTTTAAATTACTTTTTGAAATACGGCGAGAAGGTCAAAATGTCATATTTTGTGGGCCTTTTATTTTGAAATGGAACATCAGATCTGAATGCAAGTACTGTGGTTGGATACCTGGGGTACCCTAGTGTGTCAAAAACCTGGTGTGGTTGTGGAATAACGAAGAATCATTTTAAAATTATTTTTAAACTATCAAGCGAAAATGATGGAGAACGACCATTGATTTTATTTTCTATCTCAACTTGAGAACGCTTCTTGGCGCTGTTCTGAGAGTTTTTATTCTCCCTGGGTGAATTTATCGTTTCCAGGCAGCCAAGGAATTACTTATTTTATATTTTTATTATAATTTTTTTAATCCAAACCTCTGACGTGCATGCATTAGTTGAGACGCTTTTATTTTGAAGGTGGCCAACGCCGCTCGCTGGCGGCAGATTACTGTAATGCACAGTATTCACAATCGCAGTGGTGGTTCACTGGACTTCAATTTTGCGAGTGGAGGCTGGTTTACACTGGTTGGAGGAGTTCCCACGTACCCCCGAGGACCCTGCTATGGGTGTAGAGCTGGTCCACTGTCCCACGGCCGGGATGAAAACCACACTGCTCCTCCTGAATCTGGGACTTGACTTCCCGACGGACCCTCCTCTCCAGCTCCCCTGAATAGACCTTACCGGGGAGGATGAGGACTGTGATCCCTCTGTAGTCAGAACACACCCTCCGGTTCCCCTTTTTAAAAAGAGGGACCACCACCCCGGTCTGCCAATCCAGTGGCACTATCCCCGATGACCACGCGATGTTGCAGAGGCGCATCAACCAGGACAACCCCACAACATCCACAGCCTTAAGGAACTCCGGGCGGAAATTCATCCACCCCCGGGACTTGGCCATCGAGGTGCTTCTTAACCACATCGGTGACTTCAACCACAGACATAGGAGAGCCCACCTCAGAGTCCCCAGACTCTGCTTCCTGTAAGTAAGGCGTGTTGGTGGAGTTGAGGAGGTCTTCCAAGTACTCTGCCCACCGACTCACAATGTCCCGAGTTGAGGTCAGCAGCGCCCCATCCCCACTGTACACAGTGTTAATGGTGCACTGCTTCCCCCTCCTGAGATGTCGGATGGTGGACCAGAATTTCCTCGAAGCCGTCCGTACACTTGACTGAGTAGAAAAAAAACCCTCTGATGTTCACTGGTTGGAAAGGAGTTTTGCCCTTTATCTCTTTAATCTTTCTCTTCTTTTACGGGTCGGTCCGTGTGTTCTCACACAGTTTGTTCTTAAAGGTTTGCCGTACACGTCTCTCTGCAACTGACCTCCGTAGTCCAAAGTATGAAACGCGCTTCACCACAAAAACGTTCTTCGTCTTACCACTCTGGATGTTTCTTTTTATTTATTCATTCTATGTTTTTCATAACTTCTTTTTGTCCCGTGTTTTCGATTTCTTGCAGCCAGATAGGAGCTGTAAACACGCTGTTTTATTTCACACGTTTCAAGTGGGTTCCAGATTAACTGGTTCTCGATTCCACCTGGTGCAGTTAAGGGCAACGTCAGTCCAGTAATTTTGTGGTTTACTGTTGCAGATTCGTCACAAGCTACATGGAACTTGTTCAACTGCATAACTTTTCAACCCTTCAATAAACACGTGAATCTAAACGGCTTTTTGAAACTCCTAACTGGCTGCAAGAAATTGTAAAAAATTAAAAACTAAAAAGGTGCAGAGCGGTATTTGAACGTGTTACACATAGCAAAAAAAGCAGCTTGGTGTGTCCCAGCACAACTTTTTCACTTCTGATACGATACCGAAATTGCACGAGAGTACTCTCTCATCCCGTAATTGTTTGAAGTTATAACGAAATGCAGATAAAACACAGCAATCTGGCACGGTTCTTACTGCCTTCAAGGTGTTTATACACAACGGGAACTAAAGTAGCGGCGGCATTTTCAACACCTTTCTAAAATCAAACTGTTGAAGATCTAATAATAGATCCTCAGTTTTTGCTAAAATAACAGTTTTGACCAACTTTTAAACCTGTTTCATCACTGTAGAGGTCAAAGCCACCAGCCGGAAGTCATTCAATATGGTTGAATGGATTAAGGGTTGATTTCCTGTGCTGATTCTGAGGGATTAAACCCATGCACGGAACCTTGTGAAGCCTCTGACAATCATGCATGCCAGGAACCGCCACGCACAAAAGTCTTTAAGGTCATCCATTAAGGTTGGTGCGTCCGGATGGTTTGAGGCAGTGAGCGAGAACCTCTGGTGCCCCTTTGACAATCAGACCAAAATTGTTTTCCGGACACCTTGCTACTGTCAATATAACGCCAGCAATCAGGGAATATGGTTGAAAATTCAAATATTTATTCTCATTTTTTTTCCTGGAATAAAAGTGAGAGTAAGAAGTGACCCAACCTGCTCTGTGAAGCACAGTCCCTGGATTCATCTTGCAAACAGCTTCCAGTAGTTGAAGTTGTCGCTCGTTGTCCTCTTTTGGTGGAGAAAGTTCCTCCTCGTACTTTGCTGTCTTTGTTGCGTACTTTTCACAAGACAATCACAACACTTGACACTCACGCTTGATCTCTGCTTAGCAATGTGTTGATCACAAACATGTCTCTTTGTTAACGGTTAGCAAACTAAACTAAACGAAATGAAACTAAACTAAACTAAACTAAATTCAGATAAATTAGGGCGATAAAATTCTATGTTCATCGAGTCGGGACGACTTCAATTGGTACAAAGATTTCATGAATGCGTTTTCTGTCCAGTAAAGTAGTGATGGATGTATTGGAGTGAAGATTCCAACATGTACCACATGACCCGAACATCCTGCTAAAAAAAAGCTTCTATTTTAAGTGGCACAGCCAGCTTCTTTCCAAGAGTCTTGCATATTCTGTGTGGAGCTTACTAACACTTAACACTTATTCAGATAATGGCCTGGTGGCACGGACATATACCTGAATGGGCTATCAATAGGCCCCTTGCGGCTGAAGACGGCCGGCAACCATTTTACGTTGCCACTGTCACTGACAAATGGTGTTATCTGTTTTAGCCAAAAACCCTGTTCCATTCTCAGTGTGCATTGTTAGTCCATTCAAATACACTACTCACAAAAAGTTAGGTACACTTGTCTTTCAGGTGAAATTTATGGAAAATGTCAAAGGTTCACGCTACAATGATATCATATCATGAAAGAGGGATATTTAAGTAGAGGAATGCATTGGTGATTCCCTCATCTCAAACAATTAATGGAAACAAAAGGGAACAACAATGGTGTGTACACCACAACACAAAATGTCAACGTCTCAATAACTGTGCCCTCGAGCATCAATTACAGCTTGACAACAAAGTCTCATGCTGTCCACAAGTCGACTTAAAGTGCATTCCATTCCATTTTAGGTACACCAGTTTCCAACATGACGTGACCTCGATGAGCTGGATCATTGTCGTCCATGAAGAAGAAATTCGGCCCAGGTTGTTCATGTATGGGCACAATCATTGGATTAATTAAGTTATTCAGGTATTATGGCCTTGTCACTGTGCCATTCACAGAGTGTAGGGCAGTTCTGTACTGACTCAGACACACCTGCCCACACTGTAACACTGCCACCACCAAAAGCTCGTCTGGTGACAACAGTGGCTGATGCATAGTGCTCTCCTTGACGTCTCCAACATCGTTGGTGGCCATCATTTTTGACTTTTATCAGAAAACACCACTGAGGCCCAACGGTCTCTCTTCCAGGGTAAATGCTCCCTGGCCCATGAAAGACGATGATGCCTGTGTCGGGTGGTGTAGTGAGGTACCCTTGCAGGTCGTCTAGCATGCAGACCACGCTGATGGTTTCGAATGGTCTGTCATGACACTTGAGTGCCTCTCACCTCCTTTAAAGGTCAAGTGGAAAGTAAACTTGGCCAACCATCTTTTGAGTAATACTTTGGGCTAAAACTATTTCAAGCACACTTTCGTGTTTTTTGTTTTTTGTTTTTTTTTTAAATGCAATCCACCCAGGTTCATAATTAGACCCATAGCAATGCGCTGAACAACGAAAATACTCTTGTTCAGCAATCTCCACTGACTGACCTCGTTTACAGAATGCTGAATCGCCAGTCAGCCATTGTATGCCATTGTTGATTGTCCTGTCAATTGCTCTCTGCCATTGTTGTCGAGTTATTTGGCGAAATCCCTTGGCTCTATGTGGCGATGCACTGTCCATATTCAGTCAAACACTTATTTGAGTGGCCAAAGGAAAAGAATAGGGCACATAAATGGACCAGAAAATTGGAACAATAGTTTCATTTTTGCAAAGTGAATGAATTTCACCCCGATATGCAAGTTGGCATGGACCATGAGTATTACTACTACGACTCCTACTACTACTCCGACTAATAATAACAATAAATGCTCTTGCGGTGCGGAGGCCCAGTCTCATTCGGCTGGGTCGTCACAGTGCGTAGAGCCGATCAGCTTCACCAGGGCCCGCCAATGACCACGGTCATGGGCCAGGTCCACTGCATCCTCCAGGGTAAGGCCCTGGTGTTTGAGGTCCTCCCTGATGACATCAAGCCATCTGGTGTGGGGTCTGCCGCGTGGCCTTTTCCAGCCGGCTGTCGCTGGATCAAATGAGAAGATGGCACGAGTTGGGTGTTCCGGGAGCAATCGGAGGAGATGTCCAGGCCAACGGATGCGCCTCTGAGCGGCCAGTTGGGATGCAGGGGGCTGAAGAGTATGTTTTCGGAGGTCTGAGTTGGCAACATGGAGGTGCCAGCTGATGTTCAAAATGGTTCTGAGTGACCTGCTGTCAAAGCCGTCGATCCTCTTGTCCAGGGTCTTGTTTAAAGGCCAGGATTCTGCACTATAAGGGAGGATGGGAAGAACTGCTGAGTTATAAATACGCATCTTGGTCTTTTGGGACACTGAGTGGTAGCGCCAGAGGGGCCGCCACAGTGACTGCATAGCCGCGGCCGCGAGGGCGCGTCTGCGGTCAATCTCTGGCCTGAGATCGCCGCTGCGAGTAATAGTGGAGCCCAGGTAGATGATGGAATTGACGAATTGCACTTCGTCTGTGCCAAAGAACAGAGGAGAGGGGTGGGGTCCGTCACCGATATACATAAGTTTGGTTTTCTGCCAGCTTACTTGGAGGCCCAGCTTTGCTGCTTCTGTTTGGTATGTGGAGAGAGCACTGCTGAGGTCTTGGAGGGAGTTGCTGAACAGGGTGGTGTCATCAGCGTATTCAAGGTCGGTCAGGTGGAAGTTGCCGAACGACATGCCTGAGACTTGCTCCCGGACTCGGATCATAAGGTGGTCAATGACACAGTTAAATAGGTCAGGAGCAGCCACGCAGCCCTGTCTGACCCCGCTGTTAATGGGGAACCACTCTGAGTCCTTCCCATACACACGAACACAGCTCTCTGAGTTGTTGTAGAGTCGCTGGAACAATGTGGTTATTTTGGGTGGCACTCCAAGGTATTTCAGAATGTTCCAAAGGGAGAGGTGGTCAACTGTATCAAAGGCAGCTTTGAGATCTATGAAGGCTATAAAGAGATGTTGGTCCTTCCGAAACTCTCTGACCTTCTCAACAATGAGTCTAACTGCGGAAATGTGATCTATAGTGGACCGGTTGGGCATGAAGCCAGCTTGTTGGGGGCAGCGATGGCTTCGAATGGCAGGAAGGGTGCGGGTGAGAAGGATCCGGGTGAACAGTTTTGCGGGTATGGAGAGCAGTGAGATGCCTCTGTAGTTGTTGCAAAGTTGCTTGTCGCCTTTCCACTTCCGGAATGGCAGGATGATGCCTCGGGTCCAGTCTGTGGGGGGCTGTTCTGCCACCCACACATGGTTAGCGATGTGGGTGAGCCACTGGGCCATGGAGTCACCACCTTCTTTGAGCAGCTCTGCAGTGATGGCACAGATTCCAGGGGCCTTGTGATTTTTTAGTGATTATATTGCTGCTCTGACCTCGTCAATTGTGATTGGGTCAGTTTTGCAATTGGGGTTGGGGGTGGTGGAGTTGGCAGCAGTAACAAGACAGAGGTCGGTAGGAACTGGAGGATGATGAAGGAGGTTGCTGAAGTGCTCTTTCCAGCGTTCAAGGCAGTCTATTTCAGTGGTGATACGATTTCCACTAGCATCCTTCATGAGGATGGTCTTGATGCGTGGTCCGATACGGGCTTGGCGCAGCATTTGAAAGACCTCCTAAAATACTTCTTTACACATTCAAAGCCATCCATAACCTTGCCCCCCCATCTATCAGATCTTCTTCAGATCTCCATTCCTTCTCGCTCACTCAGTTCTTCATCCTCCCTCCACCTCTCTATACCCTCTGCCCGTCTCAGCACAATGGAACCAAACTCTGGAACTCACTTCCACCCAATATTCGTAACATTGATTCTCTTCCCACATTCAAAACCCAGCTCAAAACCCACCTATTCAGACTTGCTTATTCCACTTAAATTTATCTCTTTTTATTTATAATTTTATCTGTGGTTTTATTGTTTGCTCTTGCCTGTAAAGTGTCCTTGAGTGTTGTGAAAGGCGCTTACAAATAAAATGTATTATTATTA
>NW_017805830.1:105187-110228 GCF_001891065.2 Hippocampus comes
GGTGATCAACGGGACAGTTACTTGCAACTCGCAACAAAACTGTATGACACGCAGGCAAACATTGTCATAAACCAAAGAATGCATCCAACCAAACAATCCAAAATAGACACATTTTTTTTCCCAAGACAGAAAAAAAATAAACATTAAAATACTGTACGTATTTTACTGTTGTGATTTTTTTGGGATACACCTGTATTGCAGTTTTTGTTATATAAAGTTTTTGGACAGTATATCTTTGTATTTTATTGATTGTGTTGTTACACGTGCATTTTTGTCAACATACTTGCAGGTTCATAAAGGACATGTACCATGCTCATTTCCCAAATGAGGAATTTCTGTTATCAGGACAAATTGGACAGCGCAAACACGAGTCCGCACTAGAGAATATTTACTGTATATATATATATAAAATCATATATGCAACTGGTGTAAGGTGGCTGTGCTATTTACAATTCTTACTGGTTTTTCACGTATTTTATTTTTAATTTAGCAGCCTGACAGCAGTCGGTCGGAATGAGCGGCGGTATCTCTCCTTCTTGGAGCGTGGGTGTAACAGTCTCTGGCTGAAGGAACTACCCAGTGCTGTCAGGGCGGGCTGGAAGGAGTGGGAGGGACTGTCCATCATAGCTTTTAGCTTAGCTAGCATCCTCCTGTTGCCCACCTCCTCCAGAGTGTCCAGGGAGCAGCCCATTTACATTGTTGCCCAAGCGGGAATGCTGCTAATAATTATCATTATTAGATGAGTCGTAGTAGTAGAAGTCGTAGCGGTATGATTATTATTTAAATAACGCTGTTGAACCAGAATTCAACAGGAATTTCTGATTTTCATTCGTTAATTTTCATTATTGTTCTGCTTTTCTTATTTTATTTATTACATTGTATTTGATTTATTTAACGGGGTCCCAAAAATTTCGTCCACGTGTAGTGAGAGTTCATAAATATATATAAGAATAAATAATAGTCTATATTGATGAGCCTGGAGATTGATTGCGCCTAACACGCCCCTTTTTCTGTACATTGAAAATCGGAAATTATGTCTAATTATTAAAGACCAGAATATTCAATCGAATTTAAATCATTCGGTTAGTTTCTCTCTCGCGGCACGAGAGTGCAAAATAGGTTCTTAGTTTTTAAAGCCGTTTCAAACATATCTACTGCAATACAAAAGCTATTCTAATATATCTAAATAGTGCCATGTTATTTTCTTGCAACAATTTCAGAAAGAAAAAGAAAAGAAAAACAATAATCATCCTTTGGATAAAAACCTCAGTTACGGTATCACCATACTATTGTATGATTCAACAGTAAAGTTATATCCCAATCATTCTAGCGTTATTTGACATCAACCAATTTTTGTAAGGCAACTGTAAGGCTTTTCAAAGCATAATCAATTTAATAAAAAAGATAAAACATCTCTGGACCGAACTATTTGAAGGGGGTGAATTGTCATTTGATGGTCTATGTCGCCCTCTTGAGGGCAATATTCAATATTGACTCCTAGCCCTTGATTCCACTTTCATTTCTGTATGGTTGAATTTACTCTTGAGCCAGTTATTATACTATTTATTCTTAAGCTAATTATTGATGTATTAACGTGACTCAGGGCACACGACACACTTTATTCTCAGAATTCTGACTTTAATTCTGAGAATAAAGTCAGAATTCTCACTTTATTCTCAGAGTGTTCACTTTAAAGTCAGAATTCTGACTTTGTGACGTTCGTGGAGCGATGAATTGTGGGGGGAACGTCAGCGTGTGGTGTGGCTTGGAAGAAAGGACATAATGTCGTCACCGAGCGACATTTTGCGTGGCCAAGGCGTGTCGGGGGACATCCTTTCACTTTTGGAGGAGCAGAGGGTGAGTAACAACAGTGCGTTGTGTTTGTTTCATTTGGTGGCTGTTGTGCCCATAGTTAACGTGCTCCATTGGTGAATAAGTGGAAAGTAACCCATTTAAATGGTACGTCACTGTGACGCCATGTGTCACTGGGACGTCGCAAAGCGTTGTTGAAACAACGCGACTCTCGACTTCGAACCCCTTTGTGTGGATGACAGCGGCCGGCTGGAGCATCACTGCAGCTAAAATCATCGTAAACTGAACACACTGATCACATGGTCGTGTCGTAGAAAGTATGTGCACACTCACTTCTATTTACTATTACACTACTTAACGAATATGAGTACAGTACTGTACTATACAGTGGAACTCCTCCAGAACGAAACCTACATGGGCGAAAATACCCCCTTATGTGAAAAAATCTATATGCATTAACACAATTCCCATTCTCCTGCCCCCCATATGACGAAAACCCCCCAGTTGCGTTATACGAAATCATTTTGTCTGCTCCAGCCTCGTGAAGACATTCACGACAACGAAGTCTTATCCAACAGCGACCTCTACTGTAGTGATGGGAATTCCGGCTCTTTTTAGAGAGCCGGTTCTTTTGGCTCCCAAATGGCTCCTCAGTTTTTTTTGTTGCTTAAATCTACTACCAAAAATCATGTAAAATTATGTGTAAAATGAATTCCTAATGTAAAAAATATACAGTATATCAAATATTATTTATATGGCTTGATTTATATTCTTCTGAACATACTCAACATGGAGTACAACATGGAGTGCTACAAAAAATAAATTACAAAGTACAAGAACAAAGGTCTACAAAAAGTTCCAATCTCTGATTGTGTATATTTATAAGCTTTTAACTATTTACAGTAAAACAACATAAGCAAGCTTTGATTACCACACAACAAATTATGAATTAAAATTTGATATTGGATATTTTAACCTTGCACAGTCCACACGCTGCTTTTGAACTATAAATTAAGTTGAAATGAGTCCAAATTTCATTGCGTTTCCTATCCATTTTCTCGCCTTTCCACTTTCCACCGTGTTTTTTCTCTGTAGCGCTATCGAGCTCTCTCTCGTCTCCTTGTCTCTCCTGTTCGTGTGCTGCTCACTCTGTGCAGCTGTGTCTCTAACTCCTCCCCCTTCTCTTCACTGCAGCGTGTGCGTGTGCGTGTGTGTGTGTGGGTGTGTGTGTGTGTGCGCGTGTGTGTAAAACCCTCCCCTCTCTCTTCTACCACGGATCTTAACCAATCACGTGCGGCTTTAACCGAAGGAGGGAAAAAAAAGGAGAAAAAAAAAGTCGGCTCGTATTTGGAGCGGCTCCCTATTAGGAGCCGGCTCCCGTCGTTCACTTCAAAGAGCCGGCTCTCAGAGCCGGTTCGTTCACGAACGACACATCACGACTCTACTGCTTCGTTCGAAAAAAGGCAACAGCAACCACCACACTGGTTTACATAGTGAACGATGTTTATTTCGGTCACAGCTGCGAGTTTCCTGGACTCAACACTCATAGCTGCTCTGCCACTGGCTTACCGAGCATCATCCTGGCCTCCGATTGGCCAAGAGGGACCTCACTGTCTATGTGTGTAGATACTGAAGCTAGATCCGTAGCATCCGATTAGCTGCTCAGAGTAAATTGCTTATGTAAAAGTTCATTGCAAGCCAGGAAGTATTTGTTATTGTTAGATTCAGACGAGGATGGACATTGCATTGCTTAAATGGCGACAAAATGGACCTTTTTATGTCAAGCAGCTAAGACAAGAAGAGCTCTGATGCGGGAAGAGAGGGTAAAAGTGATCGAAATGAAAGACGGAGCAAGCAAAATAAAAGACATTATCCAAGAAATTGATGTAAGTGAAAGTGAATGCTGATCGTAAATTTCGCAATTTCTTTCCCTTTTTTTCTTTCTACACTGACAATATTAAGTGTCAAATAAGTGTGTGCTCATACTTATGTACTATTGGAATAAAAATAGAGTACACAAACGTTTGTGTGTGTGGGTGTGTGTGTGCTTACATCTGAGATCAAAATTGCTCCAGTGAAAAACCCCCTGTTGTGAAAAATTTCTTACCGCAAACATGATTTCGTTGTAGAGGAGTTTCACTGTATATGTTGGGTTGACCTGGTGCTTTAAGAGGGGCGGGGCTGCCACTGACAAGATGACCATTCGCGTGACGTATAAAAAGTGGCATCAATGGTAAGCTACGTTTGTGTCCGCTTTTTTTATCATATATGTATAGTTATTTTTTTAGATTCACTCCTGCACGTTCGCTTTGTTTGTTTGCTTTGCCTTGCGTCCGTTGTGCTTTATATTTACAGCATCGCAATCACAGTCAATTACTGTTCGCAATCGGCTGTTTAAACAGCATGGGCAAAAGTCTTGCTATCACAGTGGTGTCTTTATTTAGTTCCTTTTTTTTTTTTTTCATATTTGTCATGTTTGTCCGGCTGCACTGGAATGTTTAAAATGAGTAATTTGCGTTACGGCTAGAGTTAATCATGCCGGCGCTCCACTTCCGGGTTTGACCGCTGGGACTTGTAGTCCTTTTGTTCGATTCCACTTGATATGTTTCTGTTGTATGGTTTCTGACGTTTAGACTATGAATAATGATGACCAGTGGCGGGCCGTGCATTTCAACCTTAGGCCTTCAGTGACGTCACATACATGAACGCAATACTGTATAGGCTCGTCAAGCAGCACTTAATTTTAGCAGCATTTAAAACCATCAAGTATGCATTCACAATTAAGAGCAGGAAACTAAATTTACAGATAGTCAAAAATAAAAAGATGATTTAAAAATACGAAATAAAATGCCACCCAAATTACGCTGTGTGATCTTAAACAAGTCTGTCCAATACATTGCGCAATGTCGCAGTTTCTTATAAGACACCAACCAAACAATAACAAAACAAACTATTCTTTGAAAATAAACAGATCATTTGCATTTTGAAAATCGGCGATACAACAGTAAATAACTGAAAATGTTAGCTGAGATTGAACGAACTTTCGTGCACGAAGGTGACTACAATGCGCCATTATAAATTGCAGGTGAGCAGATTTATTTGATACATTTTTGTATCTTTGTCATTTTATTTCGTTACCATGAATTTAATACTCAAGAAATAAAATGACGAGAAGAAATGTAAAATAAAATTCATTGACTCACCAATGTAGTTCTCCACAGCGTCTGCT
>NW_017805830.1:111150-124636 GCF_001891065.2 Hippocampus comes
CAAGTATGCATTCACAATTAAGAGCAGGAAACTAAATTTACAGATATTGTCAAAAATAAAAAGATGATTTAAAAATACGAAATAAAATGCCACCCAAATTATGCTGTGTGATCTTAAACAAGTCTGTCCAATAAATTGCGCAATGTCACAGTTTCATATAAGACACCAACCAAACAATAACAAAACAAACTATTCTTTGAAAATAAACAGATCATTTGCATTTTGAAAATCGGCGATTCAACAGCAAATAACTGAAAATGTTGAGCAGCTGAGATTGAACGAACTTTCGTGCACGAAGGTGACTACAATACGTCATTATAAATTGCAGGTGTGCAGATTTATTTGATACATTTTTGTATCTTTGTCATTTTATTTTGTTACCATTAATTTAATACTAACGAAATAAAATGACAAGAACAAATGTAAAATAAAATGCATTTACTCACCAATGTAGTGCCTGTTCGAGTTTAAAAACGTTTGGAGACACTCGCAAGAGAGTTCAGTGTAGGTTGTCCCAATGCATTGAAACGAGACGAGTCATTGGATAAATGCTGGTTTTGTCCTGCCCATTGGATGCTCAGCGTCTCTGGGAGTCTATGGACAGTGGGCGTTTATAGGCTGCCTTTATAGGCTGGCCAGGGAGCTCAGCTTTTCTGCATGATGATTGGATGATCTGTCTGAGGCTGAATCTCTTTTTGATTGATGGCGAAATGAGCCAATCACCGATCTTATGGTGAAGGCATTCTTTTCATTTTTTTGAAAAGGAACAGAGAGTAGAATTCACGTATAAATAAACGGACACATTTTATGATGTATGCCGAAATTGAGCTTCCCCTCCTTGACAGACCAGCATCCGCCACTGCAATTGACGTCAGCGGAAAAAGGTAAAAGTATTGAATTTTAGTGTTTTTTGTTTTTTTCCTCGTGCCTACTTTACTACGCAACAGTCATGTATTGCTACACTCCGACACAATAGGTGGTGATACACTACGAACATTAGATGCCACTCGCCAATTAAGAAGAAGAAGAAAAAGACAAAGAAGCAGCAAGAAGAATACCGCTCGCTTAACGACGACGCTCTTTGACCACAATTGCCCATGCACGATCCGGTAAGACATCCAGAAAATACGTGGTGAGTAAATGCATGTATTTTATGATTAGGATAATGTTTGTCTTTTGTGACAGTACACCTTCAGTTAAAATACAAAAACAATTCTGTCTCGAGCAGGGGTGTCCGTTACGTCGATTGTGATCGACTAGTAGATCAGGGACTGGTCCCAAATCAATCCGAGGGATGTAAAGGAAAAAAAACCCAAAAAAAACATTTGTGTCTCTGTGCATTTTAGTAATATATTTTTTGTGTTAATGCACACTGCACCCTAATCATTCTATCAGTCTCACTTTCACAAAAAGTATTTTAAAAAGAAACTAAAATAAAGCGGGTCATCTTTAACCTACGGTGACGTGTGACTGCGTTACCGGAGGTGGTTAGCGCTCAGCAGTCTGCAGTTGCAGCACGTGCTCAGAGTTGTTGCGCTAATCTTTTATCATTATCATTATTCTCATTCAGAGTTTGTTTTGTACAATTCACCGAGGGGACGGGCAAAGAATAGGAATCTGGAGGGTCGAGAGAATCATTTTAAAATGGTATGCGTGAGCTACGTTCGCTAACAGGCAGTGCATCACATGCCTCAGCGTCAGGCTGTTGCTCATCATGGCATGTGTGTGTACATGCGTGCGTGTGTGCCAGCGCTGTAACGAGTCGATGCCGGGAGGTTGGGTGATCGAAAAGTAGATCTACGGTCAAAAAAGTTTGGGCACCCCTGGTCTAGAGTTTAGCCTGAATTTTGAAGAGTGCTAATAATGACGATTAGCATAGCCCGAAATGGGGGGAAATTCTGTGCTGCAAGCACAGATATGGCTTCTTTATGGTGGCATAGAAAAATATTAAAAATACATTGTGCTACAACTTAAGGGTTATTTTCATGTATTTTATCCTAAAATTGTCACTTGCTGTATCTAAATCGAGAAACTGAAGCACGCGTATTTTTAAATAAACCGCCCAGCTACGTCACAGGCGGGCTGGACCTGAACCTGCTGCATCACAGTTTCCGTGTGCATATGAGTTCAGTGAAAATGTTGGCAATTGTACAGTCAAAGGTGCTGCCAGGGATTTCGGGCAAGATTAAAAAAAGAACCCTTTCTGCACTGAAATACAATGAAATTCATTTTGGTTCAGTTTGCTGCGATACGAACCGGATACTTCATACTCGGCCATAAAGTTAATTTAAAAATTATTACCCGAATTAAAAAAAAAAAAAATCTGACGTTGAAATGAAAAGTTTTGTATATGTTAGACTGAATATGAAAATAAACAGAATTTAATTTTCGTGAGGATTAAATAAAGTTTCATAGAAAAAAAATCTATCCTTTTCAAATTCAAATTATACAATTCAGATTCAGTTATTCAATTCAGATTGATTCAGATTAAAATATACAAATCCATCCATTATCCGAGCCACTTAACTTCAATTTATGTATTTCAAATTCGGTATAAGCTATTTAAATCTAAGTTATTCACATTTAGTTTTTGGTGGCAAATATTCCACCCCACAGTGTCACACCTAGTTTAAGAAACTTCAAGGGTTATTTTTACTGACCGTTCATTGGTAATGACATGTACAAATGTTTGTTTTCCAAACACACTGTCTATCCTTGATTTCTTACAGTTTCTTACAGCCGCTGTGAGACCTAACCGCCTAACATTTGGGGCCACAGACCAGGAAATCGATGTCACAATCAAGAGATGGCTACATCTGGCTCCTGATTGGGATGGTGACAGGAAGGAGAGAATGAGAAGAAAAGACGGCATGGAGAGCACAACAATTTGATGGATGGAAAAATGCTGTTCAAGAGCAAGCTGCATCCCAGTTTGGACTCCGTGTTCACTGTCAAATAAAGTGCAGTTTTCCAGTGTATGTGCAGTTATATGAAGTTCACAAATTATGACAATAAACATGTTTTTATAAGTCATTTTTTAGGTTTTTTTTTTTTTTTTTTTTTTACATGTGGGTCAAATATGGCTCATAAATGAAGTGGCTTACTAGTTAAGGTTGAATGAAGGCTGATATCAGGAACCTGTTCTGGCCCAGCATAGAGCCGGAGTAGGACCAGATATGGTTATACAATTTGGCTCAGATATGGGCCTTATGTGGCCCACATTGTGAATGCCAGATATGGGCCACTAAAGGACCGTAATTCATTGAGGTATGTGGCCCAGAGCTGGGCCAGACCAATTTTTCTGACTGGGTGTGTGTATGTGTGTGTGTGTGTGTGTGTGTGTGTGTGTGTGTGTGTGTGTGTGTGTGTGTGTGTGTGTGTTTTTATCTAGCTAGTGGGTTTTTAATTCCAGCTACCGGGTTCAATTCCAGCTACGTCCTTCCTGTGTGGAGTTCGCATGTTCATAGTTAGGATTTTTTTTTTGCGTTATTTTGCAATTAAAATAATTATTGCAAGATACCACATTCCAAAAACATGCATGGCACGCTGATTGAACACTCAAAAAAAACCACACACACACACACACCCCTGACTATCACAGCCAACAAATGACACATGCCCAAAGCATGACGAATGGCAAATGACGCTTTGTTGGTGGGGCTAACTAGCCTTTCAATATGTCCGTCGGCAATGCATTGTGGGAGATGCAGAAAAGGCCAAACCGCACTACAGCGTCAGGCTTGTTTCATTCCTACGTCAATGTCATGAGGTCCATGCTTTGACTTTCCTTTTTTTCCTTCAAAAGTGGGCATCATTACGATAGCTGAAGCAGAACTTTAAATTCCAGTGTTCAACTCAATCAATTGTCCCTTTAAGTCGCCTGGCTCTACTAAGAATACAAATAATACCAGGTGTGTTTGTCTCCGTGTGTCTTGCAGACATCAGTGAAGATGTTGGTCCTAAGCCGAAGGATCTGGAGCACCCTTGCATGAAAGAGGAAGAGGCCCTCCACTTAAAAGAGGAAGAGGTGCACCAGGCTTCTTGCACTAAAAAGGAGAAGGAGCCAGAGCACCCTTCCATGAAAGAGGAGGGAGAAGAGCCCCCCAATTTCAAAAAGGAGGAGGAGGAAGAGGCTGTCTTCAAGTTTTCATCCGCAGGAGTTCCTTTGAAGAGTGAAGATAAAGGTCAAATAGAGGCAAGCCGATGGGGCGAGCCTACAAGCAGCAGCTCATGTCAACACATGACAACAGAAGGTGATGGACACCACTGTGGAGAATCAAAAGCAGACCGTCTTTTATCTCCGCTATCAGAATGTGTCGACACATCACATGCTCCTCACTGCGATGTTGAGGATGAGCATGAGGATGAGGATGAAGAGTCTGATGGTGATCTGACATGCCACACTGTCACCAAACCCTGCAAATGTTCATGGTGTGGCAAAACGTTTACCGTATTTTCACACCTATAAGGCGCCATTAAAAGTCTAAAATTTTCTCCAAAGTGGACAGCACGCCTTATAATGCGGAGCGTCTTGTGTATGCGCTGAGTACCAGAACCTGACAGAGAGCCGACGCGCGTTTATATAGAGAAAAGGCGGAAGTGAATGAGGACAGGCATGCGGCGAAGAAGTCGGCCAATCAGTGAAGGGTGGGCGTGTATATATAATAGAGAGAGAGCGAGAGAGAGAGAGAGAGAGAGAGAGAGAGAGAGAGAGAGAGAGAGAGAGAGAAAAAGAAAAGGCTGACGTGAGTGAGGACAGGCATGCGGCGAAGAAGTCCGCGCATGAGTGAAGGGTGGACGTGTAAGTGGATGCTAAAGGCACGCCCCTAGCAGGTACCAGCACCTGTATAAAGTGTGGATATGTGCGTTATTGCAAAACAACTTCGGTTTTGGTTTCTAAGAACCCCCGAAATTACTTCTACAAAGAGACACGCCTACAAAGCTTCAAGCCATCGGTTATGCGGAGAAACATGGGAATCGAGCAGCCGCGAGAGAATTTCAAGTCAACGAATCCATGGCTCGCAAATGGAGGAAGCAGGAGAACGAGCTTCGCCAAGTCAAAAAGACGAAGCTGAGTTTCCGTGGACAGAAGGCGAGGTGGCCCGAGTTGGAAGACCAACTGGAGCGGTGGATTGTTGATCAAAGAGCAGCCGGCAGAAGCGTCTCCACAGTCACCATTCGACTGTGTACTCACGTTTGTTCGACTGTGTACTCACGTTTTTTGATCAATCAAAAAACGTGAGTACATTGTAAGCTGGCTAAATAAAATGCAACTGAACTCAGTTTTGCTTCCGTTGCCTTTTTAAAAACGTGTTTTTAGCGTGTATCCGTATGTCTTAGCATGCTACCGTATGCTTCAAGCTAACGTGTTTTTAGCGTGCGTGCACGCATGCCGTATGTTTAAGCTGGCGTATGTTTTACCACTGTAAAACTGCGCCCAATAATACAGTGCGTTTTGTCTATGTGTAAAATACCAAAATAGCACCCGTTAGTGAGACTGCGCCCAACAATACGGTGCGCCGAATGGTTGTGAAAATACGGTACTTATAAGAGTGCTTTGAAAGTTCACATGAGAACCCACACTGGTGAGAAAACTTTTTCCTGCTTGGTGTGTGGCCAAAGATTCTCTGACAGGGGAACCTTAATAAAACACACAATAACTCACACTGGGGAGAAACCTTTTGCCTGCACAGCTTGTGGCCAAAGATTCTCTCGGAAGGGACACTTAAAAACACACACAAAACACACACTGGCGAGAAACCTTTTGCATGCACTGACTGTGGCCAAAGATTCTCGCAAAAGCATCACTTAAAAAGTCACTCATTAACCCACGCCGATGAGAAACGATTTTCCTGCTTAATTTGTGGCCAAAGATTCTCTTGGAAGATAGTCTTAAAAAAAACACTTAAGAACCCACACTGGTGAGAAACCTTTTGCCTGTTCAGATTGTGGTCAAAGATTCTCTCGGAAAGAAAGCTTAAATGATCACAAAAGAACCCACAGTGGTGAGAAACCTTTTTCTTGCTTAATTTGTGGCCAAAGATTCTCTTACAAGGGAAACCTAAGAACGCACATAAGAACCCACACGGGTGAGAAACCTTTTTCCTGCTCAGTTTGTGGCCATAGATTCTCATCGAAGTCTCAGATTAGCAATCACAAGTGTGTTGATGAGATGAACACTTGTCAATGAAATTTTCACCCCTAATCTGCTCAGGCTTCATGAGTCCATGCACCAAGGCTGATTGTATTTTATGTTCTTTTCCTTGACCGCATTGAAAAGTTTGTTGTCGTTGTTGAATGAATTAGAAAATCTATCATTAGCATTGGGGTTGTAATACTTTTGGATTCTTCACTGCAGTTAGTTTTTTGGGGTGGTTTGAGTTGTGGTTTTTAAATGTCATTTTTTTCATTAGTTCTCAGAGAAGGTTTGGTCATTTGTATTTTGTTTTTATTTATTTTTTTCAAAAGTGAACCGTCCTTAAATATATAGCTCCACACATATCGAGATATGTGTGGAATTGTCTTTCATTGGATGTGATCCTGAATTAAAAGGACATTTTCCATCTTGTCATGAAATGTATGATGGAACCATATGTAAACTTGTTTGAACCTGTGTGTTGCTTGCTGGCTAATCAAGGTCTTTTTGCTCAAAACATTTGAATCAGCCGAGTCTTTTTCAATATCACGATCTTACTATCGGTGAGATTTATGACTGGTTAGGCACTATTTCCCTGCAGTGAGACATAAAAATAGGAGCCCAAAAAGGAAGGTTTGTGTTGGAATAATTGTACATCAGTGATCTCATGTTTTACTCTTTTTTTTTATACTGAGAGTAACATGTTTGTTCATGAAGAAGGCAAACAAAAACAACAACTTGACATTTCTGGAGCATCCTGTGGTCAACCGTTGAGTCCCTGGGACACAAGACACCAACAGCCACAGGACCCCTGACACTTTCACACACATGCACACAGGCACGCACGCACACACACACACACACACACACACACACACACACACACACACACACACACAAACATCTTGCGCTCCACATTCTTTAAAGCGGCTAGGTAACTAAGCCACACCCTCATGTAAATAAATACGCGAAATCAACCATTATAACATTTCAAATAAGGTCAGAATGGAATTTTTGATTGATTGAAATGGGAGATCAGGAAAAAAAAAGGACCCCAAATTCATTCATCAGAGACGATCCCCACGTTTATGAAGACTGTGAATGGCAAAACATCATCCATTCAACCATTTTCTGATCCACATATCCTCTCAAGGGCCGCGGGCATGCTACAGCTCAGCTGTTTTCGGGCAGTAGGCAGGGGACATCCTGAACTGGTTGCCAGCCAATCGCAGGGCACACACAGACGAACAACCATCCGCGCTCACGATCACACCGAGGGAAAATTTAGAGTGTTCCATTAACCTGCCATGGATGTTTTTTGAATGTGGGAGGAAACTGGAGTACCCAGAGAAACCCTGCACCTCTGCACTGTGAGGCCGACGCGCTAACCAGTCGACCACTATGCCGCCACAAAACATAATCCATTTCCCGATCCGCGTTATCCTCACAAGGGTTGCGGTGGGGCGTAACCAGAGTACCCGGAGAAAAACCACGCAGGCCCGGGAAGAACATGCAAACTCGCCGGAGGCAGGATCGAACCCACGATCTTTGCAATGAGAGGTCAACCTGCTAACCACTGGACCACCGGGCCACCTGCAAAACATAATATACAGGATAACAAATGTAGATATTGGCTGGCAACCAGTTCAAGGTGTCCCTACTGCCCGAAGACAGCTGGGATAGGCTCCAGCACGCCCTGTGACACTTGTGAGGATAAGAGAATCAAAGAATCAGAATCAGCTTTATTGACCATGTATGCAAGAAACACACAAGGAATTTACTTCCCAGTTACCACCCGTTTAGAGGAACATAGACAAGACTAACATGGGGGAGACAGAACGAGAAGCCTGGTGTGTTGCTGTTAAACGCCCCAATATCTTAGATGTGAAAGGAAAACAGGAAATAAAAAACAAACTCCAACCATTTTCCTCAATGGGAGGATGGTTTGAGCCAGAGGAAAAAACCTCAGAACCTTCCGCGTACATTTAAAAACATTACAACAATTCTCAAGACTTAATACAAATACAGCAAAGACTTTGACATTGCACCCGCAGCTGCAAGGCCAAGATCTTATCAGAGTCACAGGCTTGGGAGAATGAGACAAAAATAAGGAGAGAGGACTCACGTCCGTGTTTTTTCCATCAAGGTAAAAGTCCAGAAAACAACTGTTTTGGGAACAAGCCGTCGACAGTTTCAGACAGCCTTGAATGTCTTTTAGCACGTGACTCTCTGTGGCATCAATCTGCCGAATTCTTGATCAATCAGCCAATCAATTTTCCAGGACGGTACAACTACTCCCGGTCTTTTCCATTTTGCGAAGGGACTCCAACACCACATCCAATTTGCAGTTGAGTTCGGTCAACGCATGAGTCTGAGTGTTGATCCCCCCCGCCCCCCCCCCCACCCCATACACTTTGCATGTTGGCCGCCAGCTTGTTACCTTCCAATGAAGTGGCTGGATTTTGCGATAGATCAGGAAACTGCAAACACCAAACAACAGGATACCTGTTATCAAAAGGCCAATCATGTCAATGTCTTTAACATCCTGTATGGACAATATTGTCAAGTACACCATTATCCACTTCTGCCAAGGATCTCAGGTGTACCCAGCAGCATCTGTCCCAGAGGGACAAAAAGGCCCCCCACCGCCTGCTATTTTCGTCAAAAATGTTTTATCTGTAGTGCTGAGACTCCAGTTGACTAATTCCATGGTTTAGTTTGTCTTTTTGGAAAAAAAAAAAACAGAGGCTATATCAAGACAGCGGACAGCACATTAGACAAATTCAGCAAAACACAGGAGTGAAGGAGAGAGGGTCAGCAGAGCAAAAACAGTCCGCCTTCGCTCAGTGCCAGAGCAAGAAATAAAAAACTAAAAAATGGATGGATGGAAAACTAAAGATTTACATGTCTTTATTTCTTCTGACATTCATTTATGTGACATAATGTAGTGCAATGTGATGTGCGCGGATTGCCGTTCTCTCCCTGCATGAAGTTATATTTCTTCATCTTGTTAAATTTAGAAACTGTTTGTTTGGCAAGTTTTCCTTTTTACTTTAAAACTCTACACCCTTATTGAAGCCTTGATACTTACTGGTCACTATTCTTGATGGACAACGTTTGTCGTAGTGAAAAGTGACAAACAAAAGAAAAGGTTGCTATGCGAGATTTGGATCTTCATTTGAGTAAATCTCAGCCCAGTCTGGAATTTCTAGATCCAACTTTAAGGCAGTAATAGCACATTGTTCCAAGTCTCATTTCTGATGCATGAATTATTCATTTAGATTTTTTAAATTGAAATAATTTTAAATAATTGCAAAGACGGGAAAGTGATCGCTTCTATCATTTATAAGAAGACCACTGACAATTACATCATCAAATGTATTTGTAAATACAGTATATTATCAAAGAATGCGGCTATGTCTATTGTTATTCTACTCGGTTTTATAATTCCTAGAAAAAGACAATTACGAGACATCGTGTCAATGATGTCACTTGTTTTCTGGTAGCCATTTGGAATTGATAGATCAACATTTAGATCACCACAAAATATTTTCGTTTTTTTTCCAGCTACATTTTCATTCAAAATATCAAGGCAAGATCCAGGGAGTTCCATAAAGACAGTTTATGATTACATGAGATTATAATTTTTTTAAGCAGCACCCCCGCCCCCAGCCCTCTTTTTTATTTCCTCTGGAGCAGTGGTTCTTAACCTTTTTAGAGGTTCCGAACCCAACCAGTTAATATGCACATTCACCAACCAAACCCTTCATGAGTGAAAAATAAATATTTTTTTTACAAATTCAAGATATTAAAAAAGCGCATTTATTTAAAAACTGAAAAAAGTAAATAACATTTCAAGAGATAAGTACTGTATACTTTTTTTTTTGTACAACGTACTATCACGACAGTTACACCTTGACTACAAAGCGAACTAAATTTCCCACAGCACCGATTGGACAAGCAATGTCTTGTGATCATCTGCAGCCAGTGATGGCCAAACGGGCGTGTCATAACTAATTAACATGTTGAGTCGCGTGTCTCTTACCCTCCATGGTAGAGGCTCCGTCGAACCCCTGAGACCGACTCACTGAACCCTTGGGGTTTGATCGAACCCAGGTTAAGAACCACTGCTCTAGACTCAGATCATCAGCAAGCTCTGCAGAAGCCTGACATCGAACCTGTTCATTTGAATCAGGTGTGTTGCAACAGGGAGACTTGGAAAACATGCAGGACAGCGGCCCTCCAGGACCTGAGTTTGACACCGATGCCTTAAGGACTCCGTAGAAACCAAACAAATACCACAATTACCAGTTGAAGTTCTCTGTTAAAAGTTGATCAACTTCGACTGTTGAACTTATTTTGGAGGACGAAGACACAGAGAGAGCGAACTAGAGAGCGAGCATATTTAAATAGCAATGGGCAACTGCAACAAAACACAAATTAGCAAACGTTTCTGATCTTTTAATCGGGACACAAAACACAAAATAGCACATAGCTGCGACTCTGCAGCCAAACAAACACAGACGGGGTTCAGGCTGTTCCACCAACTCAAGTAGCTTTCCTCCCACAGTCCTCTTTATGACCAATGCTATGACGTGCACAGGTCATGTGCGTGAGTTAATTGAGCACTGATGAGTGGAGATGGCAGTGACGTGTTCACCGCCATGGGAAACCATGGGTGGAGTATGCACAAAGTACAGGGAAACCTGAACGTGGGAGGTTCCGGCGCAGGTCTGTCACAGTGAAACTCCTCTACAACGAAATCATGTTTGCGGCAAGAAATTTTTCACAACAGGGGGTTTTTCACTGTAGCAAATTTGATCTCAGATGTAAGCACACACACACCCACACACACCCACACACACAAACGTATGTGTACACGCACATACAAACGTTTGTGTACTCTATTTTTATTCCAATAGTGCACAAGTATGAGCACACACTTATTTGACACTTCATATTGTCAGTGTAGAAAGAAAAAAAAGGGAAAGAAATTGCGAAATTTACGATCAGCATTCACTTTCACTTACATCAATTTCTTGGATAATGTCTTTTATTTTGCTTGCTCCGTCTTTCATTTCGATCACTTTTACCCTCTCTTCCAGCATCAGAGCTTTTCTTGTCTGAGCTGCTTGACATAAAAACGTCCATTTTGTAGCCATTTTAGCAATGCAACGTCCATCCTCTTCTGAATCTAACAATAACAAATACTTCCTGGCTTGCAATGAACTTTTAAGCCAGCCACGGGGTGCTTCGTAGTCCTCGATGGCCATAGTTAGCTCTCGAAGACTAAAAACCTTATGCTAACTGGAGCGCTTCTCTCTCATTACCTAACTATGGCCATCGAGGACAACGAAGCGTCCCGTGGCTGTTTTTAGCATAATAACAAGTAAAGCATTCGAGGAAACGTTCGTTTATTTATAATAATACATTTCATTTGCGCCTTTCACAACACTCAAGGACACTTTATACCAAGAGCAAATAATAAAACCACAGATAAAATTATAAAAGAAGAGAAAGATTTAAGGTGGATATGCAAGTCTCAATAGGTGGGTTTTGAGCTGGGTTTTGAATGTGGAAAGACAGTCAATATTACGAATACAGTAAATATTCTCTAGTGCGGACTCGTGTTTGCGCTGTCCAATTTGTCCTGGTAACAGAAATTCCTTATTTGGGAAATAAGCATGGTACATGTCCTTTATGAACCTGCAAGCATGTTGACAAAATGCACGTGTAACAACACAATCAATAAAATACAAAAATATACTGTCCAAAAACTGTTTATATAACAAAAACTGCAATACAGGTGTATCCAAAAAAAATCACAACAGTAAAATACGTACAGTATTTTAATGTTTATTTTTTTCGTGTCATACAGTTTTGTTGCTAGTTGCAAGTAACTGTCCCATTGATCACCGATGTCTGGTAATTCTTGTGCATACTGACGAATTTTTGTTGCCATTTTGCATTGCTTCCTCGCTGGATGGTGGCTTGTCATCAGGAGTTGAATCGATGCCTTGTTTTTTAAAGCTTCGTAGATTTGCGTCTTTCCGACTCCAAGTGTCTGCTGGATGTTTTTAAGTTTGTGTCCAGCCTCGCTCAAATGGATGCATTTCACTTGCTCCGCTCCAGTCATTACAGTTCTTCTACATTTCGATGCCATGATCTACACGATGTAAGTGAATAAAGTTAAAATCTTTCGCAATTGCAGTAAAACGCACGCCAATAAAAAGTCACTTAACACGTCTTCGTTTCGAATCTGATGAATGAAAACGGCGAAGCGAACACGTTTTTTCGGTCGTGTCGAGCGGGTGCTGCTTTTAAGCTAGTGCCGCGTTCTACAGGACGTTAAGTGAATAAAGTTAAAATCATTCACAATTACAGTAAAGCGCACGCCAATAAAAACTCACTTACACGTCGTCGTTTCGAATTTGATGATCGAAAAACGCGAAGTGAAAATGTGTCTGAGCGTTGTGTCTTTTCGTAGCATCGGGTGGGCGTTGCGTGTATTTAAGCTCCCTCGGCATGACGTCTCAATCCGGGTTATGGGTAGTGGAATTTCCGGGAACATGTAATATCGTAGTCAAAATGTTAATGCATAGGTTTTTGTTCCAGGTGAAGGAAATTCCTTTTCATGGAATTCCAGGGATGGGAATATTTACTGTATTGGGTGGATGTGAGTTCCAGAGTTTGGGGGCAGAGCGACTGAAGGCTCTGCACCCCATTGTACTGAGACGGGCAGAGGGTAGAGAAAGGTGGAGGGAGGATGAGGACCTGAGTGAGCGAGAGGGAATGGAAATTTGAAAAAGATCTGACAGATGGGGGGGGGGGCACAGGGGAAGGAAGGGGTTAGAAGAGAAGTAATTTGAAATTAATTCTAAATTTGACAGGGAGCCAGTGGAGCTGTCGGAGGATGGGGGTGATATGATGGAAGGGGTTCTCGTGATGGTCCGGGCTGCTGAATTCTGAACAAGTTGAAGTTTATGGAAGAATTTGTGATGGACACCGAAGAGAAGTGAATTGCAGTAGTCGATACGGGAAGTGACGAGACTGTGAACAAGGATAGCAGTGGTGTGAGGAGCGAGTGAGGGACGGAGCCGGTTGATATTACGAAGGTGGAAATACACAGACCGGGTAATGTTATTGATGTGGGAGTGAAAGGATCGTGAGCTGTCAAGAATGACACCCAGGCTCTTCACCTGGGGGGAAGGAGATACAGTGGAATTATCAATTTTGAGGGAAAAACCGTCGGCTTTGTGTAGAGTAGATTTGGTACCGACGAGGAGGAGTTCTGTTTTATTGCTGTTTAACTTGAGGAAATTATGGGTGAACCAAGATTTGATTTCTGAG
>NW_017805830.1:124912-134189 GCF_001891065.2 Hippocampus comes
GGATGGGGTGAGAGATTGTGTGTGTCGAAGGCTGCACTCAGGTCAAGGAGGATGAGGATGGAAATTAGGCCAGAGTCTGCTGCCATGAGAAGATCGTTTGTGATTTTCATGAGGGTTGTTTCAGTACTGTGACGGGGACGGAAGCCGGACTGGAATTGTTCATCGAGACTATTTTCGGTGAGGTGGGAGTGGAGCTGAGAGGCAACAATTTTCTCAAGAATTTTAGAAATGAAAGGAAGATGGGAAATAGGGCGTAGGTTATTGAAATGATTGGGATCTGAACCAGGTTTTCTCAGAATTGGGGTGACAGCTGCAGTTTTGAAGGGCATAGGAACAATTCCAGTAGACAGAGAGGAATGGATAATGGCTGAGATGAAGGGAAGCAGAGAGGGTAAACAGGATTTGACCAAGACTGTAGGGAGGGGATCGAGCTGACAGGAGGAAGTCTTGGATTTAATGATGAGGTCTGAGATTAATGAAAGATGGGGGAGTTCAAAAGAAGATAACAGTTTGCAAGGGGTAAGATGATTTTTTCATTGAAAAATAGGAGAAGAGCGTTGCAGGTGTCAGAAGAGTAAAGTTAAAAAGAGTCTTTGTATTTCCAGCATTGGAGCAGATGAGTCCAGAGTAGTACTGTGATTTTGCTTGCAAGATGGAATCCTTGTAGACGGATAGTTGAGCTGTATAGATGTCCTTGTGAGCAGTGAGACAAGTTTTCCTGTAAAGTCTTTCAAGCTGCCGGGTTTTGGATTTCAAGGAACGGAGATGAGGGGTGAACCAGGGGGCAGACCGAATACAAAAGACAGAGTGGGACTTGACAGGAGCGAGGGTATTGAGGATGTTGATGAGACCAGAGTTATATCGGGAAACCAAATCATCAGGAGTGGAGTCAATGTCCGGAGTCAGGGTGGTGATCCATGAAGTGAGCGAGTCAATGTTAATGTCTTTAATATTACGGTCAGCGATGGTCCGGGGTGATTTGGCGATTGAGAGCTGGAGAGTAATGTTAAATGAAATAAGGAAGTGGTCCGTCATTGGAAGTTCGTCAGCAGTACAGTTGGAGGGGGGAAAGACCAGAGCAGCAAATCAAATCCAGGGTGTGACCTTTGGTGTGTGTGGGAAAGTCTACAAACTGATCGAAACTAAAACTGTCAAGTGAAGAAGTGAAGTCAATGGTAAGAGAAAGAGCAGTGTTGTCCATATGTATATTAAAATCTCCCAGGATGATTATATTTGGTGACAGAGAGGAGAGATGGGTGAGGACAGCAGACAATTCATTTAAGAAGTCACAGTGGGGTTTGGGGGAGCGGTAGACTGTGGCAATAATCGTGGGAGTGGATTCCAGATATTTGACAGGCAAGGCATTCAAAGGAGGAGAGTGGCGGAAGAGAGACCGGAAGTACTTTCCACTTCTCGCGGTATAGTATCGCGAGACCTCCTCCGCGACCGCAGTCGCGGGGCTTGGAAATGTAAACAAATCCCGGGGGTGTAGAATCGTTAAACTGTGTAAAGTCCCCAGGAGTTTGCCAGGTTTCATTCAAACAGAGAACGTCAAGCTTGCGGTCAGTGAGGATAACTTGGATAAGATTACCCTTCCCAGTAAGCGAACAGATGTTGAGTAGCCCGAAGTTGACGCCGGCAGTCTCGCTGCTGCAAGGACCGTTAGCCGACCTAGCCAAGCCGGCTAACACCCGATGGTCGACGGACCGGCTGGCGTTTCTGGATGGCCGATGGGAGGATGACCAGAAGGAGGTGATGCTGTTGGATCGGTTGAGGCAAAAGCCCCGACGAGACCCACGGTGGATGTATTTGCAGGAAGGAAAGCGAGCGATGTCCGGGAGCAGGTGTCGAGCAGGAGGAGGGCCCAGCCATTGGAAACGGAGCCTGAGGAGCTCAGCCGCCGAATACAGGAGCAGACCCTTGACAGGTTGATGGAGGAGCAACAGGATGATCCACAACAGTAGAACCCAGACACAGGCCCTGCCGACCCCCATCACGGGGCACAACGGAGTGGAGATGGCATGGGGTGTGGTCCGAGAGTCGAGCAGATGGAACGCCGAGACGCCGGGACGAAAACAGTCGAAAATGGTTGAGGGTGTGTCAGAGATTTTCTCGGACAAGGTTAAAGAAACGACTCGGCACACAGGAAAATTGTCTTCAATATCGACGGAAGCGGATCTCTGAGAGCGAACGACGGTTTAGTTGCTCCGTGATCACGCTCAGAGCCCCCCCTCCTCGAGTTCGAACATTTACTGTCAGAGATTTTCTCGGACAAGGTTAAAGAAACGACTCGGCACACAGGAAAATTGTCTTCAATATCGACGGAAGCGGATCTCTGAGAGCGAACGACGGTTTAGTTGCTCCGTGATCACGCTCAGAGCCCCCCCTCCTCGAGTTCGAACATTTACTGTCAGAGATTTTCTCGGACAAGGTTAAAGAAACGACTCGGCACACAGGAAAATTGTCTTCAATATCGACGGAAGCGGATCTCTGAGAGCGAACGACGGTTTAGTTGCTCCGTGATCACGCTCAGAGCCCCCCCTCCTCGAGTTCGGACATTTATTTGTGACATATGCAAATACAAGAAAATCATTGCCCCCGATATTTGCATACCGTACCCCTGGTCCGGCCCCTCGGTAGTGATTGGTTACCTGGGTATGAGCTTTGAACCACCGGCACGTTGGCGCCTTTCGGTCTGGTCTACACTGTATCAACATATCGCGGACTTTGCGGATGACAAATGTCGCCTGGGCGCGACGGGTGTTCTCAAATCGTCTTTTGTTGTTCGACCGCTGTTCCCAAATTACTCGCTCCCCCTTTGTGACCGGATCTGATCTCCTCTGATTGCCCACCCGCTTTGATGTGTTGATTGTGGTGTGGGCTGCAACAGCCCCCAGCCCAAATGGCCGGCACCTTCTGAAAAGGAATTTGGGGGTGCTGATAACGCACCCAGATGCTTTGACGTGCCCAGATCAAACGAGACTTTAAACATGATACAATTTCGCCCATAGATTCCTCTAACAGGGTGTGAAGCAAGAGTGGATTGGGGGCTGGAGTGGAATGATTGTCGTATAAAGACAATAATCCATGCGAGGACAGTAAAATAGTCGAGCATAAAAACACCATAAAACACAAAAGTTGTGGGACAGCAGCGGCAGCCAGAACGCGTAAGCATTCACTCAACCCGGAAGTCAACCGATGAATGTCCATCGAGCCACGGGATGCTTCGTAGTCCTCGATGGCCATAGTTAGCTCTCGAAGGCTAAAAAATTACACTAACTGGAGCGCTTTTTTAGCTATGGCCATCGAGGACTACGAAGCGTCTCATGGGTGTTTTTAGCATGATAACAAGTAAAGCATGAGAGGAAACGTTCGTTTATTTGAATGTCCGTCGAGCCTTAAGCAATTTACTCTGAGCAGCTAATTGGATGCTACGGATCTAGCTTCAGTATCGACACACATAGACAGTGAGGTCCCTCTTGGCCAATCGGAGGCCAGGATGATGCTCGGTAAGCCAATGGCAGAGCAGCTATGAGTATGTTGAGTCCAGGAAACTCACAGCTGTGACCGAAATCAACATCGTTCACTATGTAAACCAGTGTGGTGGTTGCTGTTGCCTTTTTTCGAACGAAGCAGTAGAAGTCGCTGTTGGATAAGACTTCCTTGTAGTGAATGTCTTCGCGAGGCTGGAGCAGACAAAATGATTTCGTATAACACAACGGGGGGGTTTCGTCGTATGGGGGGCAGGAGAATGGGAATCGTGTTAATGCATGAAGATTTTTTCACATAAGGGGGTGTTTTCACCCATGTAAGTTTCGGTCTAGAGGAGTTTCACTGTATTAAATTTGAAAAATTGAAAAATCAAACAAGGATTTTACAAAAAGGAAAGTACCTGAATGGCTCAAACTTAAACATCAACGAGGGCTTCACAGAAGCCATCCGACAGCAAAGAAAAGAACTGATCCCCAAATTGAAAGCGGTTCGTGACAGAGGAGAGATTGCCTATTTACGTCAGAGCGGCACGTTGAGAGACAAGTTGAACATCATACCAGAGCAACAAAAGCTGACAAACGCCAAAGAAATGGCGAATCTGCACGTTGAAGAAACACATTGGAAAAACTTTTGAATAGATTGCATATAAAACCTGAAAATAATTTTGACCCGGGTAACCACTTCTTTACAAATAATCCGGACTTTGGCTGCGAGTATTGTATTATACCGATGACCAGTTAAATCACAGGGGGCAAACGCAAGGCCCGGGGGCCAGATCTGGCCCGCCACATCATTTTATGTGGCCCACAAAAGCAAATTATCTGTGTCAACCTCCATGACCCTTGCTAAAATGTTGACATTTTGCAATAATTTAGTTACCCTGTTTGGACTCATTTGAACAATAATTGAACAAACAACCAAAAAATACAGTATTGACTGATTTCAAAATTAGTAATCCATCGTTTTGTTGTGTACAAGTAATAATACGATGAGATGATTAAACATTTGCTCTGTTTCACTGTCGTAACGGCCCTCCAAGGGCAGACATAATCCAAAGTGCCCTACGACAAAAATGAGTTTGACACCCCTGGGTTCAATGAAAACATCAAAAACAGACAGTGTTCTCTCAATGATAGACTTCAATGGCAGAAGTCTCTCTTAAAAAAAAAAAAAAAAAAAAAAAACTTCATTAAAATCAAAGAATGCCTGAGTAAAATAAAAACATTGCAAATAATAGCCATTATCGGAAACCTGGCTTGATAATGAAAATATTACATAATATATTATAAAATATATATTATGGAAATAGAAAGATTTGAATTGTTCACAATGAGGTGTTGGCGGGGTTGGCAAAGTACAAAACTCTGAGATGCAAGATTATAATCAAAGGTTTCACATGGACAAAATTACGGAATGCTTTGCAAGTGGGATACATATTAATATAGCTGAGAGAATTGTGTGCAGTCCTCTTCCATTCTCCTTGCAAGCGAAAATGACAGAAAGAGTCTTCTCTCATCTTTTGTGTTCGTGCATAAATGTTATTTTAGTAATGAACCTGACATCTGGAAAGAGGATGTTGGTCTGGTCCTGAAAGAGTTGGATCCCAGAGGAGTGTCGTTAAGGCAAGCAAGATGTCTGAGACGATGAAACTACTTTTCTAAAGGGCCAAATCTTATTTATTATAATGTGGCTACACAGCAAGTAGTGACCCGAAGTAGATTTGAGGTTACTACATATGCAGAAGTGTAACATTTTTGAGGACTAATAATATATAGCCATCACAATTAAAACATTTGCTGACTCTGCTCATTTTTCTTCCTGTATAAGGACAACATATTTAATCAATGATTTAAAACGTTCGTTTGTCAAAGCGGTATTGGTGAAAATAAACTTTCATTCTTGGTTCCTGATTTTATCCACAATTACTTAACCAAATTGGATGCGGAATAGTATTCCTGTATACCTGTACAACATCCCTATTGAGATTTCACGCACTTGCCTGAAAAAGATGACGACGTAATTGTCACTCCAGACTTTCGTCAGTAGGTGGTGTCTTGTGTTAAAAAAAAAAACAAAAAAAAACTGTTAGAATGATTTGGAACTAATTTTATTAACGTTCACAAATTCTTACATCAATCACTAACAGCCTTTACATATAAATGGAATATAAACTAGAAAAACACTTATTTTTCTTCTTACAGTGCAAATATTTTCAACAATTTAATACGGATCAACTATACAACTTTAACTTCAAACCTTTGGGTCAAACTGAAAGAAATGAAAGTGCCAGTTATTTTAAAGCTCTCATTCAATGTCTACGCTTATCCCCAAGTTTTGTGAGTGAGCTGGAGCCTGTCCCACATGCCTTTGGGTGAGGGTAGGGTTTTTCTCTATCTATCTATCTATCTATCTATCTATCTATCTATCTATCTATCTATCTATCTCTATATATATATATATATATATAGGGGGATTAATCCCAACGGTGTCCTATACTCTCCACCTCAGACTTTAGATACATCACTCCAACCTGCCACCTTCAGAAGTTCTCTGATGACTCTGCGATTGTCGGCCTCATTTCAGAGGGAGACGATCGGGAGTACAAGGGACTGACGAAGGACTTCCTGGACTGGTGCCAGCAGAATCACCTCCAGATCAACCCTGGGAAAACTAAGGAGGTGGTTGTGGATTTCTGCAGGAAACAGTCCTCATCTGCACTGATGAACATCCAAGGTACGGACATAGAGAGGGTGACCTCCTACAAGTACCTGGGTGTTCTTCTCAACAATAAACTTGACTGGTCTACCAACACGGACGCCCTGATCAGGAAGCGACAGAGCCGCCTCTTCCTACTCAGGAAACTGAGGTCTTTTGTGGTTCAGGGGTCACTCCTAAAAACCTTCTATAACTCGGTGGTGGCTTCGGCCATCCATTATGGCATTTTCTGCTGGTCAGGCAGCATCTCGGCCCGGGACAGAAAGAGACTGGAGCGACTGGTCAGGAAGGCCACTTCTGTCCTGGGCTGCTCCCTGGACACTCTGGAGGAGATGGGCAACAGGAGGATGCTAGCTAAACTAAAAGCTATGATGGTCAGTCCCTCCCACCCCCTCCAGCCCGCCCTGACAGCATCGGGTAGCTCCTTCAGCCAGAGACTGTTACACCCACGCTCCAAGAAGGAGAGATACCGCTGCTAGTTCCTACCAACTGCTGTCAGGCTGCTGAATAAACATGCGTGAAAACCTGTGACCATTGTAAATACCACAGCCACTTTATGCTTCATATATGCAGATGCATATATGCTTGTATCTATATCTTATATTTATATTGCATTCTATACTGTTTACAGTTCTTTTTCTGAAACATTAATTTATTTTGTGCATACAACACTTTGTTTTTTCTTTTCTACCCCCCAATTTTGCTGCTGTAGACTGCAAATTTCCCCAGTGTGGGACAAATAAAGGTTGTCTTATCTTATCTTATTCATTTGTGTTGGTGTCATGCCCCTTGCCAATGTCTGTTTCATTATTTGATGTTGGAGTTGAATGAGACGGTTGGGATTTTCCTGCCCCTTCTGCTGTCCCATTCTCAGAAAGTCCTCTGTGTTTTTCTTAACCTTGCTTGCGAATGCAGACTCTGCAACAAATACAATTAACACTCTCAAAAAAATTGTTTGCAGCAATTTTAAAGTCATGTAATGGTAAAGATTTTGTTCTGATTAAATATGCAGCCACTACAGATAAGGATTAAATTTAAGTAATAGTTTAAGGTTGTGGTGAATTTTCCCTCAGATGCATTTTTGAGCAAATATGTTCTTTGCTGGGACACACAATGTTTTTAGTTTTTTGAAAGAGCAAAATGACTTCACTTCTGTTTTACTTCAATCCAACATAACAAAAATTGCACCAAGTGGCACGAACCTGTTCTCCTATGTCACTGTCAGACGAGTGTCCATCATTTGCGTCAAGGTGATATCCATCTTCAATCAACTGTGAACTTTCTCCCACCATGCCGGTGACAGATAAATGAGCTTCACTGCATTCATCCAGTTGACATGTTGGAGTATTTTCTTTTGTGCAAATGTAAAATCTAAGCAGCTTCAATCAGTTTTTTTTCATAGAGTCTGCTAACCATTTCATCTAAAGCAATCTGATTTCTTTTAAAATCACAGTCCTCAAAAGTTTGCCTGTTTGCTCTTCAGTCATAATAGAAACCTGGACATTAGCGCTAGTGGGTGGCAAGTTTTTTAAACACATTGCCTGCAATCCACATCCCTCCCGGCTTTACTCTAGGTTTTCCTTCCTTTTGCTTGTAACACGCAGTACTCCTGGCCCTGTGGATTTGGCGCAATTCCAGTGGGTCCAAGCAGATGGCATGCTTTCGGTCCCGGACCTTTGTGCATGGGGGCCCCAAGGTAAATCTGCCCTTTGCTTGCAACACGCAGCACTCCCAGCCCTGCGCACGCGGCGCAGCTCGAGCGGGTCCAAGTGGGCGGTGTGGTTTGTTCTCGGACCGTCGCGCGGTTGGGCGCAAAGGTTTTTCCGACCTTCGCTTGCAACACCTCAACTCAACTCAACTCAACTCAACTCAACTCAACTCAACTCAACTCAACTGTATTTATAGAGCCCTTTCAAACAGCCATCGCTGCATACAAAGTGCTGTACATGGAGCAATTTAACATATACAACAAACAGTAAAGCAAATCGGTAATAAAGACGGTAGAAAGCACCAAACAGCAAAACCAAGAACAAATCTAAGTCATGCTGAGTCAAATGCCAAAGAATACAAGTGAGTTTTGAGGCGGGTTTTGAAGATGGGCAGCGAGGAGGCTTGCCGAATGTCCAGTGGGAGGTCATTCCAGAGAGAGGGACCAGCAACAGAAAAGGCTCAATCCCCTCTGAGCCTCAGTTTAGTGCTTGGTACTTCCAATAATGTCTGGTCCGCAGACCTGAGGCGCCGGGCAGGTGTGTAGGGGCGGATGAGCTCAGAGAGGTAAGGTGGCGCGAGGTCATTTAGAGATTTGAAAACGAATAAGAGGATCTTGAAAATAACTCTAAAATGTATGGGGAGCCAGTGAAGGGATGCCAGAGTAGGAGTTATGTGCTCCCTCTTATAAGTACCGGTCAAGAGGCGAGCAGCGGCAGTCTGGACCAGCTGGAGATGCTTGATGGAGGACTGGCTCACTCCAAAGTAAAGGGCATTGCAGTAATCGAGCCGAGATGTGAAAAAGGCATGAATTACCATCTCAAAGTGTTCATGAGAGAGGAAAGGTTTTACTTTGGCCAGCTGTCTAAGGTGAAAGAAGCTCGATTTAACAACGGCACCAATTTGCCGGTCAAATTGGAAATCACTGTCCAGTTTAAGGCCGAAGTTTGAGACTGTTTACTTAAGGTAAGGAGACAGGAGGCCCAAGTCTACAGGATGGGATGTACAAGGGCCACTGGGACCAAACAGTACCACCTCTGTCTTCTTTTCATTGAAGGTCAAGAAATTTTGTGCCATCCAGGTTTTGATTTCTTCCAGGCAGGATAGAAGCGGCCTTAATGAGAAGGCGTCTTTTTTGCTCAGTGGGACATAGATCTGGCAGTCATCTGCATAGCAGTGGAAGGAAATACCATGTTTCCTTAAGATGGAACCCAATGGGAGCAGATACAGCGAGAACAGCAGAGGCCCCAGAATTGAGCCCTGTGGAACACCACATGACAGGGGAGCAGTGCGTGACTCAGAGCAGCCAAGGCTGACACAAAAGGTTCTGTCAGCTAAATAGGACCTAAACCACTCAAGAGCG
>NW_017805830.1:134342-140268 GCF_001891065.2 Hippocampus comes
TCTGGATCAAGACCAGGTTTCTTGATCAAGGGTTGGACCACAGCATGTTTAAACTGTTGGGGAACTATACCAGAAGAGAGGCTGCTGTTGATGATGTCCAAGACCGATGCACCAACACTCGGTAGAACCTCCTGAAAGAAATGCGGGGGAAGAGAGTCGCAGGGGGACACAGATGGCTTCGTCTGGCGAACTACATCCTCCAAAAGCTTCAAGGACACAGTTTCAAAAGAATTTAGCACAGCTGAACACGGAATATGGACAGAGGGGTCAGATGCGGTATTTGAGACCGAAGTCCTCGCTGTAGAGACCTTATCAATGAAAAACTGAAGGAATCTGTTGCACATCTCGGGTGAAGAATCCGAGCAAGTAGGCAGAGGGGGTTTGAGTACAGAACCTATCGTTTTAAATAGTGCGCGTGGGTTGTCCTGGCACTCATATTTCGGCACAGCTATGGCAGGTCCAAGGAGGTGGCATACTTTTGGCCTGGGCCTGTTGCGTGTATTGGTTGCCGAGGTTTTCTGCCCTTTGTTTGCAACCCACGATACCCCCGCAACCCACGACAAACCACGTGGCATCAGTTCAGTCCCGGACCTTGACTTAGGTTGAAGTGAGATTTTCCTGCCCTTCGCTTGCAACCCGTGCCTCTCCCAGCCCTCCACCACCACCCCACTTTCTGCCGGAGCTGGTTCGCTGCGCAGCTCTGGTGGAGCCAAATGGGCGTCAGCGGCTTGGCCCTGGAATTTTGTGCCGGTTGGTGCCGAGGTCTTGCTGCACTTTTCATGCAATTCGCGTCCTTTCTGGCCCTCTGCCCTCTCCCCGCTAATGATGTCCTGCACAAATCCTGCGAGACCCAGTGGGTGGCAGCAGCTCGGTCACGGACCTTTGCACAGGTGGGCAGCATGGTGTTTCAAGTCACCAAAAGCAGGTAAGTTCCGGTTCATCGCACAGGTTGGTGCCCACGTGTTATAGCCCTTCTCTTTCAACCTGTGCTCCTCCCGGCCCTCAGGCCCAACCTCCCCGCCAGTGCTAGTGTGGCGGGTGTGCTGTGCAGCTCCGGTGGGTCCAAGTGGCCAACAGCAGTTCAGACAACTGACCACTCCCACCTGAATCTACCTCTCCCCACCACTTTTATGTACCTCTCCTATGTTGACGCAGACCTCTATCCATCTCACCCTATTGTGAATCCCGCTTTATCAGTGGTTCTTCACCTTGTTAAAGGTACTGAACCCAACCAGTTCATATGCACATTCATCAAACCCTTCATGAGTGAAAAATATAAATATGATTTTTTTTTTTTTTATAAATTCAACCCGTAAAAAATGCATTCATTAAAAACAAAAGTAAAGAGTAAATAACATTTCTAGACAAAAGTATTTTTTTATTGTGCACAAAATGAACCATGCATGACGATCTATCACGACAGTCACACTTTGACTACTGAGCGAACTAAATTTCCTTCAACACTGATTGGACAAGCAATGTAATGTGATCATCTGCAGTCAGTGATGGCCAATTGGACGTGTCATAACTAATTGACATGTTGAGTCAGGTGTGTCTTAACCTCCATGGCACAGGTTCCGTCGAATCGATTCACCGAACCCCTAGGTTCGATCAAACCCAGGTTCAGAACCACTGCTCTTTATCTACCTCTCCTATGCTGACCTCCCCTTCTATCTACCGCTCCCTAACCTGATCCTCCTTTTATCTAACTCTAACTACCCTGACACCACCCATGCTCATCTACCTCATGAACCTCCGGCTCTCCTACCCTTCTTATTCTGACCAACGCCCTTCTCGGTCTCTATCCTGATGATATTCCCTATCCTGATCTCCCTGTACTCTCCTTGTCTGGGCTCACACTGTCCTGTCCTTTCTAACCTTGCTTATCTTCCAGCTGGGTCTGGACTCACACTGTCCTGTCCTGCGTCCACCTGAGCCTGCTTTTTGTCCTTGTCTAGCCTGGAGTCATGAACCTGACAAGCCTGAGGTATGGATGTGTCTGGATTTGAACGCAGTTTTTTTGGGACTACAGTCCACATCATTGACCACCAGGACACAGGAGGAGTAAAGGTGACTGCCCGACATGCATTTTCCAAGCTGACAAACGTCCTATTGTTGAAGCTACATGGACAAGGAGTGGCTTTGATGCACAAGTCACAGCTGGTGGAAGGTTAAAGTCACGGGTTTTTTGAAACCAAGGTACTGGGTTTTTAAGCCATACTATGTCTAAATATTAGAGCTGTCAAACGATTAAAATATTTAATCTAATTAAAAATGCAACTGTCATAGTTAACTCAAATTCACAAAAAATTTATCGTGATTACTCACGCATTTTTTATTTTTGTTTCTGAATTTCCTTTTATATTTTTTTGTCCTATTTTTCCCCATTTTAATGCTCTCATCAACATGGAATCATGAATCAGTTTTCTATGTGCAAAATGCAAATATATACTGAAATAACAATTCGCTTTTCAATTTTACATGAACATTTTTCACTTGGAGCAGTTATTCACACGTCTCACACAATATTACTGTCCATCAACAACAGTGAAAAAAACATTTTGTCACACAACAGCTGCTTTAACAGCTCTTTCTATGGAATCAAAACAGAGCAATATAACATTATAAAGTGCACATCTAAGGTAAACTAGTACTCAGCCTATAGTGGATTTAAGCCATGGTTGCATACTTCGTTTTTCTCAAGTTTGCTTTGAACACAGCAGTCAGGCTATGTTGATTCTGTTGGTCCTTCTTGCTCGGAAGTCTCTCTACAGTTTTGTGTCGACATTATTTCGGATGACTACACTTGGTTAGATGACAACACTGGAGACATTTTATTTTCAGTGTGTTCGCTAGGTCGCTACCACTGCACCGCTGAACTCTCGAGGTGCCTCAGTGCACCGTCACTGTCAGACGAACACAGAGAAGCTCCACCCGCTTCATTTATATGGCCACGGAACACTGTAACCTTCCACACAAAATAGTTCCAAACAAGTAACAATCGCGTCAGTTTCAGCTTGAGTCGAGCTGTGGACAATGTTGACAGGCTTGTATGCAGTGCAGTAGCCATACATTTAGCAATGGCTTCAGCAAATTTGTTCTTCGTCGTGTTAGCCATTTTCTTCGCTTTGAAATTATCCATAGCTGTCTGTCTGAGACAAGGGAGCAGAGTACTCACGTCAGCTGTGTGCTTGGCCATTAAGTGGTATTTCAGACTTGACGTGCTATGATGATAGCTTAGTTTACGACTGCAAAACATACAGGTAACTTTGGTCTTGTCAGTGGAACAATCTGGCAACTTTTTAAAAGTAAACTTTCCATTCATAAACTCTTAAAGTATCCGTTTTCGGTGTCTCGCACTGCCATGGCTGGCAAAACAAACATGCGTGGACATGTGCAGCGCACTTGTTGTTTTGTTTCTGGTTTATTTATAGAGCAACGTAACATCCGCTGTGACGTCTGCCGCGTTAATCTCGCGAGAAAAAATTTAATCCCGTTAAAATTCATTTAAATTAATGCCAATAAAAACACGCTAAACTGACAGCTCTACTAAATATACACTACTTTTTTAATGTATGTAATTTGTTTCTTATTTTCCCATGTCTCTTCACCTATATACAAGTTATTATTGAAAGCAAAAGTCTTCATGCAAAACCTATGGATCATGTTGTCCTGTTCTTCCCTGGACTACAGCCCACTATTCCTTCGTCCTCACTGCTGTAAAGGAAGTGCCTGGATTTGAACTCAGGTACTTAAGAACTTCAAACCACATCATTGACCACCATGGCATGGTAGAAGAGAAGGAGGATGCGCCATTTCGTCTTTTCCAAGCTGACCAATGTCTCATTGCGGAAGATAAATGGACCTCAAGTCTCTGCTGTCCGAGAAGATAGAATGTGGGCTTTTGGGCCTGAAGTCCTGGGTTCGAATCTCAAAAGGGTTGCTTACATAGTTTGTGTCTGTGCATTGAAAAGAGGAAACCACCATTTTGATGTCTCTTTACATAAAGCAAGTGTTTCTTTTGTAGTCTAATAAAAGAAAAACTCAATTTGAATCATATTGAGAAGGATGTCCTGTCTTTGGCCAGCCTGCATCTCAACACCCCTGTGCCAGGATGTGTCTGGATTTGAAACCAGATTTTGAAGAATTCCATGTGGTGTCATTGACCTCCAAGCTACGAGAACTAATGTGAAAACATCACATGTACTTTTGTCTTTCTCAGCTGAGAAACGTGGCATTGAGATACATGGACGAGGAGTGGCTTTCACTCTGAGGTCATTGCCTGTTGAGAGGAAAGTGTCAAGGTTTTGTGAACCTCAGGGACTGGGTTTAAGCCATACCCTGTCATGTGTACCGTATTTTCATGACCATTCGGCACACCGCATTGTTGGGCGCAGTCTCAGTAATGGGTGCTATTTCTGTATTTGACACATTGTGGCAGTCGAAAGGAGCACACACGATTGCCTGTAGAACACGTCTTTATTCCAAGACTGCCAACAAGTGGATCTGAACAGTTGCAACTTGTGCCACAATCCTTGACATAACCACGCCCCCTACTACATGCCTGCTGGGTGAGAAGCATGGTCCTAGTGTCCGCCACACAGCCCCCCCCCGAACACCCAGAAAGGCAATCAAAATGACAACTTCACCGGTGGTCTTATTAGCCTGCCACAACGACTACGCAGTCCGTCTTCTGGTGGCGCAGGCGAAACTAGTCGGGCAGGAGGCATCGGTGAGACACGAGTGGGAGAACGACACTCAACACCGACACGCTGAAGTGAGGCTGGGGGCTTCGGAGGACGACCACGGCGAGGGACCTGTTCAGGCAACAGCACATCACCCACAACCAAATGAGCTGGTTTGAGCCTATCAAAGGAAACACACTCCCTTCGCCCACCCATATCAATCACAAAATTCTTATCACCGTGCTCAAGCACCCTGAATGGGCCGTCATACGGTGGCTGGAGGGGCGAGCGGTGGGCATCATGGCGCACAAAAACAAAACGGGCCGACATAAGCGCAGACGGTACGAACACTTTAGGAACAAAATGGTGAACCGGTGTTGGAGTTAGGGGTCCCTCCGACAAAAAGGGGAAGGAAGGCGCGCCGGAACCTTCTGGCAGAAATTCACCGGGAACACGAAGCGGCTGACCGAGCACCAACTCAGCAGGGGCGGCATTAAGATCCTCTTTCGGAGCCGAACGTAACCCAAGCAAAACCCACGGAAGGCGGTCGACCCAGTTACCGTCCGAAAGCGCAGCCCGCAGCGCAGCTTTTAACGACCGGTGAAAACGCTCACACAACCCGTTAGCCTGTGGGTGGTAGGCCGTAGTGCGGTGTACCTGCACACCCAAGGACCCTGCCATGGCTGACCAAAGGTCCGACACAAACTGGGAGCCCCTGTCTGAGGTAATATCGGATGGTGTGCCAAAACGCGCGACCCAGGATGACAGAAAAGCACGAGCTATATCTACCGCGGTCGTGGAGGACAGGGGAACTGCTTCCGGCCACCTAGTGGTCCGATCTACCATCGTGAGTAGGTGTGTGAAACCCTGCGACGGAGGGAGGGGGCCTACCAGGTCCACGTGGACGTGGTCAAATCGTTTGGCCGGAATTGGGAAAGGTTCGAGGTTCGCCCTGGTGTGCCGGTGGACTTTGGCGCGCTGACACGCCACGCATGCAGCCGCCCACCTCCTGACGTCCTTACGCAGTCCAGGCCGTGCGAATCAAGACGCTTGAAAACCATCATTAAGTGCGACAGGTGTTCCTCTGGTGAAGGACTGGCCACCAGAATGTCGTCGAGATAGACAAACACAAAATCGAGGTCGCGCAACACGGAGTCCATCAATCTTTGAAAAGTCTGTGCAGCCCCCTTCAGGCCAAATGGCATGCGCAGGAATTCGAAAAGCCCGAACGGGGTTATCAC
>NW_017805830.1:141987-146614 GCF_001891065.2 Hippocampus comes
CTGTCGGGTCAACGCCTGGTGTCGCCTCGAGGAGGGGATCGGCCGTCACACTCTGCACAGCGAACTGTCGTGTCGCCAGCAGAACTCGATCCGCTTCCTCAGACAAACCCCGGTAGTCGCCGGTCGTCAGACATGCCGAGTTAGCCAACACCGTGCGCACCGGGCCTGGTAGTTGGCGCAGGAAAATGCGCGGGAAAAGAAATCCGCCTTCATCTGAGCCTAATAGCGACAGCATTTTGTGCATCAGATCCTCTGCTGTGCCATCGCCCAGCCCGGTAAGGGAAAGGAGTCTGTCTGCTCTCTCCGAGTCCGACAAGCTGAACCTCCTCAGCAGAAGTTGTTTGAGCGCGTCGTATTTCCCGCCTTGTGGAGGCGCCCGCAGGAGCTGCATCGCACGACGTGTTGTCTGCTGGTCGAGGGACGCCACGACCATGTAATATTTCGGCTCATCGGTAGTGATTCCCCGTAGGTGGAACAGCGCTTCCGCATGCTGAAACCACGAGGCCGGGTCGCTCTGCCAGAACTCCGGTAGCCTCGCTTCAGAGGCGGCGGCTGCAAGTTGCGGGAGTTGGGGCGACGTGGCCGAGGAAGAAACCTCTCCATTCGTTAACCGAAACATTTTAACATCAGGGTCACCAATGTGGCAGTCGAAAGGAGCACACACGATTGCCTGTAGAACACATCTTTATTCCAAGACTGCCAACAAGTGGATCTGAACAGTTGCAACTTGTGCCACAATCCTTGACATAACCACGCCCCCTACTACATGCCTGCTGGGTGAGAAGCATGGTCCTAATGTCCGCCACAACTGAGATCATCGAGCTCTCGTCCTGATTTACTCACTCATTGTGACATCTGGTGCTGTTTGGTTGAAAACAAAGCTGATATACTTGCAGGTACACAGAATAAAAGATGCTCGCCGGAAATTCAAGAATCATCATGAAATCACCATGCATACACTCGTCGTGAAGGACGTAGTGTATAGATAGAGTGGATGTCTTAATGCCTGTGTTGTGTCTTTGAGCACAGAGAAGCCCAAAGTTGTGAATAGATGCAGCATTTGTGATCATCATATTTGCACACACACACACACACAGGGGCGTGCCTTTAGCGTCCTCTTACACGCCCACTCTTCACTCATTGGCGACTGGTACCTGCTAGGGACGTGCCTTTAGTGTCCTCTTACACGCCCACCTTTCCACTCATTGGCGGACTTCCGCATGCCTGTCGTCACTCACGCCAGCCTTTTCTCTGTATAAATAGCGTGTCGGCCAGAAGTGCTCTCAGTCGGGCTTTGGAACTCGGCGCATACACTAGACGCTCCGCATGTCCATTTTGGAGAAAATTTAAGACTTTTAATGGTGCCTTATAGTCGTGAAAATACGGTATACCTGTAATCTATATCGCAAGTATCAATTTCTCCAAAGTCTCTTTACCTGTACACAAGTTTCAGCGTTTGTTTTTCGTTTTTTTTTCGTTTGTTTTTCGTAAATAGCCTTCATGTAACATTTGTAGATCAGGCTGTACTCTTTTAGCCTGGTCTGCAGCCCCATTTTTCTGGAATTGAACACTTTAAGAACTCCAAGCCACATTATTGACCACCACGTAATGGTCGCAGCGAAGTAGGATGCACCATTCGTGTCTTTTCCAAGCTGACCAATGTCTTGTTGAAGCTACATGGACAAGGAGCAGTGCTGACTCTCAGTCCTCTGTTGGCTGAGAGGAAATAAATTAGGTGTTGTGAGCCTGACGTCATTGGTTCAAATCACAAACGGTGCACTTCCATCCGGTGTGTCTGTTCTTTGAAAATTAATAACCCTCACTCCAATGTATATTTATGTACAACAGGTGTATAGTTTTTAGTTTAATGAAAGAAAAACTCAATGTAAAACATTCTGATTTCGATATTCTTTACCTGGCAAGCTTGCACATCAACACCCTCGAGCCTTATCTAACTTTCAAGTATTGTATGTCATGTGTCTGGATCTGAACCCAAGTTTTGAAGAATTGCATGTGATATAATTGAACACCAGGCCACGAAAGGAGCAAAGATTAAAAGCGCCACATGCACTTATGTATTTTCCAAGCTCAAAAATGGAAATGATATCTGCAGTGTCTCAACAAAACAATTTAAATGTGTCCTATTTGCCGATGATCCATATTTCTACTGCTCTGGAGAAAATCATAAACACTCCTGATAATTGTGGAAAATGAATTAAAGATTTTACAAAACTGGTCCGATAGAAATAAATTATCACCCAACTTGAAAAAAATCAAAGTTAATTGTTTTTGGCACGAGACCAATCAAACACCAAGTTAAAATTTGGTTGACTTCAAAATAGCCCAATTAATGTGCAAAGCACACAATAACCTGCTCTGCCAAAACACCCAGGAGCTTTTCAAAATTTGAGAGAGTTGCTGTGATTTAAAGGGTACCACCTTTTACAAAAAATCCAAAACAAGAACAAACATCAAGCAAAGGAGTGTATTTGTAACAGGTGTTAATCTGTGGAATAATTTTGAAACTGACTTGAAAATGAATGACTCGCTTGCTGAGTTCAAAAACAAATTCAAAGGTATAGTCCAAAAAAAACTATATCAATCAGAATTAAATTGATAAATGTATTAAATGTAGTAATAAATCAGAATTAAGTTGATTAATTTATTAAATGTTGTAATGGAATGCATTATTGATTATGAATACAAGGGAAAACCGACATATAAATGCGCTAAAGTGTGTATGTATGTAGTCCCTATTAAAACCAAAAGTGGTAGGAATAAATAAGTATAGCACACATTAGGGTAAAAGCATTTGTTTATGTGCAGACTTTTTCCTATTCTTTTCTAATTGATATAAAAAAAATGATCTATTTATATATTAATACATAACAAGGGGTAGGACAAGATAAGTTTTTTACTTCTTCCTACTCCTTTGAACATATAATTGTGCTGTATGATGACTGTTTTCCTTTCCTTTTTTACAATTTTACTTACCTTTACTTTCTGTCAATTTTATTCCTGCACATGTTTATATGTTCAATAAACAATACTGTACAACAAATCTGACGAACTGGGTTCAACCTGTTTCCACCTTGTGTTCGTTCTCAAATGCGACAGCCCCTTTGGCCATGCACAGCAAGCAGTGATCGCTGCCCCTATATTGGTCAGACTTAGTCATTGCAACCTTCTGAAAGAACACCATAGTATTTTTATTTCCTTCAATAACATAAAATAACCACCCCTAACATGGGCTGCACTAGAAATCAACACATAATACCTGTGGCAACAATACAATCGTAAATAAACAATTGTAAATTTAAATTAATGCCACATTTCTTTCATCCCCAATTTTTACATTATTTTTCTGTATCCACACGTCTCAAAATTCACCTGATGTGAGTTTTTTTCATCTTGCAACATTTGAGGGGATTTTGAGGGGATTCTGGAACACAAAAATAGCATTACATTTTATTCACAATGTTCGCTGTTCACCGCTGCTTCACTTGTGTGTGGCTCTTCTCTCCGAAATGCGAGAGCCCCCTTTGGCTATGCATGACAAGCGGGAATTCCTGCCCTCTCCTGATCAGTGTTAGTAACTAAAATCTCCTGGAAGCATACGATAATATTCCTTAATACCCTCTAAAAATCAACAATAATACAAAATGAACACCTAGTGAACATGGGCTGTACTACAAATCAAACCCAAAGACCTGTGGCAAAAATATAATTTTAATTAAACTAATTTTGAAAATAAATAAATGCCACATTTCTAACACACTTTTGTTTTTAGTTTTCTCTTATCCACACGTCTCAAAATCCGGCTCATGTGAATGTGTTTTTTTTGTTTTTGTTTTTTAATAATAATAATAATAATACATTTTATTTATTCAAAATACCCAAGGACACTTTACAATCAAAAGAGCAATAAAACCACAGATAAAATTATAAATAATAAAAGCGATGAGTTTAAACTGTATATGCAATTTTAAATAGGTGGGTTTTGAGATGAGTTTTGAATATAGGAAGAGAGTCAATATTTCGGATGTCGGGTGGGAGTGAGTTCCAGAGTTTGGGGGCAGAGAGACTGAAAGCTCTGCACCCCATCGTGCTGAGACGGGCAGAGGGTACACAGGCGGATGAGTTCAGAGAGGTCAGGTGGCGCGAGGTCATTTAGAGATTTGAAAACAAATAATAGGCTCTTGAAAATAACTCTAAAATGTATAGGGAGTCAGTGATTCGATTTAGATTGTTTTCGATTCACTCCAATATCAATTAATATATCCTTTACATATATTTATGGAAAATCAATTTTTCTGCAATATCAAAGACATGATAAAAACTCCACAAACAAATTCCCCATTCAATTATGCTGAGGCAGTAATGATTTAGTAATGAGTTACGAATGATTGAGTTTATTTTATTTAAAGTACTGTCATGCATGTTAATCACCTAAGAGTTCCACAAATATTGTTTTCATCATTTATGAAAAGTTCAAAATATAATTTTTTTTCATCAGGGCCGATGAGTTTTTGCACAGCCATCTCGTTACCTCTGCGTCCCACGTCCTTGATGCATAACTTTCCCGCGGGATGGACAGTTCCAAATAATGTGCGTTTTTGGGACGCAA
>NW_017805830.1:147250-147899 GCF_001891065.2 Hippocampus comes
TATAAACAGGATTTGACCAGGACTGTTGGGAGGGGATCAAGTAGGCAGGAGGAAGTTTTGGATTTGGTAATGATATCTGAGATTATTGAAGGATGGAGGAGTTCAAAAGAGGAAATCAGTTGACAGGAAGTGGGGATGTCAGGGGAGGGGAGGGGTACAGAGGAGCCCAGGTGTTGGTGGATTTTATTTACTTTTTCAATAAAAAATTGGAGCAGAGAGTTGCAGGTGTCAGAGGAATAAAAGTGTGGTGGTAGGGAGACGGGGGTTGAGTGATTTTGTTCAGGAGAGAAAAGAGAGTCCTAATATTTCCAGTATTGGAACAGATGAGTCCAGAGTAGTTTTGTGATTTGGCTTGAGAGATGGAGTCTTTGTAATGGGACAGTTGAGCTGTGTAGATGTCCTTGTGAACAGCGAGACCAGTTTTTCGGTAGAGTCTCTCAAGTTGCCGGGTTTTGGTTTTAATGGAACGGAGAAGAGGGGTGAACCAGGGGGCAGACCGAGTGAAAAGGACAGAGCGGGACTTGACAGGGGCGAGCGTATTCAGAATGTTGGTGAGGGCCGTGTTGTACTGGGAAACCAAAGCATTAGGAGTCAGGGTGGCGATCCTTGCAGCGAGAGAGTCAATGTTGATGTCTTTGATATTACGGTA
>NW_017805830.1:147918-150233 GCF_001891065.2 Hippocampus comes
AGTTCATCAGCAGTACAGTTGGAGGGGGTGGGGCCAGAGCAGCAAATCATATCCAGGGTGTGTCCTTTAATGTGTGTGGGGAAGTCTGCAAACTGATGGAAGCCAAAACTGTCAAGTGAGGAGGTGAAGTCCATGGTGAGCGGAAGGGCGGTATTGTCCATGTGTATATTGAAATCCCCAAGAATAATTATATTAGGAGATAGGGAGGAGAGATGGGTGAGGATAGCAGAAAATTCATTTAAAAAGTCACAATGAAGTTTGGGGGCATGGTATACTGTAGCAATGATTGTTGGAGTGGGTCCGGAAATTTGACAGGCGAGGCATTCAAATGAGGAGAGAGGAGGGAGAGAAATAGGAAGAACCTTCCATTTCTCGCGGTACAATATCGCGAGTCCACCTCCACGACCCGTGCCGCGGGGTTTCGAAAGGTAAAGAAAACCCAGGGGAGTAGAATCATTAAGTTGAGAAAAGTCGCCAGGAGTTTGCAAGGTCTCATTCAGACAAAAAAAGTCAAGCTTACGGTCTCTGAGGATATCCTGGATAAGACAACCTTTCCCAGTGAGCGAGCGGATGTTGAGCAGTCCGAAGTTGATGCCGGCAATATCGCTGTTGCGAGGAGCATTAGCCGACCTAGCCAGGTCGGCCAACACGCTGTGGTCGGCGGATCGGCCGTTGTTTCTGCGTGGCCGGCGGGAGGATGACCAGAAGGAGGTGATGCCCTTGGATCTATCGAGGTGGAAGCCCCGACGAGACCCATGGTGGAAATATTTCCGGCAGGGACGAAAAACGACGTCCAGGAAGCGGTGCAGCGCAATATCGCTGTTGCGAAGAGCATTAGCCGACCTAGGCAGGTCGGCCAACACGCTGTGGTCCGCGGATCGGCCGTTGTTACTGCGTGGCCGGTGGGAGGATGACCAGAAGGAGGTGATGCCCTCGGATCTATCGAGGTGGAAGCCCCGACGAGACCCACGGTGGATGTGTTTCCAGGAGGGACGAAGAACGATGTCCGGGAAGCGGTGCAGCGCAGGTGGAAAGCGCAACCACCGAAAGCGGAGCCCGAGAAGTTCTGCCGCTGAGTACCTAAGTAGTCCTTCCATAGGTCGATGGAGGAGCGACAGGACGGTCCAAATTAGTATGGCCCAGACAAAGGCCCCGATTTCCCTCGTTATGAGGTATAGAGGGGTGGAGATGGCACGGGACCTCGTCTAAGATCCGAAAAGGTAGGACGCTGTGACAGCGTGATTAAAAACAATCCGATAGTGGTTGACGATCAAAAATAAATTGGCGACAATAAAACCGTAAAAACGTTAAAAATGTGTTGCGGGTGAGCAGCGGCAGCCAGACAATGCCAGCGTTCACTCAACCCGGAAATGTGTGGAAGTGTGATGTAGGAGACAATCGGAGTACACACGAATGGTTGATTTTTTACTGCATCATGTGACATTTCATTATTGGGGGGGGGGGGGCATATCTATGTTTCTATTGCCAATTTACTCTTAAAAACCCCAGTTTGAAACCTTAAAGCTAAATTAAAACTCATTTGAAACCCTAACCCACGTGTGGAACCCTATTTTGAAACCGTAAACCTAGTTTGAAACCCGAATTCGAAACCCCTACCCTAGTTTGAAACCCTATTTTGAAACCCTAACACCAGCACAAAACCCCACTTTGACACCAAAATCCTATTTTGTAACCCTAATTTGAAACCCCAACCCTAGTTTGCAACTGTATTTTGAAGCTCTAACCCTAGTTTAAAACCCCAATTTTAAAACCTAATTCTAGTTTTGGATCCCAGTTTGAAATGCTTACCCTAGTTTAAATCCCTATTTTTTACTCGTGTTAGAATCCATTGTTTGTCCTCTGTAGTGTACGGTGTCGTCCCTCCCTTTTGTTTTAGTACCTTTTTCAGTGTGGGTTGGGCATCTACCTAATCAGCGCACCTGCCTCCTCCGCACACCTGCCAGTCATCATCTCGTCAGCCACTTGCAGCACAAAAGCCAGCCTGAACAGCCACCCATTGCCAGTTCATCAGCGATCTTTCCTGCCATACTCGCTTCTGCCAAACCGTTACAATCCATGGACCCAATGTTACCTCTAATTTTTTTTTGTGTCTGAGAAAACACACAAACACCCTGAGCGATCCCATGGACCACTGCAATAATAATAATAATAATACATTACATTTATAAGCGCCTTTCAAAACACTCAAGGACACTTTACAATCAAAACAAGAACAATAAAACCACAGATAAAATTATAAATAATAAAAGGAGAGATGAATTTAAACTGAATTTAGCGACTCGAAATAGTTGACG
>NW_017805830.1:150652-164019 GCF_001891065.2 Hippocampus comes
GTGAGCAACATGCGCCATGCAAATTGTGGTCACGCAGTATCATATGCATCATATACATTCAAGTTGCATGTTTTAATTCAAACAATGAAATTATGGCAATAGTTTCTGTCAGTTACTTCTTTATTAAGTGTGTTTGTCCGCTTTCAGTGAAAAACTCAAAAGTCATGTAACCAAAAGTGTAGCATATTAACATAGCTGTTTAAACAATGGTTTGTATAAATTATGGCAAAGCATGAACTGCAATGTGACGGTGTCCTTACTGAGGCACCATCGGAGGTTAGCATAACCATTCTCTGTATGTCCACTTCATGCTTGGAGTAAAACTGAGTTATTGCCTGCACGATATCCTGAGCAGTGCATGTTGTCAGCTGGACTATTCCACCAAACACAGTTTAATGATTGAAACTATTTTTCTCTCTGTATTTAATGGACAAGACAAGCATTTTGTGCACCGTTATGTCTGTGCTCTCATCTACTATAAGGTTGTGCCAAGGTGCATCTTTAACACTGCACATCGTCTCATTCTGTACTATTGCATTGATTGAATCCACAAATTCAAAAGCATAGTTTTTACTTCGCCAACTGTCTGGTATACTCACATACTTTGCCATGTGGTCGTGAATTTGTTGTACCGACAGCATTGATGCATTCACTTTGATGGTTTGTACAACATTGTCGATAAGGATTTTTGACTTGCTCGGGGTTGCATTTATTTACGATTGACAGCTCGTTCTCGGTCTTTGGGGCTCTCTGACAATAACGTACCGATCCCCATTCCCATCTTGCATCGTTGTACAATTTTTACTGCATTCAAATGATTTTTGTGCTGAATGTGACGCTTGAGGTAGTCCATTTTCCATTCGCTCCACACTTTTCCCTCCGAAAACTCGCTTGCTACTTTAGCTTCGCAACACGTTTTACAGAGTACACCTTTCCACAGTGAACAATGTCATGACGTAAATGCGTGAGCGAATCGCGTCAAATAACAACCTGGAACAGCCAATCACATGTTGCATAATACAGAATAAATTATGCATTTATTTTATTTTCAATACTGGTTGGATTTTTACTTTGTGGGCAGTTCAGATATTTTGTGTGCAGACACGCAGGGGGCAGTGCGCATTTGCTCACAAACCATGCTTAGAGGGAACCGTGCATGGACCCAGTGTACCCAATGCACCAGGCCCTGGTGAGCCAAGGGAACCTGCTTGGCCAACATGACCAACTCCTCCGTGCTCTGGTGGATAGCAGCCAGTGTGCATCAGCCCATATATCTGAGTCGTCTCGTCAGATCTCCACGCTTGCCTCCTCAGTACAAGACTCCAGGCTCCCTTTGCTGGCTCAAGTGACACCTCCCTCGACAACCTGCCGGAACATTCATGTGAGTGACCCAGACCCCTTCTCTAGGGACTTGGAAAGATGTTAAGGCTTCCTACTCCAGTGTGGACTCGTTGTCATTGGGCTTTTTCAGGGCAGGGCGCTAGCATGGGCTGAAGCCATGACCACTGACAGTGAGGTCTTTAAAATGAACTATTCCGACTTTGTTGCCAGACTCAGGACTGTGTTTGACTACCCCAACTCTGCTGTGGACACTCCTAATCGACTCCTGGAGCTGCTGCAAGGTAACTGCTCTGTGGCTGACTTCTGTTAATTTTTGGACCCTGGCAGCAGAGGCTCGGTGGAATGACGTCGCGCTATGGGCGGCTTTCACTGAAAGTCGAAGCGAGAAGGTCAAGGATGATTTGGTGACTAGGGACGTGCCTTCCGACTTGCCTGCGTTAGTGTCTCTCTCCATCAGGATAGGCAATAGGTTGCGTGAGAGGCAAAGACAAAGGACATCTCGGGTCCAACAGTCCACGAACTAGCCAGGCCAACTTCCAGCCGACCCTGTGGAGGAAGAGCCCATGCAAATGGTCGAGCCAAGCTCACTCCGGAAAAGCGCCTCCACTTGCTGGTGAGTGTCTCTATTGCGGTAAACCGGGTCATTACGTTAACACTTGTCCTTCCAGACCAAGAGGGGGAGGCTGTTTATAGGAGTGGGAGTCCTGACGAGCATCCAGCTTGTTAAAATTCCCTGAGCCACCCGTCTATCTGTGCCAGCCACACTATGTGTATTTAACACTGTTTTCCCACTCCAGGCTCTAATTGTTTCAGGGGCAGAAGACAATTTTTTTAGATACCAACTCACGAAGCAGTTGGGGTGAACTGGAGCCATTGGAGAAGCCTATACCAGCTGTGGGCATTGATGGTGAGGTCTTAACTCAGGTGGGCCAAAGGAACTACCCCATCATGCTAGTTCTGTCCGACACCCATCACGAAAGACTTGCTCTCGATAATCTCTCGAATCGCTCTATATAACCCTCTAGTGCTTGGCTAACCCCGGCTGCAGTTACATAACCCTCATATTGATTGTTACTTACAAGATTGTTGGTTGGAGCACAAATTGTCACTCCATTTGTCTGCAGTCTGCATTCCTCTCTTCACCTGATTTGTTCCACATTCCTCCTGAATATCATGACCCTAGGGAAGTCTTCAGTAAAACGAGGGCTCTGTCCCTACCTTCTCATCGTCCCTACGATTGTGCCATTGATCTGCTTCCTGGCGCCCCCCTGCTGGCCAGTTGTTTATACCATCTATCACGACCTGGAGAGAGGCGATGGAAACCTACATCTGAGTCCTTGGCAGCTGGACTCATTAGGCCCTCCTCTTCGCCTTTCGGAGCAGGATTCTTTTTTTTGGTGCCAAAAAGGACAAGACACTCCGGCCCTGTATAGCTTTCAGAGGTTTCAACAGCATTATGGTGAAGAACATATACCCCCTGCCTTGAATGAACTCTGCTTTCAACCTCCTACAATGTGCAAGGATCTTCACAAAGTTGGAAGTCCGTAATGCATATCACCTGGTGTGTGTAAAGGAAGGGGCTGAGTGGAAGACTGCCTTCAAGACACCAAGAGGCCATTTCGAGTACTTCGTTGTGCCTTTTGTCCTAACCAATGCGCCCGCTGTGTTCCAGGCTTTGATTAATGAGATTCTGCGTGACTTTCTGAACCACTTCGTTTTTATATTTGTATGACATATTAATTTTTTCCCCCGAGACCCAGAGTTACATATCTCCCATGTGAGGTTACTGGAAAACAGCATTTTTGTCAAAGTTGAGAAATGTGAGCACAGTGGCTTTATTTTGGGCCATATTCATCCAGGAGAGACGAGTTTGTTTGGCCCAAACAAGATTCGGGCCGTGGAGGAGTGGACAGTCCCACAGAAGGAAGTCAACACTTCCTGGGGTTCGCAAACTTCTACCGGTGCTTTATTCAGGACAGTAGGGTTGACTCACCACTAACAGACTGGCCTTTAACCAACTCAAATACCTAATCACCACAACCCCTGTCCTAGTCTGGCCAGCAAGCAATTCATTGTAGAGGTTGACATCTCCGATTCTGGGGTTGGAGCGGTACCATCCCAGCGGGGAGGTTCCAGAGAACGCCTGAATCCTTGTGCCTTCTCTTCCCATCATTTGTCTCCCACTGAACGCAATTATGATGTAGGCGACCGGGAGTTACTCGCAGTTAAACTAGCACAGGTCATTATTGTTATTATTATTATCATTATTATTTATCATCATCATCATCATCATGCTCACATACGAACACGAAGCCTGACGCCTTCTTCTCCGAGAAACCTACTGAACCCCCCCAAGACCATCCTTATCCCTGGATGTGTTGTCGCTGCCCTGACATGGGAGATTGAAGACAGCACAGCGTCAGCAACCCAATCCTGGTACAGGTCCTAAGAGCAAACTTTTTGTTCCAAACTCCGTCCGTTCCCAACTTCTCTTGTGGGCCCACACCTCGAAGTTTGCCTGCCAACCGCACCCTGACCATGCTCAAGAAATAGTTTTGGTGGCATGGAGAAGGACACCCGGGCATTTGTTGCTACTTGTGCTCGCAGCAAGGCATCCCATCAGGCCCCAGCTGGATTACTCCACCCCTTGCCTAACCCCAAAAGACCCTGGTCTGTCCACATAGAACTAGACTTTGTCACTGGCTTGCCTCCATCCGAAGGTAAGACCACTATTATGACTGTTGAAGACCGCTTTTCCAAAGCGGCTCATTTTTTCTTCCCTTACTAAACTCCCCTTGGCTTTGGAAACGGCCAAACATTTAGTCCACCAGGTATTTAGGGTGCATGGCCTCCCCCTCGACATCGTCTCAGACCAGGGTCCCCAGTTCATATCATGGGTGTGGAGGGCTCTTTGTAAATCTATTGGATCGGGGGCCAGTCTGTCTTCTGGGTATCAGCCCCAGTCCGATGATCAGACGGAGAGGGCTAACCAGGTGTTTGAGAACGAACTCCCTCTGATGCATGGCTGAGAAGGACCCCTCTACAGGGAGTCCCATTTGGCATGGGTAGAATATGCTTACAATAGCCTTACCAGCTCAGCTAGTGTGTGTGTGTGTGTGTGTGTGTGTGTGTGTGTGTGTGTGTGTGTGTGTGTGTGTGTGTGTGTGTGTGTGAGAAAATGCAATGAAAGAACTAAACAATATCCTCAGGAGCACAATATGTATTTTTTTTACTACTTGTTCAAGTGGCCAGCTATTGAAGGTTTGTACATTTTACAAATAAAAACTAATTAACATTGACTGTTGAATAGTTTCAAGTGCAACTGCATTAATAGAGGCCTTATCAGAGTGATCCCTAAAATGGAACAAAGAGAAAATGTGGATGTAGTGGGCTGAAATGGGGGGAGCAGGGGGTTGCTCCATGGAAAGAATGGAGAGGGGAGGAGCACGTAAGGGACGGACCAAACTCAGACATCTGGAAACTTTTGAAACTAGAGTAAAGCTTACCAGATGGAAAAATACATGAAGTCAAAAGGTTGAGAATCAGGAAAGAAGACAACCTAAATGGGGGAAGAAAAGCACAGCAGAGAACAGTGAAGAAGGCTTCTTGAAACGTTTGTCTGCTTCAGGGACTCTCCTCCTGAAGAGGACCTGGAAAGAAAGAGGAAAACAAAGGGATTTGCAAGTTTGGGAATACAAAACGGAACCTAACAGCAACAACAGGCAGGACGGAAACACATCCTCAAGGTAAACTCAGATGTACTGCACAGATTCTAAATCTGTTCATCGTTTTTTAATCACATAGCATGAAAATAGCATGCACACCATTTTTTTTTTCACTGACACTGAAAAAGTTGTGCACCATAACTATGGTCACATAATTTACACAATTGTTTCGACTGTGTCTTTTATACATTCAACAAGTGAATGGAGTTAATGCATGTTTGGAAGTATATGAAAACATTTTCATCACCTTCTGTATTTTGTTGATTGTCAAACAATTCAGTTCAATGTTTAAGATCTCAAAACATCAGTTCTGTGTCCACTCCTACTTCTCAGTGATTAATATCTGTCTCAGCTAACCCTCTTGTGGTGCAATGAATCATTTGGGGTTCTTCCTCTTGTCTGCATTGTCAAATTCAATATTGTTACTTTCATGAGAGTCAGGGAGCTATCCTCAGATCAAGATTCATTTTATGGTCATTGACAACAATAGAGTGGGGGAAGGGCAGCAACATTTACTGTACGGATCTCATTGCATTCTTTGGATCAGAGCAGAGCAAAGTCATTTGATGGCTTTGTCACTGGATAAAGTGTTTTATGTTTTGCTGTTGTCAAAAAGAGCACGCCTGAAATTAATTGATCGCAAGTTTTAAAATGAAACGTCATAAGGGAAGCAGTGGCTCTGGAACCTTAGGCGTTTAAATTAGTACAAAACACCTACCAAAAAAAAAAAAGTATTACTTCATTTTAAATTAAATGATTAAGTAAGTTTGAGTTCTGGAAAAGCCACCCCCCCCAAAAAAAAGATTTTTTTTCTTTTTTTTACTACTGTCAATTATTTTTGTATTTCCCAGCCTTTTTAATTACAAGCAATCAATAACGCCTAAACGTCCAACAACATCTGTGAATAAAAGGTTTCTGATTTGCAATGCAATAAAGTTTGTTGAATGTAGGATCACGTGTGTGTGTGTGTGTGTGTGTGTGTGTGTGTGTGTGTGTGTGTGTGCGTGTGTGTGTGTGTGTGTGTGTGTATATGTATATATATATCTGTATTTCAGCTGCGTACAAAAATAAGTTGCTTCTTAGTCAGTGTTTTTTTTTTTTTCAAATATGGTACATATTATGGTAAGAGGGAGGCCCAGTCGTTCGCGCGCCGACGTCACAGTGCAGAGGTCGTGGGTTCGATCCCAGCTCCGGCCTTCCTGTGTGGAGGTTGCCTGGTCTCCCCGGACCTACGTGGGTTTTCTTCAGGTACTCCGGTTTCCTCCCACATTCCAAAAACATGCATGGCAGTCTGATTGAAAGCTCAAAATTGTCCCTAGGTGTGAGTGTGAGCACAGATGGTTGTTCGTTTTTGTGTGCCCTGCGATTGGCTGGCATCCGGTTCAGGGCGTCCCCCATCGACTGCCTGAAGACAGCTGGGATAGGCTCCAGCACGCCCCACAACCCTTGTGAGGAAAAAGCGGATCGTAAAATGGATGGATTATGGAAAGATTTTTTCATAAAGAATCTCGCAGATCTATGAAACCTTCAATAAACTGATTGAACAAACACACTTCAAAATGCAAATTGGGATGTGATGAGTGATTGTGATACCTTATGAACACAGTAGCGTATTGCTGTTAAAACAAACAGAGCACAAATTAAAATGTCATGTTGTTACTACGCACCAGTAATTGTTAGCTGACGGGCACTCCTTTGTGTCACAAGTTTGGTGCGGCCACGGGAAATGCCCGCAGTAGTATAATTAGGTCTATTGAGAAGGGAAGGGAGCTTCCTTCCCGTCAGCAATTTGACTTCCTGTATGAGGTCAGTCATCAGACTGAAGACCTTTCAGGTTCACATTCACAAACAAACGGATGCATGGACAAAAGCTGTGCACATCTTCATCTTGACACGAAGTTGTAGCTCTGTCGATCAAGGTGGGGCTGTACAAACCAACTCATGAAGACAAGGAAATGTCTCACTATGTAACCATGTCAAGGAAACTCAATTAAAGAAGGCAGCACTGAGACTATCAGTGGTGCCAACTTAGCAACTTTCTCACTATTTTTAAGCGAGTTTTCAGACCCCTCTAGCGACTCTTTCAAAAAAGCGCCGACCGACAAATTTAGCGACTTATTCTGGTATTATTGGAGACTCTGATGTGAAAGCACGTATCGTTCTTATTGTTCTTGACATTCAGCGGGTGCTTCCTTCAGCCTCTCCCCTTTCCAGGGCCCTCACAGGTGGCCCAATCCTCTCAAACCACTAAAGGGGGTGTGAGTAACAAATTCACAAAAATAATGAAACTGAATTGGTACCTCGTATTAGTTACCGTTATTTTCTCAACTGCCATTGGGATGTGTTCTATTGTCTGTTTTCCGTTACATTGTCAATGCAGATTGTACAGAAAGAATATCGGTTAGTATGTTCATGTTTCATTGGAACTAAAAAAAAAAAACGAAAAAACAAAAAACAAACTTAAAAAAAATTAAAAATTAAAAAAAGGAACTAAAAAACAAACTTAAATAAATGCAAACTAAAAAAAGAACTAAATACAAACAAACAAACAAAAAAAACTTTAGAAAACACAACAAAACAAAAAACAAATAACTCCACTTTCGTGCCTCTATTGCAGGGGTGCCCAAACATTTTTGATCTAAGATCTACTTTTCGATCAACCAACCTCCTGAGATTGACTCGCATGCACGCATATGCACACACTTACACACGCATGCCATGATGAGCAACAGCTTTTACGGCCCTTAAGATGAATGAAACAGAAAAATAAAGGAGACACAAGGGATTATGAGTTTGTGAAAAGGTAATCACTGCCCACCTTCATCGAGACCTGACTCGGAGACATGGGACTCACTTTTGCAACGTGTTAACGCTCGTAGCTCACGTTTTAAAATGCTTCTCTCGGCCCTCCAGATTGCCATTCTTTGCGAGTGTCATCGGTGAATTGTACACAAAATGAACTTTGGCTGATGTAATAATAAAAATTATATTAACAATGATGATAAAAGCTATATTGCACCAGATCTGATCGCAGGCTGCAATTGCAGACTACCTAGCTCGAAGGCCAAATCTGCATTTGCATATTTATTAAACATTGACCCACCGAATCCCAAATTCATTCGAATGGTTAATTGCACAAATTTAAAAACATAAAATGAACATATCTTTAAAACCTGATTTGCTCGAAAAAAAAAAAAAAAGTAAAAACATATTTGAAATCATTATCCAAAATACAATTCGGGACTCACAAAGCCATCTCTGATTAAAATTTCCTCTTAACCAGTGTTATTAATGTAGTGAGAGTTATGATGAGCTTTTATTGATTGTTAACAAAGTATTGTCAATGTACTGACACATTGTAAATCCAAGGAAGGAGTACTCTTGTTTTAATTTTATTCGATTGTATTTTAATTTTATTCTATTGTATTCATTCATTCATTCATTTTCCGAACCGCTTTATCCTCACGAGGGTCACGGGGGGTGCTGGAGCCTATCTATCCCAGCTGTCTTTGGGCAGTCGGCAGGGTACACCCTGAACCGGTCGCGAGCCAATCGCAGGGCACACAGAAACGAACAACCATTCGCGCTCACACTCACACCTAGGGACAATTTGGAGTGTTCAATCAGCCTGCCAAGCATGTTTTTGGAATGTGGGAGGAAACCGGAGTACCGGTACCCAGAGAAAACCCACGCAAGCACGGGGAGAACATGCAAACTCCACACAGGAAGGCCGCAGCTGGAATTGAACCCGGTACCTCTGCACTGTGAAGTCGACGTGCTAACCACTCGACTACCAGGCCACCTTCTATTTTCTTTTCTTTTACAATATCATTCAATTCCAAAGCTACACTTTCCAATGTTTCAGTAAAGTTACTCATTTTCACACACAAAATCAATCATGGTATGCAAAAGCTGTAAAAGACACTCTCCTTCTCTTCACTTGATTGACCCTCAAGAGCATTTAGAGCAATTCCACAAGTTCATCTTCTCAGTTGAAAAATCTTGCCCGCGAGTAAAATAGATAGTATTGGAGACGACAAGATTTTGGTTCTTCTGTTGACTCTTATTTTCTTTCTGCAGGATGTCAGCGTCTCGCAAATGTTTGTGCTGCGTCAAATATGTGATGTTTGTTTTTAACCTCATCTTCTGGGTGAGTATGAGCAGATGTGAATCCCTGATCGTCCCATTTCAACGCAATCTACATAGATTGCGCAGTTCATGCTACCGTGTCTTCGAAACAGCTGGGAGGATGTGGATTGTTCGGCGTTGGAGTCTGGCTGTCGTTCACCCAGTCCGAGTTTTCATCTCTTCCTCTATCCTTCCCGTCACTCTCGGCAGCCAATCTGCTGCTGGTCGCTGGCGGGATCACCATGGTAACGGGCTTTCTCGGCTGTCTCGGGGCTCTTAAGGAGCAACGCTGGCTGTTGTTCATGGTAGGACCACATATACAGTCTCAGCACTGTCCCGCTCCCTTTTTTTCGAGGTCATGCTGACGATGTCAGTATGCTGAAGCAATTGATTATAATGAAACGGGTTTTTAACTGAACACCTCTCCTCCATTGCAGTTCTTTGTGATCCTGTTGCTCCTTGTCCTGACAGAAATAGCTCTCACACTGGTCATACACATCTTTCGAGATCAGGTGAGCTCACCTTCACACACACATTTTTATGTTTTTACTGACACTGTCCAGTAGACTGAGGGACTGGCTGTTTGCATTGGCAGTCAGTAGGAAATGTAGTGAGTAAAAAGTGTTCTTTATAAAAGCAAGGAGTTGAACATTGAAACAGTTATTTCGACAAATGACGAGCAACTTCTGTAAATGATAATTGTTTGGTTTGATTCAGTGATCGAATCATTCAAATATAATTGTTTTTAAAAGGTTTTATATATATATAGATATATACCCTGTATATATCTATATATAGCAGTACATATGCTACACTATCCATTGTTGTTTATTTTCAAACACACACACACAATTTTATTCACGCCAGGTTTATATAATAAGATAACCTTTATTTGTCCCACACTGGGGAAATTTGCAGTCTACAGCAGCAAAATTGGGGGGGAAGAAAAAACAAAACAAAAAAAACAAAGTGTTTCATTGCACAAAATAAATGTTTCATAAAGAACTGTACACAGTTCAATAAAAGTGCAATATAAAATATAGCATTAGCAATACAGTATATTTGTTGAATAAATATAATAAATTAGCAATAGAATAGAAAACATAGCATAAGGTGGCTGTGCTATTTACAATGGTCACAGGTTTTCACGTTTTCATGTTTATTCAGCAGCCTGACAGCAGTCGGGAGGAATGAGCGGCGGTATCTATCCTTCTTGCAGCGCGGGTGTAACAGTCTCTGGCTGAAGGAGCTACCCAGTGCTGTCAGGGCGGGCTGGAAGGGGTGGTAGGGACTGTCCATCATAGCTTTTAGTTTAGCGAGCATCCTCCTGTTGCCCACCTCCTCCAGAGTGTCCAGGGAGCAGCCTAGGACAGGACTGGCCCTCCTGACCAGTCGCTCCACTCTCTTTCTGTCCTGGGCCGAGATGCTGCCTGACCAGCAGACAATGCCATAATGGATGGCCGAAGCCACCACGAGTTATAGAAGGTCTTTAGGAGTGACCCCTGAACCCCAAAAGACCTCAGTGGGTCTGTCCCTTCCTAATCAGGGCGTCCGTGTTGGTTGACCAGTCCAGTTTATTGTTTAGAAGAACACCCAGGTACTTGTAGGAGGTCACCCTCTCTATGTCTGTACCCTGGATGTTCATCAGTGCAGGGGAGGACTGTTTCCTGCAGAAATCCACAACCAACTCCTTAGTTTTCCCGGGGTTGATCTGGAGGTGATTCTGCTGGCACCAGTCCACAAAGTCTTGTACTCCTGATCGTCTCCCTCTGTAATGAGGCCTACAATTGCACAGTCGTCAGAGAACTTCTGGAGGTGGCAGGTTGGAGTGATGTGCCTGAAGTCTAAGGTTTCTCAGCATTCAAGAAGAAATAAATAAATTCCCAATATTGAGGGAGATGTTGGGTGTGGGGGCCTTACACCCATCACCTCCACTTCCCATTTTCCATGTATTGAATGTTTAATGTTGGGAGAATTTTTAGGGATTAGTTGTTGCGATTTTTTTCCAATTTGTTGACCGGGCGAAGATGCTCGAGTTTCACACTCAAGACTTGAATAAAAAAGTTTTAAAAGTGGTCATATCCCCCCGCCCCCCCCAAAAAAAGTTAAGAAAAGTTTTTGTTTTTTGCATTGTTAGAGAATGGGCAATACCGAGATCAATGAAAAACATCATGAGTGATCCTTCACAGAAACAACAATTAGTAACTATCTTTTTCATTTTGTTGTTAAGCCAGTATTTTGCAGGTGAATCCCACAAGTTAGAGACTTACGTCAGTCATTTATTTGAAACAGTGCTGTCCTTTCCTTAATTGGAAAGGAAGCCCCTTTTCATCTCTCCTTGACCTGATGATGTAATCCAAAAAATGTGAAGGAAAGGTGGCATCAACGTTTGGAGATTGGACTTTCAGAAGAGGCCCCTAGACAAGACACAAGAATCTCAATGAGTTGACTGGAAAAAAAAACGAAAGACCGGGATGACAAGCACAAGTGGACACAATACGTAACGAGACAGACTTTGGAAAAAGAACACAAAAATCAAAACATGACAAAACTAAAATCTTATCAAAACCAAAAATCAACCGAAATCAGATCATGACAATCAGCTCCAAAATCCTGATTTTTTTTCTCTCTTCACCACTTGGAGGACATTTCTTTCGTTTTTTTTCTTTCAATAGATACTTAGACAGAAAGGTTTACGTTGTTGTTTTTGTTTGCATTTTTGATCACAAAATACAGAAAACCCATTAAATATTTGCGGAACACAAATATTGCTTGATCTCGTCTCGATTGTCAAACAGCCTCATACAAATGTATTCTCTAATGTACATTCTTGTCCCCATTGCTCATATTTTACAATCACAAAATGCAAGTCACAAAAACAATATTTAAAAAAAAAAAAAAAAGACATGAAATGTGTGTTTTGTTTCATCACTTCCTTGTAATCATTGGATTTTTAGTCCAGGAACTATTGCCCGTAAGGCCGCAAAGGAAGTCTTGCTCAAGGAATTCTAACTTCATTTTCAGCAAAGAGAATAAGGTCGAAGTAACATCTCATGATTAATTGACATTTTTGGTGGACAAAGTACTAATAATTTAACCCTTTCAGGGACAGCGGTTACTACAGTGGACAGCTTATCAGGTTTCAGGGTGCATGAAAGGGTTAATCAACATTTATTTGGAAAAGTTGATCAGATACAAGGAGAGTTGTCTCTCTGTACAGCCATTTATAGCAGTTCACATGGCTGATTTTAGTGCAGCTGACTTGAGATTGTTTTGGCTCTAACTGTTGACTGCGTGTGATTAACTTGAGACAGGGTTCTTTTTGACTGCGTGTGATTAACTTGAGACAGGGTTCTTTTTACAGTGACCCTGAAGGGAATTATCCTGCGTAGATATTGTAAAAGTGACTGAGAAGTAGGCATACAGTATCTTTTCTCACCTGCCGTTTTGTGGTTTGTTTATGAACCACAGTAAAAAAAAATGATAAATGAATGAATAAATACATTTGATACCTTTCCCTCTGCTTTTTGTCAGATGGATTCCAAAGCACAAGGTGAATTAAAGGAGGGGATGAAAAATTATGAATCAGAAGTTGGATTAAAAAAATCTTGGGATAATGTCCAAAAAATGGTAAGTATAGAAAACAAGCAAACCAGCAAAAACAAAAAAACCACAACAGTTCTATTAACATTACAGAAGAAGCAGCAGTGTGTCCCAATTGTGCCTAAATTAAATAAATAAATATATGGTTCAATAAATCATCATGAATTTATTTCAGTATTTTTTAACTATTTCTCTCTCTCTCTCTCTCTCTCTCTCTCTCTCTCTCTCTCTCTCTCTCTCTCTCTCTCTCTCTCTCTCTCTCTCTCTCTCTCTCTCTCTCTCTCTCTCTGTCTCTCTCTCATATATATATATATATACACACACACACACACACACATACACACACCCTAACCGGACACTTTGTTAGGTACACCATGCGAGTAACGGGTTGGACCCCCTTTTGCCTTCAGAACTGCCTCAATTCTTCGTGGCATAGATTCAACAAGGTGCTGGAAGCATTCCTCAGAGAGTTTGGTCCATATTGACATGATGGCATCACACAGTTGGCGCAGATTTGTCGGCTGCACATCCATGATGCGAATCTCCCGTTCCACCACATACCCAAGATGC
>NW_017805830.1:164242-165251 GCF_001891065.2 Hippocampus comes
GATGAACAAGTAAAAATCCTAGGAACAGAAAAGAGATGGTTTGAAAGGGGAGTAAAGGAAGCGATTTTTGTTAAAAAATTTTCACCCTCTCTGAACCGTGAAGGAGGTATCAGATTTAACCTGTCTCCTATTTACAATAACTTGTTGACCAGTAAGGGACATAGACATGCTGATCAGGCTAACTGAAAGTAGCTATTCAGCCTTAGCCCAAATGCTTGTGGAGGCTCTCAGTCAATGATAGGGAGTTTAGAAACCAATGGGCCTCTTCACCATAGGGGCGTGACTAACCATCCCCACCCAGTCCTCAAACAGGCCACGCTCAGCCTTTTAGCGCAGAGCAACTTCCCGGAGTCTTCACGGAGACTTCAGGGTTGTCTACCGCTGACGAAGCTTCTGTGAGAGAAGCGAAACGTCCTTTTTTGTTTTTTTTTTGTTTTGTTTTTTGTTTTTTGTTTTTTACCCACAAGTACAGATGACGACTGACAGAACCCTTTCTACAATCTTCTATTGTCCAATTTCGATGAGCTTGTGCAAATTGTAGCCTCAGTTTCCTGTTCTTAGCTGAAAGGAGTGGCACCCGGCATGGTCTTCTGCTGCTGTAGCCCATCTGCCTCAATGTTCGCCGTACTGTGCGTTCAGAGATGCTCTTCTGCCTGCCTTGGTTGTAACGGGTGGTTATTTGAGTCACTGTTGCCTTTCTATCAGCTCAAACCAGTCTGGCCATTCTCCTCTGACCTCTGGCATCAACAAGGCATTTCCGCCCACAGAACTGCCGCTCACTGGATATTTTTTCTTTTTCGGACCATTCTCTGTAAACCCTAGAGATGGTTGTGCATGAAAATCCCAGTAGATCAGCAGTTCCTGAAATACTCAGACCAGCCCTTCTGGCACCAACAACCATGCCACGTTCAAAGCCACTCAAATCACCTTTCTTCCCCATACTGATGCTCGGTTTGAACTGCAGGAGATTGTCTTGACCATGTCTACATGCCTAAATGCACTGAGTTGC
>NW_017805830.1:165264-165773 GCF_001891065.2 Hippocampus comes
GAGACACAGAGAGAGAGAGAGAGAGAGAGAGAGAGAGAGAGAGAAATAGTTAAAAAATTCAGAAATAAATTCATGATGATTTATTAAACCATATATTTATTTATTTAATTTAGGCACAATTGGGACACACTGCTGCATGCATATATATATCAAGAGGTCCCCGGTTCACATCCGGGTGCCCCCTCCAGGCGGCTGGATAGCTCAGTTGGTAAGGCATCGGTTTGGCGTACGGGAGACGGTGAGATGCGATAACATGGCTCTGTTGGAATGCTACTACTCAAGCAACCCTAGTCAAAGGGGTTACATGCAGAGAATGTGGGCTAAATGGTTACTTTGAAACCCACAGTCACGGTTGACCACGAAACAACTAGTAGCTCAGTGTTCCAACATCCACAAACGGCAACTGCTGTCACAACTTGAGATTGATGAGGTACAACGCAGGTTCCATGGTCCAGGTCCAATGAGCTGATATACGCTTCAGCATCAGTGATCCTAGAGATGCTTGGCTA
>NW_017805830.1:165969-168252 GCF_001891065.2 Hippocampus comes
TCGCCTAAAGAGGTACACGAAAGAGAATGAGGCCAGACGAATAAACAGGCTGTTCGCAACACAACCTGCGAAAGTGTACGCTCAGTGGCAGGGGCCTAACAGCAGAGCTAACCCACCAAGACTGGAAACTGGAAGATACTGGAAAGTCATATGGGAGAAGGAGGTTGCACATAACAGCAGTGCACAATGGCTGGTGACCCTGAGAGAGGAGCACAGCAATCTCCCTGAACAGAACCCAACAATAATTACAGGGAACAGCAACGTACTTCTTTTTCATTTTGGTCGAATGTAACATGCGAGCCTTTGGGGTTGATTTGAAACACATTTATTTCAATCTGATTGATAAAAGCCGAACTGCAATGACAATTCCAAAACGATCATAACCCTGGACTGTTCGCACGTGTCTCAGCAGATGAGCCCGTGACCAAAGACGGCGCGTGTGCTAAAGACTCTGGCCTGGTGACGGGTCCAACTCATACTTACCTGGCAGGGGAGAGGCTCAGCCATTGCACTGCGGTTGTGCTGACCCCTGCGAATTCCCCAAATGTAGCAATCTCGACTGCAAAATTTCTGGTAGTGGGGGACTGCGTTCGCGCTCTCCCCTGATGAGTTTGTCAATGGCAATTTCTCACTTCTGCGATTTGTGCAGCTCTCCTCTGCACCAGTGCTCGTGTTGGCTACGGCGAAAGCCAGTTGGGAAACTGCAAGTGGTCGTTCACTCATTGGGCTAGGTTCCTCGGAACATTGATTGCCGCTTTTCTATTGGGCCACCTTGGGTTAACTGACCCACAGTACCCAGCAATTGCTCAGCTTTTGTTTCATTTGCGGGCTGGCAAGCAAAACCGTTCCCCCCAGTGATCGCAGAAATGCGTGGAGTTGTTTGGCATGTCAATGTTTTCGCTGTCGCTATTTGACATTTGTCACCGTCACTGTAGCCCGCACTGTCAGCAATGAAGTCATCCCCTGTGCCGCTTTGCCCTTATCGCTTCTCGGCCTTTTGGCTAAGATCAAGTGTAGTATCTGTTCTTATCAGTTTAATATCTGATACGTCCCCTATCTGGGGACCATATATTAAATTGATTTTTGGAGTCGGGAGATGGAAGAGGGGCTTGCTCCTTCCACTCCACGCATTGACCTGGTATTGCAGTACATCCAGGGACGGTGCATTTTCCCTCTTGGTTGAAGTTAAACGTTTCAGTGGAGTCTGCGAAAGGCCCTTGATCCATGCTCACTGCAAACATCTGGAGGAAGTTCACTGGTCCTTCTTGCGGTCTGAAAAGCTTGATGTGTTTTGAAGGGGCAGAAACTCTCGGGCAAGAAAAATGCCTGGCATCCTCGCTGTACAGGGAAATGTGGACATGACTTAAAAATCCCTCTTCGAAAAGTTTTCGGTTCCTTTGTGGTGGGATTTTGGAGTCCCCGCAAAATGGAAAAGAGCGCCGAGCATTTGGCGGCAGGCCTTGGAAAATTGATGGCGGATTCAGCGAATTGATGCCATTGAGATTCACAGGCCAAAGGCTGTCTGAATTTGTTGACGGCCTATTCCCAAAACAACTGTAATCTGGACTTTCGCCTGGATGAAAAATTGGCTCGGACGCTCGCGTTCCTACAGGCGCCTTACTCTTGCTTCCCGAGACTGGTACGCCGAGGCCCTCCCAGCGGAGACGATCAGCTCAGCCAGGCAGCTGCGGAAGCTGCCTCATCCAGTGAGTTTGTCTTGATGTGTCTTCACCAAGGTCGTTTTAGTGAACGAAGACATTCGAACTACCTAAAATTGAAGAACCCCCCCCCACCCCAATTTCTTGTAAACAAAATAGAATAACAAAAACACTTCCCCAAAACGCCAACTCAATGAAGCAACGTAGAACGTGTATAAAACAAGCTAAAACTAACAATAATAACAGGGAACAGCAACGTCCTTCTTTTTCATTTTGGTCGAATGTAACATGCGAGCCTTTGGGGTTGATTTGAAACACATTTATTTCCTTCTGATCGATAAAAGCCGAACCGCAATGACAATTCCAACACGATCATAACCCTGGACTGCTCGCACGTGTCTCAGCAGATGAGCCCGTGACCAAAGACGGCGCGTGTGCTAAAGACTCTGGCCTGGTGACGGGTCCAACTCATACTTACCTGGCAGGGGAGATGCCATGATCAAGAAGGTGGATCACCCAGGGTGAGGCTCAGCCATTGCACTGCGGTTGTGCTGACCCCTGCGAATTCCCCAAATGTGGGAATCTCGACTGCAAAATTTCTGGTAGTGGGGGACTGCGTTCGCGC
>NW_017805830.1:168451-180218 GCF_001891065.2 Hippocampus comes
ATCGTGATCATAGATAAAGGGCAGAGGAAAGCCGTTGTAGTGGATGTAGCGGTCCCAAGTGATGGAAACATCAGAAAGAAGGAACACGAGAAACTCGAGAAATACCAAGGGCTCAGAGAGGAGCTGGAGAGAGCCTGGAAGGTAAAGGTGACAGTCGTGCCTGTGGTGGTCGGAGCACTTGGGGCAGTGACCCCCAAACTAGATGAGTGGTTGCAACAGATCCCGGGAACAACATCGGACATCTCAGTCCAGAAATGTGCAGTGCTGGGAACAGCAAGGATACTGCGCAGAACCCTCAAGCTTCCTGGCCTCTGATAGAGGACCCGAGCTGAATGGGGGATGGACACCACCCGAGGGGTGAGACGAGGATTTTTTTTTATATATATATTTCAACATATGTAGACTGTATTTAATTATTATTTGTAATTATTTTAATATATTTATTTATTTATTGTTTGTTTATTTCAATATAACTGTATATGTAATTATTTTGCTCTTGAATTATTGCACTGTTTATTTAATTTTGGAACTATTGTTTCCCTATAAGTCATAAAATCATTTTCTCTCCTTCTGTCACATCAAACTCAGTTGTACTCGTCGTCTGAGTCCAGCTGTTACTCTTTGAAGCGAAAGTCAACCCCAAAAATTTCTTGACAAAAATATGTTCTATGAAGTCCCACTGGTCTAAATACAGCATTTTGATTAACATTGTGTTTGTGGAATATATGAGTTGAGCAGAAGAATTGAGCTGTTTTTGTCCATCTCGGTTGGGGGTGCGGCCATTTTGCCACTCTCTGTCAACTGAAAATGACATCACAGGGTTCAGGTGACGATCAATCATGGCTCTGCTTCAGAAAACAGGTGAACCACGACTGGTCATTATCAGAGCCCTGAGCAACTGTGAGGTCATTTTTCAGCCGACTGCAGTGGCAAAATGGCCGCCCCTTGAGATGGATAAAAACGAGTGGATTTTGCTGCTTAACTCATATTCTATGAGTGCAATAACAACCATAATGTAGTTTTTAGACTAGTGAAAGTGCAAAGAACATATTATTGTTAAGAAAATGCTGAGGTTGACTTTAAGGCCTGCCACAAAATCCATGGCTAATATCAAGAAATGTGTTGATACACTTCTGGCGAAGGTTACCCTCCATCAGATTACATCATCAGTCTGAATGAGGGTTTTATTTCCTTGTCACATTAAATAACTAAGACTGTTGATCAAGTTGCTGTGCCTGCCCCAAAGCCTGGACAATTTCATCGTGACAAAAATTAGAATGAAGTTACCCGCTTAAGTCCCTCACCAGTCCTCACTTAGTTTAACTCATGCTATGTAAGTTTATGTTGGCATAGTATGACCCAATTCTTGTACACAGTTATTTCTTGACGGATTTCTGATGTCCCCAATACAGTGATCCCTCGCTTATCGCGGTTAATGGGGACCAGAACCCCCCGCGAAAGAGGAAAATCCGCGAAGTAGGTACCCCTCCCTGTACAGGTAGATGTACATGTGTATGAGTATATATAATATTTATAAGGCCGAATTTAATGGTATACATGCATGTAGAAGTAAATGTTTGTAGTAATTAACATTACTTAATGCTATATATTAATATAACATGTATAAGATGTATAAGTTTGGTTAGGTTAGTGTATAAATAACAAAATACAGTCAACATAAACATGAAATATACATGTAGTTCTGTATATGTTGCTCTATGTGACTCGCTGTTGTTTTGCTGACTTTTGTTGTCTCTCACCGACCTTTTGCGGCATTTTCGCTATTTTTTTTTTAATGAATATTTGTGAAAAATCCGTGTTGCACTGATTCCGCAGTCAGTGAATCACGAAGTAGCGATGGATCACTGTATACCTTTGAAAAGTAGATACAAGTGATACTTCAAAGGATACATAATGCTAGTTGAGCTACGATTAAATTGTCTTTCAAAATAAAATTTACCGTTGAGATCACTTATATTATTAGACCCCTAACTGCCACCATCATAAAACTGTACTGGCCAAAAGTGAAGTAAAGTTTTCACATTCAATTCAATCATTCTATCATTTATCACTCAAAAGCAATTATACTCTCTTGAAAAAAAAAAAACTGTGCCTTTATTATAAAATAAGCCGAGTCTTTTGCTGCACACCAATGACTTGATATCAGGTCATGTATGATGACGATTCTAGCACCATATTTTTCAACATTTGTGTCCAAGTTGTCAAACTTTTGAAGCCTTTGAACCTCGAGGTACCACTCGATACACATGAGTCATGTTTTTGAGTGTTCTTCTACTCCTCTCCCAGTTCAAATGTTGCGGCGTGACGAATAAAACCGACTGGTATGAAGTACTCAATGGAACGCTGCCATCGTCCTGCTGCTCCGTCGGGATTGACCAATGCACTGATGGATGGAGTGAGGTTAGTTTCATGCTCACTCATTTACACGGCGGTGGAGCCTGATAAGTTTCCATCCCGTTGTTGCCATCGTGTCAATAAAATGCATTGTGCTGGTTGAACAGAATACGCTATGCCTTCAACTTGCCGGCAATCAGCCGTCAGACCGCACAAAAGCTCATTCCAAATTACCCTTTGAGTTGGTATTTTCCAAATAGTTTATAGTCGTGGTCTGCTTTAGCACAACACAATGTTCATTCTGCAACTAAAACACAGAACAATCCAGTCAAACCTATAAAGTTGAACACAATCCATTCCAAGAAGGTGGTCAACATCTGTTTTGTTCAAATCTCGCTTCTGTCAGAGGGATTAATGGGATTCATCCACTCCATGGCCGTGCTTGAGGCTTCAAATTGTACGTCCGTTTAGTTCTTATGTAATGTCTCACTGTTGTCCAAGACATTTTTACTTTCCTACTTGGGATTATTAACACAGATCAATAGAACTTTCAAAATCTATAAAACTGCTGTATGCTGTGAGCTGGCGTGTTCTTGCTACAATCACATTATGGAACACATTTTTTTTGTTGAGTTCAGTCTGACAGCTGTTTTTAACAAATTTGTGGAATGCGGAAATCCACAATTTATCTCAGTATTTCTCTGTCATGTAAAGATTTTGATCTATAAGTTTTCTTCAAAAATAAAAAAATGAATGTGCATGGATGCAAATAAAACCCTAAGAGTATAAAACAAAATAGAACTTACGAGATGCCAATGGTACGGAGCCCCAAAGCCATAAGGTGACATGCAAGAAAAAAAAACAACTTTGCGTTCCTTTGTAAAGATTACGAGGTAACGCAAACTTTTTTCTTTCTTTTTTTTTTTTTATTTGCAAGGGGTCATCTTCTGGGTAACTGAAAACAACAAATGTGGAGCGTTTTCACCCGTTGGCCAGTTTAATGGATTTTTACTTTGAAATTAGCTTGAAATACAAAGACATAAAATCTTTTCATGAGTTTAAATACGGTTTCCAAGTCCTCCTCCATGATACTCTTTCCCTGAAGTCTTGTTGTCCCTCAATCATCCGCGCATAAGAGTCTATGTTAGCCAAGCTGACCTGGAAGTACATAAACGCGCATTTTTAAAAAAGCGTCTACATTATCTTGTAATCTTTGCGAGGAAGCTTTTTTCCCTTCCATGTCACTTTAGGGGCTCTGTACATGGTTAAGAGAAGAGGGGACTAATCCTCCTAATTCCTACTATGTTACTTTTCTGTTAGCACATACAGTATTGATAGCACTGACCTATTGGAAGCTGCACACACCTCTCATTGCACAAATTGTAACTGCACAAACAGTGTCACTAGGATGCACAGTAGATGTGTCTAATCATGATAAGATAGTAAGTCTTACTACAGCTAATTTGTGGAATGTTGCTTTTCTGGTCTGATGTGGAGAGAAAAACGACATGCTCGGAAAAAGAAACAATTGAAATGTTGGAATCAGCACGCTTTTATCAGTTTTAATCAGCATAAAATTGTAACGCAACAGACACCCATCCCCCCCGCCTTTCACCCGTGTTATCAAACTATACTTAACTCTAGTTGCACATTTAAATGCACTAGCTCAAAAATGACTGACAGCTGCCACAGGGGACACCAATGTTGGTTATTTTTTTTCCATCAAAACATAAACCGACCACAACTTCCAATGGGTCTGGCCTTTGCATGGAATATATCTAAACTAATTTCTATCATCTCCACTAATCCGGTTGAAATGACAAGTTGTTTCTCATAAGTGTATCAAAATCAATTGTTTCTACATTCCCAGCAGAGAGCAGAAGATACTGCAGTCAGAGAGCTTTGTGTGGCTGCCAGTGACTTACTGTGTAACCACAACAGCCTGCTGCTGTTCATTGTGTCATACTGTGGACTCTGGTTGCCATAGCAACCATTCTATTCAATCTCAGTTTAGTGAACATTATATCCTCCCTGATACCTGAGACAATCGCTGATGTATGCCTTTTTATTTTTTATAGTGTAGTCTTATACTCAAATAATCCAGGCAAAGTGGACTGGTTTATTCATGATGCATGTTTTGAAAGAACTCCAGTCTATCAGCATAAACAGGTGTCTAAATCAGTAAAAGGTCTTCACAGATAAATACATACTCTATGTCATCCAAACGTGAATGTGAACTACTGCAAGCGTAGTCAGCCCCTTGATGTATCAAGCATGCAATTGGGCAGTGTGCTTGTATGTTTATTGACTTTTTTTTTTCTGTGAAAGCATATATTCATCCCATGTGGGACAGATTAACAACATATTGCATGCATTATTAGAGTGAATTTCCCAAGGGGTCCTTAAACCGGCACGCATTGTTTTGCAATGCCACCCAGATGTGTTTTATATAATTTCAATGATTCCTAGTAGGGCAAAAAAACAAAAAACAAAAAACAAAAACCTGCGAAAAAAATCACACAAGGGCAGTTAGCAATTTCCTTGTACAGTGATGTCACTTCCTGTCCTTGGTCCATGTGGAGCAGTGAACGACACTGCTGAATGTGTCTTTCTATTTATGGCAGGACAAAGCTCAACATGCTTATTTCCTTGTTTTCTGGACAATATTCTTTTGCGATTTAAGGAATAACTACCGGTAATACATTTGTTCGTGTCCAATTACATGTTTGTTTTTTTTGTATAGGAAGATAAATAATTGGGCATTTGAAAGCTGTATGCAATGCAGTTGAGTGCAACAACCGCGTGGAGACATTGTAGAAATGGTTCAGAATAACAGGTCAATAATGCAATTAATATAAAATAAACAAATAATCCAATTCAGTCATGCCGTTTCTCAACTCAACTCAACTGTATTTATCCAGCACTTTAAAACAACCACCCCTGTATACAAAGTGCTGTACATGGAGCAAATATCATAAACTGTACGCAACAATAAACAATACCTTAAATAATTTGGTGTACAAATGGACCAGTGGACACGTTATTAACATGACTGTCAAGAAACTTGAGGAGGTGACGCCAATTGCAGTTCAAACAACTCTTAAGTGGCAAAGATAAAAGAAAAAAAATACAGGAAATTATTTTATTGTAAATTTACATAGACTAGAGATGTGATGTTTGTTATGACATTTTACTTTGTAGTCATAAAGGCATGAAATACATAATTCGAACACAATGCAGGACTGATTAAGGAAATATTTTAAGTCCACATTACAACTCTTTTTTTTTTAAATGATTCCAGACACATTCAGCAGTTCCAGAAACACAATATGTTCTGTTTAAAAAAACATTTTTTTAACATCTTGAGATAAACAATGTTCTCTTCTTGTCCCATACCTGTGTCTTTTTTGCAGCCTTGTTACCAAAAGGCCAGGCAGTGGCTTCTGGATAACATTCCATCGGTTCTGGTGTTTGGCGTGTGTATTGGCGTTGTGCAGGTAGTTCTTGACAAACATATTTTTCCACAGCAGTGAATTTTAAAGTGCAAGTCAAGTCCAAAAATTTCTTTGCAATATGATCCATGTGTCTAAACACGGCGATGTCACGGCTCACCTGTTTTCTGGGTTTGGTCACGTGATCTTCACAAAAAAAAAAAAAAAATGTTATCCTTATTGGATATTTTCATGCCTTAAAGTACAAGATGACGATTTTGAAAGAAAGCCTTGATCACATTTTTTTTCACCATACCAAACTCTCTTCTCCCATCAGATCTTGGCCCTGGTGTTCTCCATGCTGATGTACTGCCAAATCATGTGTGCTGAGAAGTATTTGGACTGAGTGTGGAATTGCTGATAATGGTGGGGCACCATTCAAGATGCCAAATTACGGTTCCACTGCCAAACTGACACACGCGGCACTAGTGGTAACATTGTGTCTTGTTATTGGAAAATGACTTGGGTGGCGGGGAGCTTCCAATTGTTGATCAAAAAGTTGTTTTTTGAAGTTTGACAAAAAGCCCTTGGAGGCTGATCTGAACAGGTGATGCCAAAACCCTCTTGGGCACTACTTTTCTTCTTTGCAAATGTCATAAATCAATGCGTTAAGTCTTATCAATATAATTTTATGTTCATCTGCTTTGGACAGAGCCTGTTATAATGAATGAGAGCTCTTTCAAAAGGGGCTTATCAAAGCCATCCATTTTCTGTAGCATTGCCCTCATTGGGATCACGGATGAGCTGAAGCCCATCCCAGCTGACTTTTGTATGTTCTTGGAATGTGGGAAGAAGCCAGAGTACCTGCAAAAAAAAAAACAAAAAAAAAACACTGGACAACATGCACATTTCAAACAGGAGGGCCTGAGCCAAGACTGTGTCAACCACTTTGTCACCACGCTGCCACATGCTGATAATTGAGCAATTTAAAAATGCTGGCTACGAGACATTATCAGAGGCTTAACAAACTTATAAACTACCCAATGTAACGCTAATTCCACAGCTCTCCTAAATTAACAGTATTGTGAAATAAAAACTGCGGATTCACCAATTTTTGATTTTTTTTCTTTTTTTTTATTATCCATGTGCCAAAGTTTTGTCTAATATAAATTTACTTCAGTGCCATCTCGTTGCCAAGGAACTATGTTTGAGTACGTTGAAGACATTTATGACTTATTCTGCCAACCTCTTGAGACATCAACAGCAGCTATTAAAAAGTCTACACACCCTTATACACATTTTTTTTTTTGTGTGTGCTAAGAAAAGCCCTAAGATATTTTTGATCTTTTTTCCATCACAATGTGACCTTGAAACTGCACAACTCAATTGAAAATAAGAAAAAGAAATCTGGATATTCAAAGTAAAAACTAACCGAGACAACATGGTTACCCACCTTCTCATAACTGTGGATTTGGCTCTGTTCTGAATTATCAAACACATTCAAACTCATGTTAAATTGGCGTCAACACACAACTGTCACCACTTAGTGTCCTTGATTAATCCCAAATAAAGTCCAGATGTTTTAGTAGGCTTTTCCTGACATTTTTTTTTCTTTATAGCAGAAGCCTTTTTTTATGTTTTGTGCATTTCCCCGCGTCCTCCACCATGATTAAGGTGTGTGTGTGTGTGGTTTTTTTTTTGTGAGATATGGCTTCCATCTTGTCACTTGACCCCACAGCCTCGACATATAAACAAGACGCAAGATGTTGTCATGTAACTAAACAGCCAGTACTTGCCAGAATTTTCTTCAGCTCTTTCAACGGGCTTTTGTTCTTGTTTCCTCAGTTTTGAAGAGAGCAGGGAGGTCTAGGATTTAATGGCAGTGAGATCTTTTTGATGTTGTGGAAGCTCTGCAAACCATGGCTTGTGCTGTTAGATGTGACAATGACAATGTCAGGAAATTTGAAGAGGTGAATTTTATTTTGAGTTCATCACAGGCACATTAAATGGGGGCAGGTGAGTGCTGAGCCCCATTTCAAATGAGTTTGAATGTGTTCAGTTAGTTTGAAACAGTGCCAACCCCGGGTGTTCAACCGCATGATCTCAGTTGTTTTATTTTTACGATTGCTGTCTAAAATATTTCCATCCATCCAGCCATCCATTTTCGGATCCGCTTTATCCTCACAAGGGTCGCGGGGGTGCTGGAACCTATCCCAGCTGTCTTCGGGCAGTAGGCGGGGGAAAACCTGAACCAGTTGCCATCCAATCGTAGGGCACATAGAGACGAACAACCATCCGCGCTCACACTCACTCCGAGGGACATTTTAGAGTGTTCCATTAACCTGCCACGCATGTTTTTGAAATGTGGGAAGAAACCAAAGTACCCAGAGAAAACCCACGCAGGCACGAGCAGAACATACAAACTCCACACAGGAAGGTAGAATGCCCACGACCTCTGCACTGTGAGATCGATGCGCAAACCTCTCGACACCGAGCCGCCCGTCTAAAGTACTTATTTTTAAATGAGGTTGAATAGTTTCTAATGTCACATTAATGCTGGATAAAGTTTTAAAATGATGTATCTTCGTCTCATTTTTTTTAATCACAAAAACCTGGCAATTGAATGGGTGTGCAGACTATTCATATCAACGGTAGATGCTCCTTTAACTGATATTTATTGTGATCCAGGAATTTTCTACAAAAAGTGTTAACGACATTATTTAGCGATTAAGATTTCAAATTACAGTTGAGCAGTATTCCTGACCCCCAAAATTATTTTGCGGTTGTATGCTATGTTTAATTAATTTCTGACTTCTCAGAGAAACACAGTTGGAGTAAAAAACGCTGAGTGCTTATTGAAATGAAAGAACCTCCTGATGCTAGTTAAAAATTTGATGGCAGGCGGTCTTATATGTTTCGCACTGTATCATGATGATTGTTAATAGTCAAAGGCAGGGGTCACCAAATTGATACACGTTTCAAATAACACACAATTTGTCCAAATTTAAAGGTAATTTGTAATTTAAGGGTAATAATATGAGCACTTTTTTTTAATACTTGATGAGTTCAATTTTCAGACTCTGATCATGTTAAAGATGTCTCACAATACTGTTCTACTCTCAAATCCCAAAGTCCGAGCACTGGTGGGCATTCCATGTGGTCCTCACAGGCTACCTGGTACATGTGGGCACCACCTTGATGACCGCTGGTCTGTCAGAGTGTGGGGAAAATTGTTTTCACAACTTGATTTAATTTTCAAGGAAGAAGGTAAGGCGTGATATGGGGGGAGGGGGATTTGTTTTGTTTTTTTGCTTTGCACCTTCTGTTGAGATGAGTAATCACTTTTCATACAACTTGAAACAACATGTCAACAGCGGCAAATGGGCATTTCTTGACAAACTGACTGTCCAAGGTTCAGTATGTCTGTCTGCATCAGTGTCTGGGCTACACTAAAGAGGAATTACTTTTTAGACTGAGAAAACAATTTGAATTGAATTTGAGGATAAAAAGTAACGATTTTTGAGAAAATTTCATTTTCCACAAAAGCAAACTCTCACAAGAATGAAGTCATCCAAATTTTTAAATGCCAGTACTGTTTTACCACCAGGACTGTAATGACAATGTCATACAGTGCATTTGGTCAATACTTGGTGTGCTTTATTTTTTCCACGTTTTATGTTGCGGCATTGTTGTATAAAGGAACAAATATTAAAATTTAGGTTTGTTTTTATATTTGTTTTAAGTTTTTCTTTGTGTTTAATTTTTAGTGGAAAAATCATTTATTCAGATTTTGAATAAGGCTATAACAATAAATTGTGGAAAAAAAGAGTTCTGAATTCTTTGCATGAATGCTCTGCATGAAGTTTTTGGTCCAGACTGTAGACCAGAAACTTCATTCGTACTGACGCTAGAGCAGGGGTCAGGAACCTTTTTGACTAAGAGAGCCATAAAAGCAAAATATTTGGAAATGTATTTCAGTGAGAGCTATATATATATATGAGTGCTGTCAGTTTAGCACGTTATTATCGGCGTTAATTTAAATACATTTTAACGTGATTAAATTTTTTATCGCGAGATTAATGCGGCAACACGTCACACGTTGCTCTATAAATAAACCGGAAACAAAACAACAAGCGCACTGCACAGGTCCACGCCCATGTCTGTTTTGCCAGCCACGGCAGCGCGAGACACGACAAAACGGATACTTAAAGAGTTTATGAATGGAAAGTTTACTTTTAAAAAGTTGCCAGATGGTTCCACTGACAAGAACAAAGTTACCTGCATGTTTTGCAGTCGTAAACTGAGCTATCATCATAGCACGTCAAATCTGAAATACCACTTAACGGCCAAGCACACAGCTGATGTGAGTACTCCGCCCCTTCGTCTAAGACAGACAGCTATGGATAATTTCAAAGCAAAGAAAATGGATAACATGACAAAGAACAAATTTGCTGAAGCCATAGCTAAATGTATGGCTACTGCATGCAAGCCTGTCAACATTGTCCACAGCTAGACTCAAGCTGAAATCATTCGCATTGCATCTAACGACTCCACTACGGATTGCCAGCGAGAGCCTCCATTACAAGCTATGTGCAGAAATTGTACGTCGCGGAGAAGGCAAAGGTACACCAAGCGGGAGAAGACACTGTTTCGGGAAATAAATAAGAGATTAGGTTGATGAGCCTCTGGTGAATAAAGAGCAGGTAGCCTGTTGAGTACGATGTATGCCACTGACGCGATTGTTACTTGTTTGGAACTATTTTGTGTGGAAGGTTACCGTGTTCCGTGTCCATATAAATAAAGGGGGTGGAGCTCCTCTGTGTTCGTCTGACAGTGACGGTGCGCTGAGGCACGTCGAGAGTTCAGTGGTTCAGTGGTAGCGACCACACTGAAAATAAAACGTTTCCAGTTTTGTGCCTCGAAGTGTAGTCATCCGAAATGTCTACACAAAACCATAGAGACTTTCGCGCAAGAAGGACCAACAGAATCAACACAGCCTGACTGCTGTGGTCAAAGCAAACTTGAGGAAAACAAAGTATGCAACCATGGCTTAAATCCACAAGAGGCTGAGTACTAGTTTACCTTAGATGTGCACTTTATAATTTTATATTGCTCTGTTTTGATTTCCTAAAAAGAGCTGTTAAAGGAGCTGTTGTGTGACAAAATATTTTTTTCACTGTTGTTGATGGACAGTAATATTGTGTGAGACATTATGTGTGAATAACTGCTCCAAGTGAAAAATGTTCATGTAAAATTGAAAATCAAAATTGTTGTTTCAGTAAATATTTGCATTTTGCACATAGAAAACTGATTCATGATTCCATGTTGATGAGAGCATTAAAATGGGGAAAAATTAGAAAATATAAAAGGAAATTCAGAAATTATAAAAAATGTGTGAGTAATCATGATTAATTTTTAGTTGAGTTAATTATGACAGTTGCGTTTTTAATTAGATTTAATATTTAAATCGTTTGACAGCTCTAATATAAATACAGTAATCCCTCGTTTATCGCGGTTAATGGGGACGGAAACCACCCGCTATAAACGAAAATCTGCGAAGTAGCGACCCCCCCCATATAGGTATATGTACATGTGTATGAGTATAAAAAATATTTATTTAAATATTTAAGGCCAAATTTAATGGTAAACATGCATGTAGAAGTAAATTTTGTCGTAATTAACATTACTTAATGCTGTATATTAATAGATTTAAACATGTATAAGTTAGGTTAGGTTAGTGTATGAATAACTAAATACAATAAACATATAAATGTAGTGCTGTATGTTGCTCTATGTGACTTGCTGTTGTTTTGCTGACTATCGCTGCTTCTCATGGACCGTTTGCGGACTTAAATTTTTTTTTTTTTTTTTTTTTAATGAATATGTTTGAAAAAATCCGCGATGCACCGAGGCCGCGATTAACGAACCGCAAAATATAGCGAGGGATCACTGTATATTTCTCTCTCTCTCTCTCTCTCTCT
>NW_017805830.1:181339-194621 GCF_001891065.2 Hippocampus comes
AATATAAAAGATGTATAAGATGTATAAGTTAGGTTAGTCTATAAATGACAAAATACGTAAACATAAACATGAAATATACATGTAGTACTGTATATGTTGCTCTATCTGACTCGCTTTTGTTTTGCTGACTTTCACTGCCTCTCGCGGACATTTTGCGGCATTTTCGCTATTTGTTTTTTTAATGAATATTCTTGAAAAATCCGTGATGCACTGAATCCGCAATAAGTGAATCGTGAAGTCGCAAGGGATCACTGTATATATAAATGTTGGATCATCAGACTCTTTTATTAAACGTTGCCTTTAACCTCCTGTCAACTGCCTCCCATTGGCTTTTGTACCCACTACCGCCTTTACTTTCGTTCTCCATAACAGTCTCCCTCTTTTGTTTTGTGTATGACTCATATTTCGCTGCACTATAGTAACTCAAGGAGAATATTGCAGATCTGAGCTGAAATGCAACAAAACGCATTTTACATGAATCCTTCCAGTTGACAGTTTAATTTTCAGCATGTTTTTTTTTTTTTTTTACAGACATAGTTCTTGTTTACATGCAATCAAGTGGAATTCTATTCCCTACCCTCTGTCCGCTCTTAGGTTCTACAGTGCAAAAATAGCAAGTTCATAATAAAGCTCCTCGACCCAACAAATATTTTAGCCCTCATTAAGTCACTTCTTTATTGATCGACTTGCACTGACTGTACACTCAACCAGTGCTGATGCTTGTCGCTCAATCCATTATTTTCCCTTTTACATTCTTAGATGTAGTTTGTTCTTCAGACTATAAATAAATGTATGTATGTTTTATATTGCTTGAACTTTCCCCCCTCCCTTTTGCAATATTGCAATTATAAACACAGTAAAAACCACATACAGTATTCATTTAAGAAAACTTTCCATTTGTAGAGGACAACAGAATTTGTTGCATGTGGAAAATTCTACCTACAAACATTCAAAGTAACAACGCAACAATAAAATCCTCTGATCCCAGAGGAGGCAAACATTGACATTGAATAACTTATTTCACGTATTGAACATTTTCAAAACTAATCCTAAACAATAGAAAAACTTTGGTGCACAGCGATGCATGATTCAAGGGTTTGATGTTCTGAAAACATCCATTGAAGCTACATTAAAAAAAACAAACAAACAAACAAACAAACCAAAATTGCCTGAGTGTTTGTACAGATGGGCACTGAGTGAACCGTAAACTTTTGCTTAGCTAGCATCTTTAAACAGCCACACACTCGATGGAGGTAGTATTCAGCATTTTGCTCTAAATGAAGGTGTTACAGTTAAATAACACAGTTGCAAATAGTTTGTGTGCATCATCAAACGAAAACTCACTCAACACTTGATGCCTGCCCAAAAAATGTAGTTTCATTCGATCCTGTAACTTATTGGCACTTTTCCTTTCCAGTTTCCAGAACGGCCTTTGAATTTAAACAGTCATTCACTGTAGATTGTCAGCAGGAACATATGTAATACCATCCATCCATCCATTTTCAACACCGCTTATCCTGAAGAGTGTCACGGGAATTGCTGGAGCCTATCCCAGCTGACTTTGGGGGAAAGGTGGAATAACCCCTGAACTGGTCGGCAGTCAGCCACAGGGCACATGTCGGGACGAACAACCATACACTCCGTCATTGACCAGGAACCGATCCTACGCTACCCGCATACAAGTCAGGTGAGTGTACCAACACACCATCAGCGACTTATGTAATACCATAATTGCTCAAACATTTTCAATCTCATTCAACAATAAATCCAAGTTGTGGAGTAAATGTTGACAGCAAAAAGCAATAACTTAGATCAAATAAAACGATGCAATGAGACTTCTTCGAGACACTCCATGGCACAGTCCTCTTCTGTAAAATAAAAAAATAAATAAAAAAAAAGGGAAACACTTCTCTTCAGTCATATTCCACAGGATCCTTCATATCTACCACATTCTCCTGAGGATGAAACAAAAAATATAAAATGTTAGTAAAGCTCAAACCACAGGCATAATGCAATATGATTATATAAAAACCAATGAGGATGGCACATGGTGTACGCGTCCGCTACACCCATTGTACAAAATTACACACAAAATTGTAGAAAGAAATGTTCCTTGAAATAACTTGAAACCAAAATAAGCAATAATACATGTAAAAAATGGACTGGAAATTGACAACTGAAAATCAGGCATTGCTTGATTTTTGTGTTCAAACAGTTCAAAAGTTTAAAAAGTGTCAACAGGTACTGGAAAGAACTATGGGTTTATTTGCCAAAGTGTCTGCAATATCGGACCTTTCATGCTGACTTCCTGTTACGATCAAGTCTTATTTTGAAGGAATACGGAAAGGGATAACAGCTGATTAGATAGTGTATATATCGAGACGATTCAAAGGAGGTCACACGGATCGCAGGTGAAAATAAATTAACAGTTTAAAGATACAGTGGTACCTCTATTTACAAAATTAATTGGCTCTGGAAGGAAATTTTCTGAACAAGAAAATTTTGTAAGTTGAGACCCGTTTTCCATGTAAATGCCCTAATCCGTTACAGGCCCACACAAAAACTCAGACAGAAATGTTTTCTCAAGCATAAAAATGCATCAAAATATGCAACAAATACATGTTACAAGTAGATTATTGCACAATAAATGAGAGTTGTGCATAATGTAAAAAACAAAGAATAAAGAATAAAAATGATGGTCATTTAACTTTTAACTGCGTCCTCATCGGTTTTTGCCCTCTTTAGTTCATGTTCCCTCTCAGAAGTGGTTTTTGCCTGACATTTTGTCAAGAACTGATCCAAGGACGTCTGCTTTTGTTGTCTTTCGACAATCCTTCGAAAATGTCCAAGCCAAACATCATCATAGTGAGTGATCGCCCGACTGGTGAACACTTTTTCTGGGTGATTCACATTTACGGAAAACTATCAGAACGCCTCATGGTCTGAGGGGAAAATGACGAGGACGCTGCATATAGACGCATATCTATCTATCTACACACATAGATACATTCGGTAGAGGTCCCTCTTAGCCAATGTGATGCCAGGAAGATGCTCGGTAATAGCCAATGGCAAAGCAGCTATAAGTATGTTGTGTTCAGGAAACTCGGAGCTGCGAGTAGCAGGCCCCTTTCGTATCTTGAAATTTCTTTCAGAACAAGAGGCAATATTTTCTTGTTGAGGCGTTTCGTAACTTGAAAATGTTGTATGAAGAAACGTTCGTAAGTAGAGGTCCCACAGTACTTTGCCTGGTTGGAAGTGGCAACAAGGTGAATATTTTGGTTTATTTGTCTCTTGATTTATGTTTGTGATAAGAATATATGTTTAATTAATCTTTACATGTATGTAGATAAGCGCTACTCATGGCGTCATGTTTGTCTTATTTTCTAACTCTTACGGTGTAAGAGGTTTATACGGCACCTAAAGGAATTAAAAGGAAACTTCCTACCATCACTAAGGCGTGATTATTTAAACCGATGCGTCAGGTACTGTGGCACACACATGTGACTTCTCGAGTCTACATGTTTCAGGTCTTTTTGCAGATGTTCAATAGGATTTACTGTAGAGTAGGGCTCTTTGAACAAGTCCTGTGTTTTTTTTTTTGGTTTGTTTTTAATTACGTTTTTCCCCTTGCAATTTGCTAGAGCAGGGGCCCCCCAACCTTTTTTGCCCCACGGACCGGTTTATGTCAGACAATATTTTCAGGGACCGGCATTTAAGGTGTGGCGGAAATAATACAACAAAATAATATGGTATGAGCTGCATGAAAACTGTGGCGTTTTTGAAATATAATAATAAACACAAGGAGCGTCTAATCTGGCCGCAACACTCCGATCGCTATGGCAATGTTTAATGCCTTCAAAATACGATGCAACGCAAATTCAAAGTGCATGAAAATGACGACTCACCACAGCACCGAGCTTGATTTTCTGCAACCAGACGGTCCCATCTCGGGGTAATAGGAGATAATGACACCTCAAGTGTGTGGTTTGTGTCCAGTCTACTTCGTAATTTTGTTTTCGTCGCCGATGCTGCATTTTGCAAGCTCCCGCGTTTTGTTTTGAAGTAATCGGTCACGTGAAGGAGAAGCGTGGCTTGACGTGTGTCAAGCGTAACACAGACGGATTTAACGGAGAATCCGGTAGTTTTTCAAAATAAAACATCTTTCGTATTCCGAAATAAATAAAACGGAATTAAGGCAAGTTCTTTCTGTGCGGCCTGGTACCAAATGCCCGGCGGACGGGTACCGGTCCGCGGACCGGCGGTTGGGGACCCCTGTGCTAGAGAGCTCGGCCCCCATCCCTCTGGGATTTACTGTACTGGCTTTTAAATGGAATATATCAGAATACAGGGAACAATCACTCACCCATCCCCCTTGGCTCTTTAACCAGGGGGCAAACGTCTCCATGTAGCACTCTGCGTACCCTTGCATGCGATGCACACCAGTCGCTGTCACTATCCGCCTCGACACCTCCATGGTGACAGCCATGCGGCGTAATGTTGGGCTCGCAGTCGGCAGGAGGAGCGGTACTTGCGATACCTGAGTGCTGCTGACAGTGTCGAGAAGCCTGACATAAGACGTGTATGATAGGCGAGACAAACTGGAGCGTAGAAATGGGTCCATTTCGATCTGTGCAAGACCAGAGAAACAATTCGTTGATCCCGAAGGAAATCCTTGCAGAACACATTTGAACAGGTCAGAATGATGAGAAGAGATGGAGGCCCGAATCACATGAGAAACACATGCCCTGATAGCAAATGAATGGTGAATTATGTGGTGTAGAATTACAAAACATGAAGTTTTATTGGTCCTAAAATGAACATCACATTATTACATTACAAGTTTTACCTACCTTATTGTTGATAGAATCTGCCTCAGCAGACAGCACTTGAACAAGCTGCTGCACCACTTGCTCTTTGTCATCCATAACTTTAGGAAAAAGGGAATTCTTTTGTCATCAGACAGCCATGTACAGAGCCAATCCAAAATTATCCATATACTGCTAATGTACCACACAATCAACACAAGTACAGGACAGAGTAAAAGGTCCACATTCAGATTTGTCACTCAACAATGCAGCTTTTCTGAGGGAGTTATAGACCTCTTCATAATCTTTCTCATTGTTTTCTTTGCAATCTCCTGAGACGGCGCTGTCCTTTGCTTCCTCCGGTCCGTGTTAAGTGTAGCACAGAATATGTAACCAAACAGCACAGTGACTACTTGTCAGCCTTCTAATAGGCCGACTGACTGATTACAAGTTTGAAGACACTGTGGTGCTAGTTAAAGCAGAGGTCCCCAACCCCCAGGCCGCGGACCGGTACCGGTCTGCGGGTAATTTGGTACCGGGCCGCACAGAAAGAGTACAAAACTTACATTACTTCCGTTTTACTCATTTCGGAATCTGAAAAATGTTTTATTTTGAAAAATTACCGGATCCTCTGTTAAATCAGTCTACAATATGTCACTCTTGATGCAGGTGAAGGCGCGCTTCTCAGTCATGTGATAGGTTACCGCTAAAATGAAACCCAGGCGCTAGCAAAATGAGTAAAAAACAAAGGTCTTTGGAAAGTTTCTTTGGGAAGGGGGAAAGGCCCAGCCACGAGACAGAGGAGGAGCCTATGACTTTCTAGAAAAAGAAGGCTACATTTAATAGACAGTGTCAGGAGTCCTACTTAAAATATGGATTTATCACAATGGGAGAGTCCCACACACCAAGCCCAATCTGCATAATATACGGCAATGGTGAATCGTATTTTCCATGCACTTTGTATTTGCGATCTATTTTATTTTGAAGGCACGTGTAAACATTACCATAGCGACCAGAGAGTGTTGCGGCCAGATAGGACATTCCTCGTGTCGTGATTCGTGTTTATTATTAGGTTTCAAAAATACCACAGTTTTCATGCCGGTTACATCATATTATTTGTTGTATTTATCAGGCCAGTCCCTGAAAACATTGTCTGACATTAAAACCGGTTGGGGACCCCTGTGTTAAAGGACACATCTTGGTTCAACATGCCCCTACAGCAGTGCTACTCAATTATTTTCTGTTATGACTCTCCGAGGAAAACAAAAACCTTTTGCGCCCCTCCAACTCTCCACCGCGACTTTAAATAAGATTGTTTGTCGAAAAAATTGTTTTATGTACACTTATTCAACACTGTATACTTACGAATGTTAAAGAAAATGAACAAAAAATAAAGAAATGTTGACCACTTCCAACAAAGAATAACTAACGTTTTTTTTTTATCCATCCATCAATCCATCCATCCATCCATCCATTCATCCATCCATCCATCCATTCTCCGAACCTCTTATAGCAGGGGTGTCAAACTCATTTCACATTGTGGGCCACATACTGCCTCGGTAGATGTCAAGTGGGCCGGACAATTAAAATGAATCTTTAAATTTAATGAACATATCTTTTACATTGATAAAATGACTTGACTCTTTGTTTCAATTGGCTATCCAATTGCTGCTGATAGGTACAAAATCCTCTCTGCTATAGTATTCCTCGTCAGGCTAATATTGGCAAAAGCTTGTCGCTTCTCAGGATATACAAGTTCAGCCAGCTTCATCATGCATCGTTTAACAAAGTCAGCGTCGGAATACGTCTTTGATGCTAATGCTATTTTGCTAGCGATTAGGTAGCTGGCTTTAATGCTGTGTTGGGTCTGTCTCAGTGACAGACTGAGATTGCGGTTGTCTTCTCTGATAAAAACAATGTTGTCTTCTACTCTGATCAAAACAGTGTTCCCCCTAACTGATAATCCATGAATCGCAGCTCATTAAAAATGCTCGTTGCGTCTCTTTTATGCATTTTTTTCCACTCTTAAATTATCCTGCGGGCCTCATCAAACCTCGTTGGGGGGGGGGGGGCGGTTCCGGCCCGCGGGCCGTATGTTTGACACCCCTGCCTTATTGTCTGTAACAAAAGATTTAATGGGAATGTATTTGTCTGAAATTCAAATCAAAATTGAATTTTTTTGTTCACGTGCAAACATTTTTTGACTGGCTTATTGAACTATACGACACTGATAAATACAATCAGTCATCTCGTTACCTCTGCGTCCCGCGTCCTAGACGCATACTTTTTCCCGCGGGACACACAGTTCCAAATAATGTGCGTTTTTGGGACGCAAGAAAATTTCTCAGTCAAAACATACAAAAAATAAAAAAATAAAAAAAACGACGGCAAGCCTGAGGATTTCACGGTAACAATAGTTATCAGTAGCGTGTCGTTTCCGTGGCGTCATTTTAACGGTACCGAAAAATAGTTTAACCATTAAAGTCACTGCACACGACTTGACTGTGTGATCAACGCGATTTCACTGTGCCTCTATGTGTGTTTGTGGTGTGGTGTGTGAGTGAAAAAAACCTCCGGTACATACTTTTTTCCAACAACTCAGTGTCGCAGTTCGACAATCGCTGCCATTGTTGTTTTGATCTCGGGTTAAGTCATCTCGCGTGACGAGATTTCCGTTCTCGCGAGACGAGATTGGCGACATCGGCATTCATCTTCGCGGAAAGCAGACGATTGCCAAGTTGTGGAACATTAAAACAAGTCGTGCAAAACTTTATTGCAGAGATATCACAGAGGAAGCAGCTAAAGTTGGATAGTTTTTTGCGATAATAAGTTGACTTTGAGAAAGCCTTGCATCATTGGAAGCAGAGTAAAGAGAGGAGAATTTATGAACTCAAAGACTGAACCATGGGATGAAATAAGAACCTATTTCTCGGCAAATCTTATATGCCTGAATTAATTAAATTTTTGCAGCATTTGTTTATAAGAAATAAACCTATTATCAATGTATATTGTTGTTGTTTGTGTTATTATCATCTGCAATTGAATAAGTAGACCATTTCAGAATTTGAAATTTGGGACTCTAAATGCATAATGGGACTCAATGCTTTTCTGATCAGCGAGTCCCTGGGACTCACTGGGTTTATACTGTAAAATTATCACTGTACAATGTAATAAAATCAAGAAATTCAAATATCATGAACTCAATTTCCAATACACTAAAATGTAAAAAATACAATTTATGCTGATTTGGGTTTTTTTTCAAACCCATGTCCTCTGCACTGTAAGGCCGATGTGCGAGCCAGCGATCCACCATACTGCCTAGTTAATTTTCCTTCAATTTTTATTTAGTATTTATAACTTTTGTCAAAGCCAAGATATTTCTGTGGCTTTTTATTTCATTAACAGAGAGGTATCAAAGATTTTGTCCACGTGGATTGTAATTTGCACGCGCTGTCCTGTTCTTCCTTGCACTTTGCCTCACATCATCTTCTCAACTAATACATCACACATTCAAATTACGGCCAAAGATTAAAATACACACTCAAGATATTTAGCCTGCTTTATCAATTGCTCTGCCTTTGTCAAATGACATCTAAGGTCAAGTTTTTGCAACACCCGGAAGTATGTGTGATGTCTATAAGATGTATCTGACACAGGCATGGTTAACAAGTAAGTAACCAGAAGCAATAAGGTGACGAGCGCAATAAATGTAGTTTACATAGTGGTGGGGTAGAATGTGGGGCAAGCCTGAGGAACAGGTTTTGACTTTCCACTTGATTGTAATGAGTTGGGTATTTCCTTGTGGGGTTTGTATGTATATGAGTGTACAGGTGTATTACCTGAGGGAGCCTGCAGTGGAGTGGGGCCCGGCCTCTTTGTACTGGCAGACCTCTGGGCAATTTTTTCCAACTTCTCTGCCACTTCATGATAGAACGCAGGAGGGTGATCTACATGCCGGGAAACAACAACACAAGGGTTACGCTCGTGTCAACCCTGCGACATGTCATTTTACAGACACCCCGGTGGAACTGGAGGAGTTCAACTTGCTAATGCAACTGTTCATCGTATTTAAATATGGCTGAAGCGCATTTGTGCCTTTTTCAATTGAACCTGGAGCTAAAGTGTGTTTGACCGAAACCTTGGGCAAGAAAATGCTGACAAAATAAAAGTGAAAATGTTTTTTTTTAAATATATTACAAGATCGGACTGTAGATAGCAACAACTCGAAAGGCAGGAGGTTGGTACCACATTGCAGTGGTGCCAACCTCTTCATATTATTGTGGTTCACAAAGCTGGTTTGTTTAATTCCGGTTTGTAATTGAGAAGCTTACTTGGGGAAACAAGGCTTGGTTCTGGCTCAGTGGTTTTGTCAAATGGCAATGTGGAAGGCCTCTGAGGTTGAGATCCAGGTTCCTCTTTCTTCTTCTCCCCACTTTCCTTTTCCTTATTCTTAATCTTGAAAATTTTCGAAATGCTCTTTTTGATCTTCTTTTTGTTCAATTTCTTGCTCTGTTTCCTATCACTGTCATCCTCTTCAGATGTCGAGGAAGGAGACAAAAGATCTTCCTGCGCGAAAAGGTTTTTTGGTCAACATTTAGGGTGCAAAAATGCTGATGGATACATTTCATGAGAATGAGCACAATGATCACAATATTTTGTTTTCATTATAGCCCCCACATTCCCTTAGGGAAATTAGATGAAATTTAACACTTATTTCAAAGTTTTCTCAGACAACAACAACAAATGAATTATATTCTTTGACATGACAATTGAAGTATAGGTTAGATTGTAAGTGTGAATGGTTGTTTGTCTCTGTCTGCCCTGCGATTGGCTGGCAACCAGTTCAGGGTTTACCCTGCCTGCTACCCGAAGATGGCTGGGATAGGCTCCAGCACGCCGCGACCCTTGTGAGGATAAAGCAGTTCAGATACTGGATGGATGGAAACTCTCACTGCCTTCCGTAGCTTCTCAATAAGGTTTGGGTAAGGGGATGATGGTGGCCGCATCATAACTACTTTTTTTCCCCCGTGGCAGTTAAAGTTTCATGGAATTTTTATGCAGTGTAAATTGCCATTTTCTTGGTTTACTGGCTAGCATGTATGCCTCACAGTGCAGTGGTGCATGGTTCGATTCAGGCTCCGGCCTTGCTGTGTGGAGTTTCCATGTTCTCCCCGTGCCTGCGTGGGTTTTCTCCAGGTACTCCGGTTTCCTCCCACATTCCAAAAACATGCACAGCAGGCAAATGGAACACTCCAAATTGTCCCTAAATGTGATTGTGAGCGCGGATGTTTGTTCGTCTCTGTGTGCCCTGCGATTGGCTGGCAACCGGTTCAGGGTGTCCCCCGCCTACTGCCCGAAGACAGCTGGGATAGGCTCCAGCACGCCCGCGACCCTCGTGAGGATAAGAAGATTAGAAAATGGATAGATGGATGGATGGATTGCCATTTCCTTTTTTTCCCCCAGGCATAATAAAGATACTTTATAATGTGGCACACCCTGGACAATTTTACTTCAATTAGACTCACGTAAGAAAACCAGTTATCAGACCTGTCTGAGATTTGTATCAGTCATCTAACAAGACAACAAAATAAGATTTGACCACACCTCCCCATGGAAACAAAAACGTAAGTGTTTATTGAACTTAAATCCTGGATACATAATTTGAAACACATTGTATGATAAGGTGTTATTGAATTGTAGATATCCTCCTGACTACCAGTAGTTCAAATTTGTCCTCTGTAGAGGACATTTGTGAACCTAAATATCTCCCACCCAGTGCCTCCAATCGCATTAACTCCTTTTGTTACTCTAAAGAGGACATTCAGTGCTTTCCAATGATACCAAATTTGTAGGGGTTAGGTGCAAGCACTTTTTATGGGAAGAGGAAAAGTAATACTTTTTATCGACCACATTTTGTCTTGAAATGCTGTTGCCATTTTAATTATAAGACTCTTATGAACACATTAAAGTGTTGTTTGAGTTGTTTTAAGTGTATTTGAGCCTGTTTAAAAAATGTAGTGGGATTTCAAAAATTTCTTTTGGAGGAGTCCAATTACTTCACATAGATTGGGGAATGTCAAAATAAATGTGATTGGACAACATTTTTTTCCTGGTAGTCAGGAGGATATACATTATTTGATTTTTTATTTATTCCAAACATTAGATCAATTGTAAAAGTGTGTTTGGTTCCGAATTAGGGCAAATTAAATCGACATTGGACTGTAGTAGATTCAAGTTTTTAAACTGCCAAATCCGAAATACGAAAACAACAACAACAATAAACAACTCAGCTTGATTTTGGTGGACCAGTAAATGATTTTTCTTTTTTATTTAAATATACAATACAGCTTTATATAAATTTTATATATATATATATATATATATATATATATATATATATACACACACACACACACACACACACACACACTATATAACCTCTATGGTTATATAGTGTGTGTATAAATTCAAACGTTAAAAAGTACATTTTAATACATATTTACCCATGTACACACAGATTATTGCTTCCTCAAAAGATGAAGTGACAAAGTCACAGATTTGTTTTCAATCTGGTTGTCATTTTATGACTTCATGTCTTTTGTTTATGCCAAACTTGTTTGGTAGAATTTTGTAAACTTGTCGACATGAATGCTTAAAAGAATGCAACTTTTTAGTAAATTAATAATTGACTGAAATAGAATGATAAGCTGTCTTTCACAGTATTGCATAGCTCATCTGCCTTTTAGCATAAATCTAACCTATTAAACCAAAATATGTATGTAACATCCATCCATCCATTTTCTGACAAAACATGTATTATGAATGTGATATTGTTTATTGTAATGCACATTTATTTATTGCTTGTGCTTGTTCAAAACTACATGGGAAGAGGATGTTTAAAAATAATCATGAAGGAAATATTTATTATATATTATATTAAAAATATTGTGGGGGAGGGGAAATGTTAAATAACTTTTTCAAAATCAGTCAGCCCCATTCCGAACTACTGTAATGCCCCAAACGTGTACTGTAACTCAATGCAATCCCACATAGGAGAAACCCAAAGAGCAGATTTTTTTTTTGCTGCATTTTGTTTGCACATCAACTGACGTTTTGAGGCTTGAGATAATTTGCTTACCTCTGACAGCTCTTTGATGTTTGGTGGTCTGGGCTTGCTGTCCTTTTCAAAAGAACCTTTCCCATCTTTTGCAGAAGTGCGCACAGTATTGCGCCGAGGCAGCTGCTTTAGGAAGTCCTTAAATCCCTTCTTCTTCTCGTCTCCTGAGCTTTGATCTTCTGCTTGAGAATCCCATCCGTCTTTTACTTTTGGTTCTGGATTGACGCTTGCACTGTGAATGAAGTAACAGCGTGAACAATAATGAACAACAGGGCTGTGATGGCACAGTCCACAAAAGCTTCCCATCATTTCGATGCATAGTACAAAACTCCATGCCCATGTACTGTGTAACTACCCGTAATTACATTCTCACCGAAGGCCAGACTTCCCCCACCGGGCCCAAGTGAAAAAATGTGATGTGTCCAATTTGTGGTTGTTTAATTGCATATTTGTTCATTAATAGCAGGCTACAAATTATGACTACTGGTAGACAAAAAAAGAGATTAAATCGCAATCTTTTAGAGAAAATAATCATAAGTAATATGATGGAATTACAAATTTACACATAACATAATTTTCACTACACTCCGTGAATCACACAGCTTTGCGGGTATCGCCATATTGCTATGTGTCTTCATTTCATATCATATGATTTGATACCGCATCCGTTTGAAATTTTTGGCGTCTTAATTTACGAAATAGCAGACAGGCCCATCTGTGATTTTGTAATATACCTTCCGCACAATTACAATTCCTAAGACTAAAGGCCGGTAACTCTTCCATACACAATAGTACCAGCAACAGAGCAAGGCAAGCATTTTCTGTTTTCATTTTTGTTTGGTGCATGCACAAAGCTAGGCCTTTCCGGTTTACTGTTCTTCAGAGAACTTCAAACACCTAATAATATTACTATCTAGATCAGGGGTCACCAACCTTTTTGAGAGTGAGAGCTACTTCATGTGTACTGATTGTGTGAAGGGCTACCAAATTGATACACATCTAAAATAACATCGGTACAAATTACATTTAATAATATTAGAATGTGTAATTTTTAATACTTAATGATTTATTTAAATTTTCAGGCTCTGATCATCTTAAATATGTCTCACAATACTGCCAGTGTTTGCATTTAAATCATAATTTCTACTAGCAAATCACAATCCGAGCACTGGCGGGCTATTGGTGTGGTCCTCACAGGCTACCTGGTGCTCGCGGGCACCACGTTGGTGACCCCCAGAGATGAAAGTGGACTTTCCTGAAAATTCCGGAAAAAATAAAAAATTATATATACTGCGTGTGTGTGTGTGTGTGTGTGTGTGTGTGTATGCGGGCACTCGGGGGGGGGGGCAGATTGCTTTGA
>NW_017805830.1:194958-216231 GCF_001891065.2 Hippocampus comes
ACTCCTCCTGAGTCCTCACAAATAAAATATGAAATCTCGGGTTTGCTTCGGGCTCGGGCCTGCAAATCAAGTTAAGTGATCTGGCTCATGCACCCGTTGTTCCGTTCTCGCCGAAATTTCGAAATCTCAGAGATATGGCGAGGCCATGAGAATGCGAGGCGAGGGTATTACTGTTGTGGCGACGCAACTCGAGCTAGTCCGCTGCTCTCTACTATGCGTGCGTCAGTGCAAGCGCGTCTTTTGATTTCAACCAATGAGCGCCGACGCACCGACGTCACACACAACAACAGCTAAGCTAGCCGAGACGACATTCGAGGTCAGACGGACGGACACGTTTTTCTGCCAATCTGTTTCCCTTTTTGTCCAAATATATTTTTTACGACAACTGTCTTGTCCAAGGTGTCTTTTATTCGTTCCACTGGGGTTTAGCAAATGTGTTGATAAAGAGACGAAAATCTCTACTGTTACTAGTGTTAGTGTCTCAACATGGCTACGCTCGTGAAAGCAAAACAACGAACTCAAACAGGTCTTCGTTCAATGTTGTCAACTAATATCCGGATTAATTTTAGGCAAATTTTCCTCAATTCTCCGAAGAGATTTTCATAAAAATGTGAAAAACCCGGAATTCCGGGAAAATACGGAGGACTTTCATCTCTGGTGACCCCTGAACTAGATGATACTTTGACAAATGTACCCTCACATTTGCATGTCTAAGGAAGGGCCACTATTACGTTACTTATGAAGCTGGAGGATGGAATAAAGCCTCCAGTTAAATGTGTGTGACAACATTTACCGTCTATTTTCTTTGTACTTGCGCACCTTTTACGACACCAGACTAAGAGAAGCAAGTTACTGTAGCAACCGAATGCAGCAGTCAGTGTACCCCCCCTCGGATTGCGGCCCGGAGTTCTTGCTACTGATAGAGAAGGTCAAGAAACATAAAATAGGGTGGAGCGGATAGTACAAGACCACAAACAAAAATCATCTTTTCAAGGACAATTTTATGGCGGCACAATATACATAGAAATATGTTATACTGTCTTCTTGTACTATTTTGTCACTAATGATGACACAAAGGAACAACACCAAACCTCGTACTATTGTACAATTGTAACCTTGAGTGACAAGTAAATTACCTGTACTTGTTGTCATCCTTGTAAGCACCTCCTACTCTGCCCGGCCGCTCCAGAAATGGGACAGACAGTGTTCGATGGAGGAAAGCTTGGAGAACAAGACGGCTCTCAGCTTTAATCTCAAGCAGAGAGATGGAGGTCACGGAGGAAGAGCGAGTCATAGACATAGCTAATATGAAGTAAGACAGAAAAGTGAATTAGAAAATGTATATTCCTTCTGTGTTACTTGAATGAGAGGTACAAGGCAGAAGGTAAACACAAGATTTTGGGGTGAAAGTACACCTCTGAATTTGTACAAAAACTGCATATTTCTGACATGCATAAAACTTGCAAGGCAATGGAAAAAAAATTAAACCTGAATGTGAAAAATATGTTTGTGTGTATGTAGGTGTTTCACTTCATTGGAATGATAATTATTTTTTATTAAGAACAAATAATCTCTCTTTGTCCATCTTTGTATTCCAGTAAAGTACAGTGGTAGGCAACAACAGCTAAATCCTCTTCCAATAGATTGTTGTCACCAACGTGGTGCCCGCAGGAACCAGGTAGCCCGTGAGGACCACACCAATAGCCCGCCAGTGTCACTAGTCACCAATAGCCCGAGACTGTCACTCTCAAAAAGGTTGGTGACCCATGTTGTAGAGGATACTATTAGTCTGTGTATCCACCTTTTAACTTTCATTAAACACAATACGGTTTTACTGTACCTTGATTTATAAGTGCCCGAAATTCTGCATTTTTAAAGTGACAAGTCTTTTCTTTCTTAAAAACGTCATGAAAAAATAGTGGTGTTCTTTGGGGGACTGAAACAGATTAATTGCCGTTTGAATACATTTCAATGGGGACTATGACTTTGACATAGGCTACGGTATGAGTGAATTTAGTAACAAGCCTAGTCACTGAAGGAATTTTTCTTGCAAGACAAGGTACCACTGGAATAACTTTGTATCCAACTAAACTGGGTCGGATTTTACACCAAGTAAGGAACATCCATCCATCCAGACATTTTCGATCCCGCTTATTCTCACAGGCGTGCTGGAGCCTATCCCAGCTGTCTTCCAGCAGTAGGCGGGATACACCCTTACCTGGTTGCCAGTGAGTACATTTAGAATAGATCATCTTAAGTGCACGAGATATAGTCCTCCTTTGGGAAACATTTTTATGTGGTGGTGTGTGCCATGAGATTTTTCAAATGTAAAATATGTGATATGTCTTCTTAATTGTTGAGAAAAACTGGCCTAAAGGAAACTCTTGGGGATTCCCACAATGCATCACCCCACCCTTTCATTCTCGTTCTCTCCGTTTGTTTGGTTGATATCTGTGTTACCAACGAGTCTCTCTTAACTGTCGCTGTCTTGTCTGTCGGTATTTTTGTTCTCTCCTGTAAAATGCCTCTCTATGAGTAGCGCACATACACCGTATATTATTCAACTTAATCAAAATCAAATAAATATGTTGAATGCTCGGCGCCACAACACTATTCCGACCATGGCGCGACTGAAAAACACAGTGACGTCACTGTAAGCTCTTTTTTTTTAATGTATTTTTTTTCAACTTTACTGTGAGCACTTGTACACTTTTCACAATTATCGCTTTGTCTCCGTACCACTGCGTCTGGCAACTTGAGACAACTCAATGACTTTTATAAAATGTAATAAACGACAATGTAACATTTTAAAATGCCGGTTTCGGTCGAGCGCGGTCTCGCGAGAAAAGTTCCCGGAGGGAACCGATGTGACGCCGCCAAGTAAAACGAAATCAAGTTTACCATCGTTAAATTGTAAAATGACTAAACGATTTAAAAATCATCCCAACGCTGTATACAACTACCTTTCAGTCAGAATGGAGATACAACCTCTCACCGTACACGGCGTGCATTTACCATACAAGCTACCTGGGTGACACTTTAAAGTCGACACAGAATTTACTAAACGTCTCTGGAACTGTTAAAGTGATGGGCAGAATAAACATGCGTCAGAGGTGTGAGTATTCGTACCTTCGTGAGTTGGTGTTCCCGAATCGGTGTAGAGATTTGAGCGGTCAATACTCTCCACTTACCAGCGCTTACAGATTTGATCGTACGCCGAACCGCGAGGGGGCGGGGCCTAGAGTGAAGCGTCCCACGACGTCCCAATGAGTTCCATGCTACTGTCGACGTAGTTGTCCCGGTGTGCCACTCGATGTCCTCCTTGGCTCTCCTGACATTTTGTGAGCAGGCACTCGTCCACACTTTTCAACAGGGGTCACCAACCTTTTTGATCCTAAGAGTTCCTTCTCGGCTTCTGATTATTGCGGAGGGCTACCAGTTTGAGAGTATGCACTTTTTAAGTAAATTTGCTCGAACCTTCATATGTTATAATTAATGATTAATGATGTTCATTTCTGAGAATACACTGATCACATTAGCGATTTCTCACAATTACACAAATAACATAAGTATCAATTGGCCACACTTTATGAAAAATATCTGCCAGTGTTCACATTTTGAAATGATCGCTTCTCCAATATTCCTGGAGAGTCACAATATCTCATCACCGGCGAGCTATTTTGGATAGGCCCATGGACTACTCATGCCCGCGGGCACCACGGTGGTGACCCCTGATTTACAAGATGACAGAAGCGGCAAAATAAACATGTGTATATTTATCAGGAAATGATTATAATAAACCTTTATCAAAGGAGAATAATAGATATAACTCATTTGACATCAGTGAACGTGAAAAAGACAAACTCTGAAATGTACTTGAATCATTCCAGAATTGGAGGACAATTTAGGCACCACCATTTTTGGAAAAATTGGAACTTTTGATTAATAGTTCGTTGTTATGATTCTAAAATGAACAGGTCATAAACCATATCATTGGACTGATTAATCTCCACCATCAATGGTACACTTTTTTGGGAGATGTGTCATGCTATATCCATTGCTATGTTTGACACAGCCCTGATACAGATACAGTATTCAGGCACAAGAAAAACATATGGGAAGCTATGAATTTAAAAAATATTGTTGAATAAATCCTTCAAATTTCATTTGAATACAATTTGTATTTTATTATTACTCTGCAGGTTGCAAGTAACAGGTGTAAATCAATGTGAATGTTATATTTTTTTTTCAAGTTTGATATTGGTGTGTTTTTCTAATAATATGGACTAACAGTGTTAAAAAAAGCAGAAGCAATGACTTACTGTACCACAGGTCTGAGTCATTACATTTATGATGCCGTTTCGCCTGAGCCATGGAGCTTACCTTTTTTCTATTCCTCTTGATTAGAATATCTAAAAATGTTTTAGCAACAGGGTTCACTACCTGTGAGAGACACAACCTATAACTTAAGTATAATACCTACTGTTTAAAATGTCTGTGTTTAAACCATCTAGCTGAACAATTCCAAGGAAGTCATCAACAAAATTATACAAAAATAATGATCTATAACTTATGTTATCTGTAGTATTCCACATGTAAGATGATCACCAAATTGCTGAGACATCAAAGAAGCAAAAGCCATTTTAGGGAGTGTTCAGGAGGTATTTTCAAATGATATTTAGGAATTACTTCGGCAACATCTGCAGTTACATTTGGCTCAGCGCACCAATAATCTACACATCAAGTGGTTGTTTCTGTATTTTAGGAATAAATTATTTTAAATTTCATGGGGGTGAGAGATGAAGGAGAGAAAAAATAATCTAACTCCAGGCAAAATTTGGGATGAACTGTATATATTTTGCATCACATCTCATGCAGTCATGTTGGGCTGTGTTGTGGCCATCGGCCAGTGACTGAAAAGTCAATCCAAGCGCTGATTGATTTGTGCGTGTGTTTGTGTGTGTGTGTGTGTGTGTGTGTGTGTGTGCATGTGTGAATGCGTGCGTGCGTGTGTGTGTATAGGCTACCACACAGTCTTATAATTGGCAAATTCAATTTCCTAAAATTTATTATTGAATGATGTAAATATTTTTTAGATAAGGTGGCACAGTGAGCACGTCCGCCTCACAGTATAGAAGTGCAGGGTTCGATTCTGGATCCAACTTTCCTGTGTGGAGTTTGCATGTTCTGCCCGTGCCTGCGTGGGTTTTCTCCAGGGACTCAAGTTTCCTTCCACATTCCAAAAACATGCTTGGCAGGTTAATGGAACAATCAAATCGCCATCTTGGGTGTGATTGTGAGTGCAAATGGTTGTTCGTCCATGTGTGTTCTGCGACTGGCCTGCCACCATTTGAGGGTGTACCCTGCCTACTGCCCGAGGTCAACTGGGTTAGGCTCCAGCACGCCCGTGACCCTTGTGAGGAAAAGTGCATAACAAAATGGATGGATGGATGAATTTTTTTTTTAAATATAAAATATTTTTCTATAAAAAGGGGGTGGGTGGGTGGTGTATCACAATGAATGTTTATGTTAATAAAATGTTGGCCTTCCATCTCACACACCTCAATGGTATCAATTCAATTTCTATCCATTTATTCTGTTCAATGTCATGGGGAGCAGAAGCCTTTTCCAGCTGACTTTGAGCGAACCTGGACTGATGGTCCATCATTAGTCCTCTTTGAAATGCTCTACCATTTGTGTAAGACTCCTTATTAGTTTTGGCATCTTTTTTTCCCCTTCTATACAGCCCTTTGTCTTTTCCTGGCTCCAACCCTCGCTCTTTATCTTTGTACTGTACCTGCAAAAACGTTTGAGCTGGCTTGAAAAAAGGCTTGGTTCCCCACATTGGTCGGCATTCAATCAGTGCACATATGGAGGAATACAGCTATTTACACTCAGATTCTCACTTTCACTGGGTAAGAACCAAAACCCACATTAACAACACTGTAGATCCAATTTTAACTATATCCATTTTTATTTGACTCTGGCCCCCAAAACATGTGCATTTTAATGCAGATTTGTCAGCCTTTTTTGTCAAGCTCAAAGCAAGGGTTTTGAAACTACTGGCTTGAGAACCAACACATTAAATGCAGTTTCTGTAATGAAAATAGACCACACACACGAAAATTAGAATGTTTTTATTGCTCGCTCACATTTCCCATCAAAAATGTGCTTGTATTACAATTTGATCAAGAATAGGCTTCCTGTATTTGACCTTGTTCACATCTATGACAGAAGAGAGACATCCACCTCGCAAAAGGAACATGATTTTGTCTTCACATTCCTCTTTTGTTTATTTACTTCCACAAATTATACAGTACTATGATGACGACGACAACGATGACTCCATTCACCTGTCACATAAAATCAAGACTAAAACATCATTTTGGCCATGTAATGGATTTAGTTTCTAAGGAACGGAGCAATAAATTTCCAGCCGTTATTACTTGGAACAACTCCCCCCAAACCAGTCCAGCGTCCGTGTGGAATCAAGACACTGGTACAAGGATTGGGAGTAGCCACACCAAGAAATCTGAAGACTCCTATGCTAGAACACATCAGGTAAGGGATTGCAATTATTTATTATATATATATATAGTTACAAACAGCACATTATAAAATGAGACTGTTCCACACTGGGAGGTCAATCAGTTGCCATTCTGCATTGTAAAACTAAAGTGCTTTTTAAAAAGAAAACTAAACCAATCAAAGTACCTGTACAGTATATGCATTATGTCCACACTGTAAGTATGTATGGCAAATAGGTTAACCACACCTTTTCTGTAAAATACACTTAGGCAAACATACATAATTACACATATGCAGCAGATGGTATGACAATTTCACAAGTGCAGTATGTTTCAGCTGATCTATCGGCATTAAACATTAGAAACAGAGTTCACAGTGAGTTTTCTAGTGGGGAAAGTTACGAATGGCCTTCTTACCTCCAAGCCCAACAGGCAGTAAAGCCGAGAAGTATTCAGTGCAGCCTCCTTCTGCCTTTCTCAAACCCTTTTCAATCTTGTAAGCCCCCCCTCACTGGGTCAAAATCACAGTTGATCAGAGAAGGGACCAATAGCGAGCGAGGCGGCAGGGTGAGGCACTTCCTCTGTGACAGGAAGCTAACAACAAACATCCAGAGACCATGGAGGGGGAGGGGGGTGATGGTAATGAGAGATGGAGATAAAGAGATGCAGATGTTTGATGCCTGTGAGGCTCTCGCAGCCAGGAAAAGGTCAACACGGACATTTAACACTGACATTGCTCAATCCCCGTCTAGCTGGTTGAACGACTGTTACAGACAGGTCCATAAGTATTGTTTAGGGCTGCAAACACCACCATTGATTTGAAATGAAATGAACAGGATAGGCTTCAAACTGCAGACTTTCAGCTTTAATTTGAGGGTTTACATCCAAATCTAGTGAATGGCAAAGGGAGTTTAACAGTTTGTGTAAAGGGAACAGTCATAAATCAAACATTCACTTTTGAAGACTTTTTTGCAAATCCTTTGCAGTCAATTTCAGCATGTATTCTGGAGCGCATCATCCTCACCAGACGCTAGATTTCATCCCTGTGCAGCAAGTCCTTCACTGCTGTCACGTTTTGCATGATGGTGGAGTTGTTGGATGACCCCAAAAAGCAATGAGGCAAGGTGGAACTGACCAAGATGTATTAAACAAAAATACAAACAGGAGTACACTGGAAAATTACTAACTAGCTACAATCGCTCAAACAAAGTCCTGGAAATCACAAGGAGCCAAAGTAACAAAAGAAACCTGTGACAGAAAATAAAACGTGATAGGAGCGGAGCGCACAGACACTCACATACTCACAACTCATAATGACCCAACAAAGACTGCCAGAACTCAGGGAACTAAATACAAGCAAAGTGACTAGAAAACGAGAAACACCTGGACAAGACACAAAGGGTTGAGGGAGCTGATTGGTTAAACCAGGGGTTGGCAACCCATTTCCCATCAAAAATGTGCTTGTATTACAATTTGATCAAGAATAGGCTTCCTGTATTTGACCTTGTTCACATCTATGACAGAAGAGAGACATCCACCTCGCAAAAGGAACATGATTTTGTCTTCACATTCCTCTTTTGTTTATTTACTTCCACAAATTATACAGTACTATGATGACGACGACAACGATGACTCCATTCACCTGTCACATAAAATCAAGACTAAAACATCATTTTGGCCATGTAATGGATTTAGTTTCTAAGGAACGGAGCAATAAATTTCCAGCCGTTATTACTTGGAACAACTCCCCCCAAACCAGTCCAGCGTCCGTGTGGAATCAAGACACTGGTACAAGGATTGGGAGTAGCCACACCAAGAAATCTGAAGACTCCTATGCTAGAACACATCAGGTAAGGGATTGCAATTATTTATTATATATATATATATAGTTACAAAACATCAGGTAAAAGGGATCAAATATTTATTATATATATATATATAGTTACAAACAGCACATTATAAAATGAGACTGTTCCACACTGGGAGGTCAATCAGTTGCCATTCTGCATTGTAAAACTAAAGTGCTTTTTAAAAAGAAAACTAAACCAATCAAAGTACCTGTACAGTATATGCATTATGTCCACACTGTAAGTATGTATGGCAAATAGGTTAACCACACCTTTTCTGTAAAATACACTTAGGCAAACATACATAATTACACATATGCAGCAGATGGTATGACAATTTCACAAGTGCAGTATGTTTCAGCTGATCTATCGGCATTAAACATTAGAAACAGAGTTCACAGTGAGTTTTCTAGTGGGGAAAGTTACGAATGGCCTTCTTACCTCCAAGCCCAACAGGCAGTAAAGCCGAGAAGTATTCAGTGCAGCCTCCTTCTGCCTTTCTCAAACCCTTTTCAATCTTGTAAGCCCCCCCTCACTGGGTCAAAATCACAGTTGATCAGAGAAGGGACCAATAGCGAGCGAGGCGGCAGGGTGAGGCACTTCCTCTGTGACAGGAAGCTAACAACAAACATCCAGAGACCATGGAGGGGGAGGGGGGTGATGGTAATGAGAGATGGAGATAAAGAGATGCAGATGTTTGATGCCTGTGAGGCTCTCGCAGCCAGGAAAAGGTCAACACGGACATTTAACACTGACATTGCTCAATCCCCGTCTAGCTGGTTGAACGACTGTTACAGACAGGTCCATAAGTATTGTTTAGGGCTGCAAACACCACCATTGATTTGAAATGAAATGAACAGGATAGGCTTCAAACTGCAGACTTTCAGCTTTAATTTGAGGGTTTACATCCAAATCTAGTGAATGGCAAAGGGAGTTTAACAGTTTGTGTAAAGGGAACAGTCATAAATCAAACATTCACTTTTGAAGACTTTTTTGCAAATCCTTTGCAGTCAATTTCAGCATGTATTCTGGAGCGCATCATCCTCACCAGACGCTAGATTTCATCCCTGTGCAGCAAGTCCTTCACTGCTGTCACGTTTTGCATGATGGTGGAGTTGTTGGATGACCCCAAAAAGCAATGAGGCAAGGTGGAACTGACCAAGATGTATTAAACAAAAATACAAACAGGAGTACACTGGAAAATTACTAACTAGCTACAATCGCTCAAACAAAGTCCTGGAAATCACAAGGAGCCAAAGTAACAAAAGAAACCTGTGACAGAAAATAAAACGTGATAGGAGCGGAGCGCACAGACACTCACATACTCACAACTCATAATGACCCAACAAAGACTGCCAGAACTCAGGGAACTAAATACAAGCAAAGTGACTAGAAAACGAGAAACACCTGGACAAGACACAAAGGGTTGAGGGAGCTGATTGGTTAAACCAGGGGTTGGCAACCCAAAATGTTGAAAGAGCCATATTGGACCAGAAAAACGAAAAACAAATGTGTCTGGAGCCGCGACAAATGAAAAGCCTCAGAAAGAAGGCCACTCACGCTGTATGTATCTATATTAGCTATGTTAGCCTACTATCAAAATGACTAATTTGGCTACAAATACACAATGAGCCTTCCCGATTAAATGTTTTTTTTTCTCTGCAGTGCATCCTGTAGAGCAGGGGGGCCCAACCTTTTTTGACCAAAGCTCTATTTTTCGATCAACCAGCCTCCCGAGATCGACCCGTGACCGCACATGCACGCAAACGCACGCACTTACGCATGCAAACGCACGCACTTACACACGCATGCCATAATGAGCAACAGCCATAACGGCGGCTAAGATGAATGAGGGACGGGACGCACTTTTGCAGCGTGTTAACTTTCATAGCTCACGTGTACCGTTTTAAAATGCTTCTCTCGGTCCTTCAGATTGCCATTCTTTGCCGGTTCCCTCGGTGAATTGGACATGAAACGCTGTTTCTTCTTACAACAGCCACCTGCCTGGCATCCCGCTCTGCTAATAGAAACGTGTGTCGCAGGCTATGACGCAAATCTCCATTGACAGAAATGTTGAAATGTAATATTTATTCGGCATATTTTTATAGCATTGGAAAATGTTAAGAATGTTTGTCCTCTTACAGAAACCATATTCAAACAAAAAATATATTTTCACTTCCCCATCTTTTTCCATTTTCAAACATTTTAAAAAGGGAGCCACTAGGAAGCGCTAAAGAGCCGCATGCGGCTCGGGAGCCGCGTGTTGCCGACCCCCGGGTTAAACACAAGGGACACTGATGACGAGAACAGGTGGCGACAAAAAGGGCACATGAGGGAACAAAACCAAACGTAACCAAACAGAATCATAACAACTGCAACCATCTGCGGTTGTTGCTTGTTCTTGAGCCATTTTGGCTTCAGTCTTGTCTTCAGCAAGTGAATTGCATTCTCAATCGGGATAAGATCAGGTGATTTGACTTGGTCATTGCATAACATTCCCTTCTTTGCCTCAAAAAACTCTTTGGTTGCTTGCACAGTATGCTTCAGGTCATTGTCCGTCTGCACTGTGAAGCGCTGTCAAATGAGTTCTGAAGCATTAGACCAAATGTGAGCAGATGATATTGCCTGAAACACTTATCCTGCTACTTTGGTCAGCAGTCACATCATCAAAATTTACAGGGAACCAATTACATCGGCAGCCGTACATGTGCACGCCATGGCATACCTTCATGTATGAGGACCACAGAACTAGAAGGTTCCAGGGCCAAATACTTGATTTTAAAAAGTCTTAAAATTTGATCAAAGATGTTACAGTATTTCGTTTTAATCTTCCTTTCATCTCATCAGTGTTATTTTTTGACATTCAGCCTTTTTGGTGGGTCATTTAAAACAAAACAAAAAAAAAATCGCCAAGACATTTACCTGTGTTAAGTTATGGAACATCTCATAGCCTTTAATCTAAGGGAAGTGGCCTTTAAAGTCTGGTAATATATTTCTAATGCAAATAAGCAATTTACTGAAGGGTGTGTTGACACTAAATACGGACGGAACGAGCAGCATGTATCAGGATAGGAAAAGATTGCTGGCAAATGGGCAGGGTGCTGATGCAGTGATACAGTATGCTTGACAAGCTCAAGGAGTACAGATAAACACTCTCGTTAACTGCAGGGCGGGCTCTCCATGGGGGATTGTTGTTTATGAAGGAGGTTTAGTCACTTTTGTTTATCTTGCATTGCATCCTCTAGGACTGTCAGTACATAATTAACTTTTCATTGCTTTTATTGTGTTACCATAGCAACACAACTATTTGAATATGTCTAGCCATAACAACATTGGACAAGGTCTGACATTAAATATGAAGAAAGGGTCAACAGGTTTTTGAACAGTATTCTATTTCGTATATGTACAGCACTGACAGATTGACTAGTGATAATGCTCATCATTGGCCCTGTCGCGTGCTTATTTTCATACAATTGATTCTAGGCTGCAAAAGACGTACTACTACAACTAATAATAATGATCATAATAATAATAATAATAAGGCTGTCCAACATGTTGTAGTGGTTGCCCTGCTTTGGCACAAACACCTTATTTAAAAGAGACATGATGGAGTGGCTCGTTCATTTTATTATCATTCCTGGCAAACTTGACTCTGATGTTCTGTCTTGGTATGACCCAGTACATGTTCATGGCATCATGGAAAATGATAGCTTCAAACCTTTACGGAATACGCCCATATACAGCCTTCATACGATGGAAGCTAACAAGCCTGATCTTGTTCAGTTTGATAGATCCAATTAAATTATTTAATGCTCTGTCCCTTTTGACAGCAGTGTGATTGACAAGACCCAGGAGAAACATACCAAGTATGCAGACCTCGCATTTGAAATGTTCTGCTTGCACCCTATCAGCACAAAGTCATCCAACTTCCCATTGTTCTTGGCGCTTTTGGTTTGGTACTTCGGGATCTGTTAACATAGGTCAAGAGAGTACCCGGATTTGAAACCGGGAGCACAGCCCTTGTGACAATCTGGGCAATGCAGAAGGCTGCAGTGTTTGAGAGTCTCCGTTTTCTCTGAAAAGTTCTTTGTGGGTTCAGCTAGACCAGGGGTGCCCACCCTTTTTGACCGAAGATCTACTTTTCAATAAACCACACACACGCGCATACGCACGCACTTACACACGCATGCCATGATGAGCAACAGCCATAGCGGCCCCAAAGATGAACAAAACAGAAAAATGAAGTTGAAACAAGAGTTTGTGGGTTTGCGAAAAGGAGATCACTACCTACCTTTGTGGAGACCTGACGCAGAGGCACGGGACGGACTTTTCAGCATGTTAACTCTCATAGCTCACATGTTCCGTTTCAAAATGCTTCTCTTGGCCCTCCAGATACCCATTCTTTGCCCTCTGTGAATTATATATGAAACAAACCTTGAAGGAGAATCATAATACACTAACAATAAAAGATATAGTGCAACAGCTCTGATTGCAAGCTGCAATTGCAGACTGCTGACCGCTAACAAATTCCGGTGACGCGGGTTACCCGCCACCGTAAGTTAAAGGTGACCTTCTTTATTTTATTTATTTTGTTTTTTATACTTTTTGTGAAAGTGAGACTGTTGGATGATTAGGGTGCAGTATGCATTAACCCAAAAATATATCATTAATAGCGCACAGACACACAAATGTTGTGGGTTGGGGGTTTTTTCCCTCGAAACCCCTTGCAATCGACTTGGGACAATAATAATAAGGTATCTGAAATTTATACTATTAATATCTGTCTGTTAGATGTCGATCTATGCAAAGGGTGTGGGTGATACAAGAAATTCACAGTAACAAAGGCAGGAAATGCTGCTGTTGAAAGCCTGACTCGAATAAACACATTTTCGAAGGCTCTCAGCAGCATAGCATTCAAGAGTTTTAAATTTTCTTTACAGACACAAAACTGAAGTCTGGCCTGTTTCGTCACACGTTTAAGTTATTGCTGAAAATAAATGATTCATAAATCCATGATGTGCTGTTTTTTTTTAGGCAAAATCCGTGATCCCAAATACAGTGGCTTCATCTTTGGCGCAGTGCATTTGAACAAACATTTTTAATTAGGAAAACAATGAAAGTTAATTGTAACACAGTGTGGTCTGCATTCTGACCATTGCTATGGCATCACAACAAGAGTAATGATGACGAGGTTCGTAAATGGACACGATGACTCAGAATAGAAAAATAATGCACAAAAACAAACGACAACAAAAAAACACAAAATGTGCCACTGAAAAGCGTACCTCCTGCCAATACCACATTGCTGTCTTTAATATTTCCTGTCTTTTATTTTGTTCATTATTGTTAAATTCAGTGTTCACCTTTGTATGTGACAGATGCATACAATTAGGAAAATACGGAACAAACCGCCTCCCATATTGGTTCAATACGGAACGTAACATCCATCCATCAATCCATTTCATGATCCGCTTTATCCTCCCAAGGGTCGCAGGGGGTGCTGGAGCCTATCCCAGCTGTCTTCGGGCAGTAGGCGGGGGGCACCCTGAACTGGTTGCCAGCCAATCGCAGGGCTCACAGAGATGAACCATCTGCGCTCACACTCACACCTAGGGACAAATTTGAGTGTTCAATCAGCCTGTCATGCATGCTTTTGGAATGTGGGAGGAAACCGGAGTACCTGGAGAAAACCCATGCAGGCCCGGGGAGAACATGCAAACTCCACACAGGGAGGCCAGAGCTGGAATTGAACCTCCGCACTGTGAGGTCGACGCGCTAACCACTGGACCACTGGGGCGACCCCAGTATAATCATATTTATCACTTTTGACAAAAAAGGGGACTCATCCTTAAATAGAATAATTTGTTGATTGTTCAAGGGAGTGATAGCATCAATGTTTTGTTTTTTTGCCAATCAAACAAAGACTTTCAAAATAGTGTGACGACTCGACATAAGTAAAAAAAATGTTCAGTAGTTTCACTGTGTGTGTGACAGAGACCACATGGCTCCACCTCAAAACCAAATCTCTTTCATAATTTATCAGCAGCTGCATAATAATTCCGGATAATCTTGAATTGCAGCTCTTTAATTTTGGGAGGGCTTGGCCATTTCATATATTTTACATGTTTATTTGAGATTCTTGAGTTCATTACGCTGGTTTTTAAGTTAATAGCTTTTACCAGATCAATAAAGAAGATTTCTTTGAATTACTATGAATCCACTTTTAATCTCCAACTCTATATTGACCAATTTGAATGTCTGGTAAAGTTATCTTCACTTCTGAATGTGAAAGTCTGCTTTTAATTTGTTGAGCTAAGGGAGTTGGAATAGTGTGACATATTTTTCCGTATTCTCGATAAGAGCACTGTTTGCCAAATTTATCATCAAAAGAGTCAAACGCAAAATTGATCCAGAACTATTCATAAGACCAGCTACAAATATTATACCCTAGTCAAACCACATTTGCTTGAGTAGAGTGCTTCGATGTATCGTTATTGTTCTGTTGTTCAATTGGGTGGAACCATGTGGACTAAGGTTGTGAGTAAATGCCATTTTCCAGTTGTGTAACACTTGCTTATGAAAGCCAGATAATTTCATTGGCAATTTTGTGATTTCATATTCACATTTCAGCAAAAAGTCCAAACCTCAAACTTTCTTAAAATTACTCTGAGCAATATGGAACCATATGGATTCAGTTTCCGATAGAAAGTATTTTATCCAATCCATCCGAAACATTCCTATCATTGATTCAAAGTGTGTTGTATTCACAAACCTGCTTTTTTTTATTTTATTTTATTTTATTTTTTTTACATTTTTGACTAATTGTAGCTTTCTTACATAGTGTGCTTTGTTTCACCATATTAAGTTATATGTAAGATGGCTTTCTTAATGTTTTGGTGAGCAATAAATCGAGACAGACATGGACAGGCCAGATTTGACCTTGCATAATCTGTTTCATCCAAAAATAGAGAGGTCTTTAGTTTGCCAGTGATTTTGAGTCTTTTCCATAGCTTTCAACTTGTCTTTGTAATTGTTACTTTTCCTCAATTTATTATTTGCTATTATATTTAAATCCAAATATTTTACTTCTTTTTTAACAGAAATAGACATTCCTTGGACTTCATCACAATGAGACAATGAGAGAATTTCACATTTAATCAGTTGAAATTTGAAACAGATGCTTTGGAGAAAACAGAGATCACTTTTAACGCCTTTACAATTGTCGATTTGTCTTTTAAAAAATAAAATAATAATCCCCAAAGGTAATGGCATTAATTTCCGAGTGATTAACGATGAAATATGCATATATTTGGGGACACAGTCTGAACATTTTTGGTGATACCGGACGGTCTTGTCTAATTCCTTTAAGAATCTTTGTTTTCGAGGTCATTCCAGGGTTTAGAGAGATGTCGCTCTCGATGTCATTGTAAAACATTTTAATGACCTCGTAGAATCTAGCTTCGAACCCAAATTTGTGTATTGATTAAAAATTGATGTTCGATTGAATCAAATGCTTTAAGGAAACCAATGAACAGAACAAAACACTTTTCCTCAAAGGAAGATTGAAAGTGAAGAATTTCTAGTATTAACCGAACATTGTGATGAGTATTTCGGCCTTCAACGAAAGTTGATTGATATACATTGACTAATTTAGCCAAAATATGTTTGAGTTGATTTGCATACACCAGTGCTAGTATCTTATAGTCATTGCAGAACAATGTTAAAGGCCTCCAATGATCGAGTTTCAACAGATCCTTATTTGGTTTTTAGGCCATAATGTTATCAATCTTGTTTTCATGTGAGGATAAGGAACCTTTTTGTACACATTGCATGAAGACATTATATAGCAAGTCCGATATGTTTAAATTATGTCTTTTTCTGCTGCATTTATTTTCTTAATTTGAGTCATTAACTCACATTTTCTTTCTTGGGACATAGATTTGTACAAATGATTGTAGAAGTTCCACATTTCCTCATGTACTTGTTCTTGATCTTCAATTAATGATTTCCTGTCAACCAGTTCTGGGTGTACCCCACTTACTGCCTGAAGACAACTGAGATAGGCTCCGGCACACCCCGTGACCCTTGTGACGATAAGCGGATCAGAAAATGGATGGATGGATGGAAGTACTGGTTACTCATAAAACATGATGTAAGTTCCACCAACTTGACATACTTAAGTGAGTAGTACTATTTGTCAAGATTTGAGTATTGTGTAATCCATAATCTATCCATCCATCCATTTTCCGATCTGCTTTATCCTCACAACGGCCGCAGTTGGGTGCTGGAGCTTATCCCAGCTGTCTTCAGGCATTAGGCAGGGGACACCCCGAACCGGTTGCGAGCCAATCACAGTGAGTACTTTGTACATTTATTTATTTATTTTGAACATTCGGATGCATGGAAACTGGTTCGAAGAGGCTCTTCAAGTGGAAATGGTTTCCAACCCCTGATATAGGCAACCAACCATTTACACTTACATTAAGGACAATTTAGTCTTCAATTAACCAAACATGCATGTTTTGGGAATGTGGGAGGAAACCTGTGCACCCAGGGAAAACCCACTCAAAACTCTACTCTTAAAAATCTATACAAAGAAGGTCAAAGCCCGGAGTCAAACAGCCAACCTCAGAACTGTAAGACGGATGTGCTAATCACATGGCATCCATGATTTCTTGGCCTCTGGAACTGCATCCTTCCATCCATTTATGATCTATCAATCTAGCTACATATCTATTTATATTTAAAATGCTCTGCGTTAATGGCACAAGTTTTATAATTAAGAATAAAATAAACCTCAAGAAAATTTGAGAAATTAGTAAATTATGATTTATTTTCAGTGTACTGTGCATGCATTGTCTCTGATGCGGACGTTGCCCCCAACAAGATGGCCACCGGTAGGCATGCCGTTTTAGCACCGGGCTGCTTATTTTAGTCCCCTATATCTGTAGAAAAACCTCGGACGAAACAAAAGGGGGAACGGCCGACAGACGGATGAGAGGAGCAGCAAATAAATGTCCATTATGTTTTTCCGTGTGTTAATTTTGTCGAATAGACTTAAAGAGTGTTCGTCTCTTTCTGAACAGACTTGCTTGCTCAACAGACTTGCTTGCTCCAGTGGAAAGAAAAAAGGCCACGCGCTTCATTCGAACGACCTTGCTCCAGACTCAGTGGAAAGTCCACCAGCGGACTTTCCTCTCAGACGCCGAATTTATGCGACAGCAATGACGTATTTTGCGGCGCGCCCGATTAGTGTGAAAACATATTTCTCTTGATTAATAAGTGAATAATAGAGTCCCCTACACAAAAAGCAATTCGTTCATCCTCTGTCGTGATTAGAAAAGAGCCCAGAAGTGCCAAATTCCAAACATAGCCCGTGTCTCAATCTCTTACCAGAATAGTTTTCCGCGTTAGCAAGGAGTTCCGAGCTGAATACTAGCTAAAACTAAAACCAGCATTGCGACAAACCCGGCCGCAACTGTTTTCTTTTTAAACTGTCCTAATTAAAGACTATAATGACTCGCCACGGCAAGAATTGCACAGCTGGAGCCGTCTACACATACCACGAGAAAAAGAAAGATACAGGTGAGAAATGTGTCGTGATTGATTCAGCTAACCTGTTAGCTGAACACTCATATACTTCTCATTAAATTACGACACGTTACGAAGTAGTGATGTTAATTTAATGTGGTTGAGAAACAGCACACGTTTGAAATAGGGTTTGTGCCAGTAATTCACTACAGATGTTTATTTAGCGTATTGCACAGTTTTACATCTGACCCAATTCGTGTTGTCTTGCTTTTTATAGAAAAACACAAATCTTGTTTGTGTGTGTGTGTGTGTGTGTGTGTGTGTGTGTGTGTGTGTGTGTTGAGTTCATTCTGCATTAACCCTCCTGTTGTCCTCGGGTCAAAATGACCCGTCACTGTGTTAAAAACGCCCCAAAAAACCCTAAATAATATTTTTTTAACTTGAAATTTTATGACTTTTCCTAGATTGGCCCCAACTGCAGAAAAATTTAAATGTTGTTTTTATTCACATTTCCATGGAAGCTGTACAAAAAAAGTACAAAGGTGGTCTTCGGGTCAAAATGACCCATGAGGCAAATAGAGTTGAAATCAAGGTCACAAAGTTATTTACACACCACAGAATGTTTCAATGTTTTAGTTGTGTCTCAGATCAATTCGTAGAACACGTGAACAAGACAGTAGCAGACATAAACAAGACAAGATAGGTGGTGTTCTCACAGATGGCAGAACTATTTTTTTGTGGATTTCAAGGGGTTATTAAGGTGCTACAGATGACAGGACCCTGAATTCTCTCTGTGCTGACGCCATGAGTGTGCGTTATGACATTGAAGAGGCCCTAGAGCTGATTTTTTCTGCTGTCCAGCAAGACAACTGATTCAGAAGAGGAAGTGGAGGATGTATCAGAAGAAGATGGGGAGGAATATAACCCAGAGCATGATGAATCATCTTCAGAACAAGAAGAAATCCCTGAAGCTGAAAGAGAGACTTTCCTTTCAAAAAATGGCAAAATAACATGGTCCTCAGCAGCATACAACCAACAAGGCAGGCATGCAGAACAAAACGTAGAGGAGCTCCTGAGAAACCTGATGATCCACCTTCCACAGCCACTTCCCCAGCGAGGGCAAGTAAGAGGAAGAAATGCCAGTTCTGCCCTCAAAAGAAGGACTGTAAAACACATACTGTGTGCTATAGGTGAAAGAAATATATCTGCAAAGGCTGTGCACTTGCATACTGCGCTACATGTGTGAATTAGTTAAATGTGTTATCTTATTTTTCATATTTGTGTCTTGTCTTGTATTGTCCTAAATAGTTCATTGGAAGAAAAAAAAGAAAGAATCTTTAGTCATTGGAATGAATACAAATGCATCCATAACTAATTTTCGCACATTTTTTTCCTTTTCTTAAGCTATAGAAATACAAGTGAAGAGGGAGCACTATGTCACACGTAATGTGGTGAAGGACAAGTTGTTTCTTCAAGCAATATGAAATTTGGTGTTTAAAATTCAATTAAGCTGCTTATTTGGGGGGTTGAGTGAAGATGGGTCATTTTGACCCGGAGGACACAGGGCGTGTACAGAAAATGAGGACAACAGGAGGGTTAACAATGCCATTCATTTCACATTTGGTACTATCTATCCGTTTTCCGAAGCGCTTATCCTCACTAATAATTGTTTAATTTTATATATATATATATATATACCGGTATATGATATACCAATTTCAGTTTTTAATAATGGATATGTATTCTTTCATAGTGGATCTGGACTAATGAATACATCCACATAAAAGTTGACCAGTTTCATATATTTACTGAAGGGCAACCAACACTCCACCATGTGTAAAACTCTTTTTGATTTTTAAAGAATTTATTTGCACATTAGAGTGGAAAATAAGTATTTGGTCAGCTACAAAGAAGCAAGATTTCTGGCTGTCAAAGAGGTCTAACTTCTTCTAATGAGATCTAACGAGGCTCCACTCGTTACCTGTCTTAATGGCGCCTGTTTTAACTCATTATTGGTATAAAAGACACCTGTCTACAACCTCAGTCAGTCACACTCCAAACTCCACTATGGCCAAGACCAAAGAGCTGTCGAAGGACACCAGAGACAAAATTGTAGACCTGCACCAGGCTGGGAAGACTGAATCTGCAATAGGTAAAACGTTTGGTGTAAATAAATCAACTGTGGGAGCAATTATTAGAAAATGGAAGACATAAAAGACCACTGATAATCTCCCTCGATCTGGGGCTCCATGCAAGATCTCACCCCTTGGCATCAAAATGATAACAAGAACGGTGAGCAAAAATCCCAGAACCACACGGGGGGACCTAGTGAATGACCTACAGAGAGCTGGGACCACAGTAACAAAGGCTACAATCAGTAACACAATGCGCCGCCAGGGACTCAAATCCTGCACTGCCAGACGTGTCCCCCTGCTGAAGCCAGTACACGTCCAGGCCCGTCGCTAGAGAGCATTTGGATGCTCCAGAAGAGAACTGGGAGAATGTGTTATGGTCAGATGAAACCAAAATAGAACGTTTTGGTAGAAACACAGGTTCTCGTGTTTGGAGGAGAAAGAATACTGAATTGCATCCGAAGAACACCATACCCACTGTGAAGCATGGGGTTGGAAACATCATGCTTTGGGGCTGTTTTTCTGCAAAGGGACCAGGATGACTGACCTGTGTAAAGGAAAGAATGAAAGGGGCCGTGTATCGAGAGATTTTGAGTGAAAATCTCCTTCCATTAGCAAGGGCATTGAAGATGAGACGTGGCTGGGTCTTTCAGCATGACAATGATCCATACATGGCAATGGCGAGTGATGAAAAAAGCGGAAGGGGCGTGGCCTGGACGGGGGCGTGGCCTGGACGGGGGCGTGATTACTTACAAAAGTGGCACTAAACATGCTGAAGATGAAGTGTATTAAATTTACACAGTTTGAAAATTGAACAGAAAAAAATCCCAAGATCGCCACTATTCTTTCAAGTGAAAATTTGTGCAATTTTGCCTATGCATTCCTGGTGAGCACCAATATGTAACTCCAAATTTGCTGCTCAAAATCAAAACTAAAAAAGTAAACACATCCCCTGCCATATTTAAGATTTGTTCATGACTTGTATTCATAAAGTGTTGTGTAAATGTGATAAAAAGCTGTTGATTCTTACCTCATACAGTGATAGTGAATATTTATTATGCATACAATTTATTATGCATAACCGTGCTTTATTATCCAAGACAAAACGTGAATTATCAATATGAATATAAAACGCAAATAAAAACAAATAAATGTTATCATGCTGTTGCTACAAATGCATACCAAATAAAATTGAAAATATCATCCTCGTATATTTGAATAAAAAAGTATATACCT
>NW_017805830.1:216893-217778 GCF_001891065.2 Hippocampus comes
TACCTGACCGCCCCTAAAATTTTCTCAACGGATTTAGACGATTCACAAAAATGATCAATTTAAGAAATAAAACGGCGGATTTCCGCGGATCCGCGGAAAATTGCCATGTATGCAATGATCCCAAACACACAGCCAGGGCAACAAAGGAGTGGCTTTGTAAGAAGCATTTCAAGGGCCTGGAGTGGCCTAGCCAGTCTCCAGATCTCAACCCCATAGAAAATCTGTGGAGGGAGTTGAAAGTCCGTGTTGCCCAACAACAGCCCCAAAACATCACTGCTCGAGAGGAGATCTGCATGGAGGAATGAGCTAAAATACCAGCAACAGTGTGTGAAAAGCTTGTGAAGAGTTACAGAAAACGTTTGGCCTCCGTTATTGCCAACAAAGGGTACATAACAAAGTATTGAGATGAACTTTTGGTATTGACCCAATACTTATTTTCCACCATGATTGGTGATGCAAATAAATTCTTTAAAAATCAAACAATATAATTTTCTGAGTTTTTTTTTTCCCTACATTCTGTTTCTCATGGTTGAGCTTTACCCATGTTGACAATTAGGCCAAACAAAAAAGATTTTCAGCATCGGGTCGGTAGGTCGGACAAAGTTTTTTTTTTTTTTTAATCTTTTTTTTTTCCCCATCAAAAATTTAAACAAAATAACCATAAAACAAGAAGACATTGAACCCGCCGCGATTGCGGCCGGTGCCGCCACCACCTATTTAGTTTTCTCCCCGCTCCGGACTCGCGGGGCCGGGGCGCATTGCCACCTCCGCCGCCGTCCTCCTCCGCCCTCGGTTTTTACTCGGCCCATGGTGTTCATCAAATAGTTCGCTGAATTTTTTCGATACATCAATGGATGCTATTTTCTTAACATTACGGTGCGAGCA
>NW_017805830.1:217991-225697 GCF_001891065.2 Hippocampus comes
TATATATATATATATATATACACACACACACACACACACACACACTATTTTTACACCTATAGCTTTGATATACAGTATATTTTTTTTTTTTGTGGGTGCGCGGCGTGTGATGTCACTTTTGTAAAATGAGGTCAAGTAGATTCCTGTGTTTAAATCTGCTCTGGTTCCGGGTGGGGCGTTTGCATCTTATTCCTGTACTTGCATGGTTTTCTCCACATTCCAAAAACATGCATGTTACGTAAATTGAAGACAATTTGTCCATAGGTGTAAATATGACTGTGAAGGTTGTTTGTCTAATATTGTATGTGCCCTTTGCTTGTAGCCTGCTTTTCTCCCAAAATAAGATGGGATGGCCTATTGAGGACAAGCATTCTAGAAAAGGGATGGATGGACTCCCTATACATATGTGCACAATGGACATTGGTCCGAATGTAAGACGGCTCTGATTATAAGACGACCCCCTCTTTTTCAAGACTCAAGTTTGAAAAAAGACTTTTTGAACACCAAATTAATTTTTATACAGAAAATAATTACAGTACATCTGAAACAAATGATTCTAACAATATATTTGAGAGAAAAGGCATGTTGTTTTGCCTCATTCAAATCTTAATATCTGAACATTTAAATATGTAAACTAAAGTGCAATCACATTCGTAAATGAATGGCTTCTGGTTTTTGAAATGTAATGACATCATAACTTCTCCTCAGGTGCCGGTTAACCTGGCCGATCTTCGACCCACTTTTCTCCAGATTGTCGCTACGTTTCTCCATTTTCTGTTATCTCTCCTATTATTTTCTTCTCTTTTCTTTCTTACCACTATTTTTTATTTTTTTTTCTTCGTGCTACCGCTATTTTTATTTTTTCTTCTTCGTGACAGGGGTTCGCTTTGGCCTGGGGAGTCAAGTTCAGCATTCGCTTCAATGGTATCTGGCGCCATCTAGCGTCGTGAATGGGTATAATGTCTAGCTCCCGAATATAAGATGACGCCCACTTTTTCAGTCTTATTTCAATGCAAAAAACACCGTCTTATATTCGGGCCAATACGGTATCTCATTTCATTTCATTACAGTTGATGGAGGATTCTTTTTTTTTTATGGCGGGCGGTGGGTTGTTGGGGGCCATAACCGATCATTTTGTATTAGTCAGCCCTTTTTAAAACAATCACAGTCGGCCAGAGTTTTGCCAGTCATATCCTTAAAGTTCTCATGAAACTCAAGGTTTTCTCAGACACCTATTGGATTGTGCTCATTTATGTTCAGCGTGACGGTGGTAGCTCCTGTGTCACGCACTGGAGCACATTCAATCTAATTGAAAGAAACTGTGTGAGCTAATTTTTATGCTTTTGTCCCGCACAGCGGCATCCGGTTATGGCACGCAGAGCATTCGCCTGGGTAAAGATGCCATCAAAGACTTTGACTGCTGCTGTTTGTCCTTGCAACCCTGTCAGACTCCTGTGGTCACGTATGTTTCTCACCTCATACTACGCCAAAACAGACGTTGGCTTTCAAAGGCATTCATACTCCTTGACATTGTCCTCATTTTATCACATGACAATCACTAACGTGTATGTACTTCATTGGGATTCTGTGTGATGCAACAAGACAAAGTGATGCATACTTAGCAGTGCAAGAAATAATCATGGTCAGGAATTATTCATCGTTTTTACATAAAAAAAAATGCAACTCTGAAAAAAAATGGGTTGCCGACGTTTTCAGCTCTCTTTACCGGTACATAAAATACCATGCATCATTTTCTTTACACTTCTCAATATTACACCACGTCAAAAATTTGGAAGAGTTCAAGGTCTATGAATTCAATTACTGTCACATATCCATTCATCAGGGATGAGATTTTTCCGCTTTTTGGCGGAATTCCGCTTTTTTCCAGTCAAAATGGACCTTTTTTATATTGTTCCAAATCCGTTGAGAAAATTTAAAGGGGTCGGGGGGGTCTGGTGTTATTTCTGGGCTGCCGGACTTACTTGTCTTCGGCAGACTCGGGACTCGTAATGTTTACAAATAAAGTTTGCAAGCATCCATTTTGAATACCGTTTTTTTCTCGCGAAGCGTTGGTTTGTCATTACTTCGTATATGGACTAAAACCAATGTCTTGTTGTGATTGGCCGCTATATCGGCAAATGCAGAATCACAACCAATCCGTGTTCGACTTCCTAAACCCCTTTCCCGTGAATTCTGATTGCTCTTGCAGTGTATTGAAATTACTCGTGTATGTAGTCTGTATTAAACAAATGCCGAATGTTATCGGGACTCGTGACGAAGCTAACGTGTGTCAGATAGATGTGGATCTGAAAAACGCGTTTCGATGGGACTGGTTGGATAGAAAGATGACGGTGTCCCCAGTAGGAACCAGTAAAGAGGAACCATTGTCTGTGCTTGTGTTGGATTTCGTGAAAAAACTCGGATGTCGCTGGTAAAGCACTGTGTACAGTGTGTGACAATGTCACTCTATACGGAAAATGCATTCATAACCCATATATAATAAACCGTTTGGGACTTCACTATCACTGTATGAGGTAAGAATCAACAGCTTGTTATCACATTTACACAACATTTTATGAATACAAGTAATGAACAAATCTTAAATATGGCAGGGAATGTGTTTCCTTTTTTAGTTTTGATTTTGAGCAGCAAATTTGAATTTACATGTTGGTGCTCACCAAGAATGCATAAGCAAAATTGCACAAAGTCCTATGTCAAATTTTCACTTGAAAGAATAGTCAACAATCTTGGGATTTTTTTATGTGAAAGTTTCAAGTAGTGTGTACATTGAATATGCTTCATTTTTAGCATGTTTAGTATAAAGTGCCAATTTTGTAAGCAAATAGGGAATGGTATTTCAACAGAAATTGTAAAATTTTGTTGATAAAATAATGGTTTTAAGGCTTTAAAATCTCTAAAACCTATTAGCTTCCGGGGGCTTTGCCCCCTGGGCCCCCATCCGCGGCGTTGCCCCTTGACCCCACTGGGGGCCTGTGGTCCCCAGACCCCTGGCTGATTTTCAGATTTTTTCATCACTAGCCACTCTCATCCCCGATTCATTCTGCAGACCTCAAGTACAGGCTACAGTTTCTATTTCTGTACATATAATTGGAGGAGTCATTTTAATTAGGTTAATTGACAAAAATGAACATGGATGTAAAGATCACATTTTTTTGTCTTCAGTCCAGATGGATTTTTGTATGAAAAGCAGGCTATCCTGGAGTACATTCTGCATCAGAAGACTGACATTGCCCGGAAAATGAAGGTACGTTCTTGACATTTGGTCTTTTTGTATTTATGTCTCTTTATTTAATTTTGGTTCATTCATTTGACTTCTGCTCAGGCAGCGTGGGATTGATTCTTATTTAGCAATGGTGTGAATCTGAAAGTGAATTGGTTGTCCCTAAATGTGTCCTGTGAATGACTAGCCACCATTTCATCCAAAGTCACCTGAGATAGGTTCCAGCTCTTAAAAGGATAAACAGTATTGAAAATGGATGGATGGATGAATGACTGAATGGCTTTTTACATATTTTTCTTTCCCATCAAAATATAAAGGATTCAAATGTTTTGTATTTGAAATTTACTGGACTTTCCTGCAGGCATATGAGAAGCAAAAACAAGCTCAGAAGAATGACAGTCAGCTTGAGTCCAAGTCAGCGGAAAGGGAGAAAGTGGAGAAGTTTAAAACCAGAGAGAACAGCATCGTATCCAAACCCATCAACCCTTTCATTTCCGGTGCGTGTGTCCAGATACTGCAGTGACACTGTTCTATTTATTGTTGGCAAATGCATGGACTTGTTCAACTGTGTTTTTCCTTCAAGGGCAAAGCAAAGTAGGTGAGAAAATCAGGACAGGCGGCAGCTCATCAGCATCCTCCTCCACTGATTCAGTGGCCTCCTCCAGCCAGAGTCTGCCCAGCTTCTGGGTTCCTTCGCTGACTCCTGAAGCAAAGCCCAACCTTCTCAAGAAACCGGTGAGCGGCTATTGGGGACGAAAATTTGCTTCAGAGATTGTTTGTTTTCCAATGTATGGATTGGGCATATTGAAATTTATTTCATCATTTCATTTTCCGTCGTCGATCCGGGGACTGGAAGCCAAGTTCAATGTACTGCCTAATAAATACAACATTTCACACACACACACACACGCACACACACACACACACACACACACACACACACACACACACACACACACACACACACACACACCATCTCAACTTTAAATGGGTGTCTACTAAAATGGGCAAACATTACTTTATTATTTCGAAGCATTACTTAGAAGAGCTAGTGTTGTTGGAAGAATTATAGAACTGGTGTACTTGCGCCCTCTGCTGGTTGCTGCCAACTGTTGGAGACAAATAAATCTAGTAATTCCACAGTTCAACTGTGTCCGTCGTAGCGGCATGGTGAATTAATGGTTAGCATGTCTGCCTCACAGCCGAGAGGTCCTGAGTTCCCATATCGGCGAGAGCATTTCTCCAGGGAGTCTGGCTTCTTCTTTCATTACAGAAATAAACACTTTTGGTTAATGACTCTTAAGTTGCCAATAGACGTGAATGGTTGTTTACATGTCATGTGCTGATGACCAGTCAAAGGTGTACCCCGCCTCTCTCCCAAAATCAGATGGGATAGACACCAGCTCATCTGTGCATAGGCCCAGTGTGACTAATCTGGACATTCTGGTGAGTTCCTACTGGGACCTGCTGCAACTCCTGCCAGCTCATTAGTTTCTTCCGGTCCACGGATCCCTTGAAATCGCAACTGAACTTTAATTATGGATTACTTTAAAAATTACCATCGCTGCATACAAAGTGTTGTACATGGAATGTAAACATTAGAATCAGAAAATCATAAAAATTCCACAACACTTGAATCCAACTTTCACCTTGTTGTACAAATGTATTAACAGAGACAGGGCGAAGTGGTGGCCTTCTGAAGGTAGTTCTTCACCAGGAATGACGTAAATCTTGGGCCATTATGTTGGAAGACAAAGTGGTGACCTATATCCGGTTTTGCTGCTGACTGCTTGAGGTTTTCCTCCAAGATCTTCAAATATCTTTCTTCCTTCAGGATTTGTCTTCCAACACGATCAAAAATTGTACGTCACTCCTGGTGAAGAACTATCTCCAGAAGGCCAGAGTGAATGTTATTGAATGTCCTGCACAATGTCCTGATTTAAATCCCATCGAGAATCTTTAGGTTTAATTGCCAAAATACTGTCAATTGGGGTAGCTTGGAAGGTTTGTCAAAGAAGAATGGGCTGGGATTGCTCAAATGTGTGTGAGACTTGTGGAAAACTGTAACAAGAAATTGCAAGCTGTAATGCAGCAAAAAGGACACCCTATTGCCAATTAGCATTGGGCTAATAATTTTAATTCTTGTAATTTGTGTTTTTTGTCAAGTAACTTCCTGTGCACCAAAAAAAAAAAAAAGAAAAAAAAAAAGAAATTGTGGAAGCGTTCAAAATGAAAGGTGCTCGGAAAAGCTGTGTTAAAAAATGCAGTGCTGTCTTTAACAGCACTCGGGAAATAATATAAAAATTACATTTTCATTGTGGGGCTAATAATTCTCTGTACTTGCAATGGAAACAAAGCATGAAGATGAAGCTTCCTTTGATGACTGTTGCTGTCCAAAAGCTAGTGTAGGTCCTCAAAGTAGTGTACCGGAAGTGGTGTGAACAGGTTTCAAAATAAGAGCATCAAGACGAAGTGCAATGTTGGCTGACTTAATTGGTCAATGGCATGTCACTTTTCTACCTCGGGTACTCAAAGCGCTACACACTGTTAACTCATTCACCTACTGATGACGCAGCATCAGGAGTAACCAGGGATTCATTAGTTTGCTCAAGGACACATCGACATGGTCGCAATGGCAGGGGATTGAACCACCAATCTCTGGGTTGAGAAATGATCAACTCTGTCTTCCCTAATGCTACATATACTTTTAGCCGTTTTAACTATTTATGTTCTCATACTTGGTCATATAAACACTGATTGTGATCGTAAGCACAGTCAATTGTAAATTTGATTTTTAATCAAATGCGATGTGAATATTGTTGGAGGGAACGCTTATCCATTTTAGACTACCATAATTTCCGGACTATAAACCACTACTTTTGTCACACACTTTCAACCCTGTGGCTTATTGAATGAAGCGGCCTGTTAAAAAAAATTTCCAACAGCCGCCAGGAAGCGCTCAATCAGAAAAGATAACAGTGGGACGGGATCATGTGTCACAGTGAAAACAACCGGCCATGTGTTTTGAGCTGAACTGCAATCCAAAAGCTGTGTGGCTGAGTCTATGACAGACTTGACCGAACACAAAATAATTTTTATGAAGGCTTTATTCCCGACTGAACATAGAAAATGTACAGCATTAATAAAATAAAAGATTGAGGTATATCAAATGGGACTAACAAATAGAAAAATATACAAAAATAGACAACAGTAGGGGCTTATGAGCACTTTCCGGCATGTTGTATGCGCCCAAAACACACAGAAAACAACTAATCTCCCCTGCTTCACGGCTGTTCACACGACCCACTGTGCGACACCGTTCAAACTCCCAAATGACCATATTTTACTTTTAATATCAGCCGGGTTACAATGCTGGTTGCAGATCCATCAGGTCTGAATAAGCACAGCTCAGCGTTCGTCTCCCTTCACTTTGTGGTCCAAATCTCACGAGATTTGCCACAAGATTATCCAACGCTCCTTTTAAAGTGACAGTGATCCATTTATGAAATGAGGCAGCATTCACTACAACAGTTATAGTATTGTTCACCTGGCTACATATACCAAAAGAAAACCTCCCGAAAGAGATTGTCTTGAAAGTTGACACGAAAGCGTGGATGGTAGAAAGCCTAATGAAGGAATGATTGACCGAGTGTTATGGCAGGGACCGGTGCTATCTATCTATCTATCTATCTATCTATCTATCTATCTATCTATCTAATCTATCTAATCTATCTATCTATCTATCTATCTATCTATCTATCTAACTAACTAAACCAGTCATGTGGGTGCTGTTTTACTTGCTTGCTGCAGCGTTAACATGCAAAGACAAGTTAAGGTTAAGTTATTAAACGTTGAAACCTCTTTCTTTGCAAATATCTCATGTTACAATATGGGCACCTGCGGCTTATAGACAGGTGCGGCTTGTGTGTGTACAAAATGTTTTTTCCTTTAAAAATGTAGTGGGTGCGGCTTATAATCAGGTGGGCTCTATACAGTAAATATTCTCGAGTACGCACTCGTGTTTGCGCTGTCCAATTTGTCCTGATAACAGAAATTCCTCATTTGGGAAATGAGCATGGTACGTGTCCTTTATGAACCTGCAAGTATGTTGACAAAATGCACGTGTAACAACACAATCAATAAAATACAAAAATATACTGTCCAAAAACTGTTTATATAACAAAAACTGCAGTACAGGTGTATCCAAAAAATATCACAACAGTAAAATGCGTACAGTATTGTTTATTTTTTTCTGTCTTGGGAAAAAAATGTGTCTATTTTGGATTGTTTTGTTGGATGCATTCTTTGGTTTATGACAATGTTTGCCTGCGTGTCATACAGTTTTTTTGCTAGTTGCAAGTAACTGTCCCATTGATCACCGATGTCTGGTAATTCTTGTGCATACTGACGGATTTTTGTTGCCATTTGCATTGCTTCCTCGCTGGATGGTGGCTTGTCATCAGGA
>NW_017805830.1:225946-262101 GCF_001891065.2 Hippocampus comes
TGAGCGTCGTGTCTTTTCCGTCGCATCGGGTGGGCGTTGCGTGTATTTAAGCTCCCGCGGCATTACACCTCCATCCGGGTTACGGCTAGTGGAATTTCCGCTTACGTAATTCCGGTAACACGTAAAATCGTAGTCAAAATGTTAATGCATAGGTTTTTACTCCGGGTGAAGGACATTCCTTTATAGAATTCCGGGGACGGGAATATTTACTGTAGTCCGGAAATTACGGTAATACTCTTAAGAAGGGTCAAATTGTATTTCTTCATTAAAACGTTGAGAACTCAAGCGGGCCAGTCTGAGCCATGAAACTGCGTGGCTAAAAATATGAATGATTTAAATGTTATCCTGTACTGACCAAATTTCACTCATTGAGTTACGGCACTTGGAAATCAAACATTTGAACCCCTGAAAATTATTGTGGCCTATTCTGTAATGTGCTTACATTTTCTTTTTGAGTATGTTTAATCTTTATTGGTGTTGTGTAATATATGTACAGTCATACCTTGGTTTTCGACCATAATCCGTTCCAGAAGGCTGTTCGAAAACCGATTTGTTCGAAAACCGAAACCACGCTCTTTTTTAAAAAAAATCTTTATTGAACACATCTGGTCAGTAATGGAACGCTACACGAGGAAGCGTCACTTCCTCGTGTAAGGAAGGTGAGAGGAGTCAAGTGGCGCGTTCAAGTGCGCTCAGTTTGTTCGAGAAACGATTTTCGGTCGTCATCCGAGGCATAAAAAAAAACTTGAAATCTTTGGTCGAAAACCGATTTGGTCGAGAACAGAGACATTCGAAAACCGAGGTTTGACTGTACTTTTAAATTGGCATAGTTATTTTCAACCCTCGTTTTCTCTCATTTGTGGTCTGCAGCGGAATCGTGTTTTTTTTTTTTTTTACTGTCTTTTTTTTAATAGTGAGCAATACAGGGTTGTTTCAATTGGAGTTTAGAGAATCAAATATGGTTCCCTGGTCTAAAAAGATAACGACTGAAAATATTCCTCATGCCAGCAAGATGCCTTTTTTGCTACCTTATTGAATGAAATTTTGCAGCTATTTTATGACCTGCCTGCTTGTTGTGTGATGTCAATGGCATTTTAACATGTTTGCCTTCAGGTTGTATGTCATGATGACCTTTGTTTATTTTGCGTATTTGCATGCGGATGGAGACAAGTTGACCTCTGAATCCAAAGCTCATCTGTGGCTCTTGAAATTCAGTAGTGTGTTTGGAAATTGTGTAATTCTTTTTAACAGTTTCCTCTCATTTCGTTTTCCCTAATGTCTTTTCAGAGTAAGACTGTTTTGTGTCCGATGTCAGGCCGACCAATTAAGATGAACGAGCTGATCACCGTGCGCTTCACCCCGGTAGACCCGAGTCTGGACCGAGTGGCCCTCATCAATCGCCAGGTTAGCCTAAAGGAGCATATTGTCACAATTTAAAACCCAACCAATATAAAAGTGACTTCATCATAATATCAAGCATTAACAACGCATATTACGTACCACATTCCAACCTGTCTTGCTGAAATTGGCCCATTAGCACACTGAGCAACTAGAAATTACAGTCTATACTGTATGCTGCTGTAGCAATGGCAAGTTTGGATACTGTTACCATGCTGATGGGTGTGGAGCAAAGGCTAAAAAGGCAAGCAAGCAGTTTGGGGGACAAGAGCCCAAAGTGTCCTTCAAGACAATAAGAAATATTTTCTCCCAAGGAGGCAGCAATTCATTCGCTCCATTGTGCCTGTATGGTTCATGGACACGCCACAAAAAAAAAAAAAAAATGCGGTGTCGACAACTTCACAGATCTATGATGTAACTGTTGGGCGGGAGGACAGAACGGCTCACTCACTGACACACTGTCAGAAAATATGCATATCAAAACAGATTAAAGTACTTACCTACTTGGTTACTTTCCTTGTGGTAGCACCTGACTTATTCATAGGCCAATATTAAAGCCCCTTTAAAAATTGGCAAAAATCAGATGACTGACCCACTGCCCATTTTTTGCAGATTTTTTTTTTTTTTTGGTAACGCAATGCAAAATAAGACAAAGAAAATGACATTCAAACATTTGCCCTCCCCAAAAATATTTGCTGATTTTTGCAAAACAATCAGCCGAATTTTACCAATGTTTCTCTCTGTTGTAAAGTTAAATAAATACTAATTAATTGGCTGATTGAATTTTATTCTGACAAATATTGGAATCAGCATCAGCCTCAAAAATTACCTTGACTTTCAAGTGAACCACCTGACAAGTTTTTCAAGTTACAAGCCATGACTTGGTCTTTTTCCCCCCTCCCTTTGATACACCACCACCTGAGTGAAGTGAAATCGCTGAGGGAGTTAGAGTCGCAGATATACTTTCAGCCGTTTATTGAACTGGACAAAATGTCAAACACACAATTACAAAATGAAAACACTACCAATGAGCATGGAAAAGATGCTACCATTGAACTAACCATGTGGTAAACTGGAGTTGGAGCTCCTGGTACTACAGTGTATGCAACTTTTGGTTTAATTGCATTTAAGAGGCGGGCCCGGTGGTTGACTGGTTAGCACGTCGGCTTCACAGTACAGCAGAGTTTGATTTTGGCTGCAGCCTTCCTGTGTAGAATTTGCATGTTCTACCTGTGCCTGCGTGGGTTTTCCCCGGGTACTCTAGTTTCTTCCCACATTCCAAAAAACATGCGTGGCAGGTTAATGGAACACTCTAAATTGTCCCTAGGTTTGATTGCAAGCACGAATGATTGTTCGTCTCTGTGTGCCCTGCAATTTGCTGGCAATCAGTTCAGGCTCCAGCACACCACGCGACCCTTGTGAGGATAAAAGCGGGTCAGAAAATGGATGGATGGATGTATTTAATGAAACTAGTTTATCGAACAAATCAACCTACTACAATCGCCAACTGAGCCTTGGGCACCACAGCTGTGTTCTCACTGTTCGAACATGCAGTGTTCCTATTAAGAACGCAGTTATCATTTATTGCAGTTTTTTTCTTCTTTCAACAGCTATAAATTGTTGCAGTTCCTACATCCATCCGTTTTCCATTCTGCTTTAACTTCACAAGGGTCGCGGGGGGTGCTGGAGCCCATCCCAGCTGTCTTCGGGCAGTAGGCGGGGGACACCCTGAACCGGTTGCCAGCCAATCGCAGGGCACACAGAGACGAACAACCATCACTCACACAAAGAGACAATTTTGAGGGTTCAATAAGCCTGCCATGCATGTTTTTGGAATGCGGGAGGTAACTGAGTACCCCGAGAAAACCCACACAGGCACGGGGAGAACATTCAAACTCCACACAGGAAGGCTGGAGCCGGGATCGAACCCATGACCTCTGCACTGTGAGGTCATCGCGCTAACCACTCGTCCGCCGGTCCCTACATTTATTATATTAAATAGCAATTCTTTCCCAACAGGACAGATACATCTGTGCAGTAACCAAAGACGTCCTAGGCAACAGCGTTCCCTGTGCCGTCCTGCGACCTTCGTGAGTTGCTGAACCAGTGTGTCTTTCTGCAGTTGCCTGCATGTTCGCATGGAAAGATTCCATTCACTTCTCTCCATGCTATATTCAGGGGGTGCGTGGTGACACAGGAGTGTGTGGAGAGACTCATCAAGTTGGACATGACGGATCCTGTGAGTGGAGACAAGCTCTCTGACAATGACATCATACCACTGCAGAGGGTATGTGCGCGGTCAATAGAATGTACCGTAATTTCTCGAGAACACCACGTAGCCCTAAAATTACCCATCAGAACAGATTTTTCTTTGTCAACCATGCATTACAGGCTTCCCCCGATTTGCTGCTATCCACGCTCAAAAATTTAAGTATTATTTATATATGAAGTATAATTAGGTAGATTGGGTTTTGTTGTTCAATTTTTTTTTTCCTCTCGCATGATTACACGTAATCTCACATAATCAAGGAACAGCTGATTGTCCAGGATATCCATCGATAATGATGGAGTGGCAAGAACATTGTGAAATGCCTATGTGGCAGAAAAGACTTGCTTTGGAAAATACTTCTTGCCACTTGGGGATCGCACTTTCATACAAAACATGACATGAAGTTTTTTAAAAATGTTTTATTGATGACCGTTTCCTTGTTCCTCGCCCTGACCTGCTTTGTGAAAAATCTGTTTCGGGAGACCCTCAGGATTCGTGGTGGGCAGCAAAAATAATGGAACTATCTATTCAACTATAACATAGCAGAAATACAATGCGCCTTGTACTTGTGTTAAATATCGAAATCGCACTCGTAACTGACACTGCGCCTTTCAATACGGTACACCTTTTTTCAAGCTCAGGGCACTGGTAAACGTCGATAGAAAATTGTCTTTGTTTCTGCCTGTGCTTTAAAAACACACTTAAGCATTTTGGTGTGGGTGCATTTTTTTTTTTTAAACAAATGAGGCTGTGTGAGTGGAGATTTGTAAATGAAAGAAACTGACAGTGTTTAGTTTCCCTCTGCTAAGATGACCTTGAATTTGGTGTTTCTTTGACAGGGAGGAACAGGCTTTGCTGGTGCTGGTGTCGAGCTTAAGGCCAAAGAAGCTCGTCCAGTGATGCAAGTGTGAAAGATGACTCTGGTAATTAGTATTATGGTCTCTAAAAAAAGTTTTTGAAGATTGCAAACAGCCCAAACATGCCATTTGTTTCTTTGATATCTGATATATTGACCATTTTTTTGTCTGTTATTCTATTCTTCAAAATCTACAGCATACTGTTCATACCATTTGAAGAGTGTTGTTATTTTCTTACTGAACCCGCATATTCGCCTGCTTATTGGTCAGTTGAATAAATGTGCTCTCCCAAACGTCTGGCCGATTATATTTGGATTGAGAAATATTTCTCAAATATACATAAAACATCGTCATAATAATTCTTATGGTATTGACATTCACAGTTCGTCATGGCCGTCGTCTTTCATGGCTCCATAATCTGTGATGGTGCTGATCTTGATGAAGTCGAGTTTGTCGAGCATCTCAGACAGTGTCACAAGCCCATCCTGATATGCACAGAACAGGGAAGGTCGGAAAACAAAAAGCAACAGTAAAAAGGAACAGATGTGTCTCAATTGACTGAAGATGGAAATCATCTGAATAACATTCAGAGAGGCAGATGATAAGTCCTTAAGTATGTATGATGCCATTATTGTAGTACAGGACTTTATTGCAGTTGTCTGCCCCTCATTTTTCTTGTGTGAAGATGAAACATTGGAAAATGCTGAGTTGCTTATAATTTTAACTGTACAGGGAGACGAGCAAAAATACCAGAATTTAGTTGCTTTCATAAGTACAGTGGTACCTCTACTTACGAAATTAATTGGTTCTGGAAGAAATTTCTTAACTAGAAAATTTTGTAAGTAGAGACGCATTTTCCATGTAAATACTCTAATTTGTTCCAAGCCCCCCCAAAATTCAGACATAAATGTTTCCTAAAGCATAAAAATGCATCAAAATATGTAACAAATACATGTTAAAGGAAGATTAATGCACAATAAATGAGAATTGTGCATAATGTGAAAAATGAAGAATAAAGAATAAAACTGATGATCATTTAACTTTTAACTCATTGTTTTTTTGCCCTGTTCAGTTCATGTTCTCTTTCAGAAGTGGTTTTTGCCTGGTGTTTTGTAAAGAACTAATCCGAGGAGGTTGGCTTTTGTTGGCTTTTAACAATCCTTCGAAAATGTCCAAGCCAAAATCAGCATCGTGAGCGTTCGCCCAACTGGTGAACACTTTTTCTGGGTGATTCACATTTACGTAAACCTATCGGAACACCTCATGGCCCGAGGGGCGAATCACAAGGCTGCATAGACACATATCTATCTACACACATAGACACATCCGGTAGAGGTCCCTCTTAGCTAAAGGGATGCCAGGAAGATGCTCGGTAATAGCCAATGGCAGAGCAGCTATATGTATGTTGCATTCAGGAAACTCAGAGCTGCAATCTTGCAATATTTTCCTGTTGAAACGTTTCGTACCTTGAAAATTTCGTATGAAGAGATGTTCGTAAGTAGAAGTACCACTGTACATTAAACTGCAATATGATGAGTACTCAACGCAATCCCCCCCACCCCCCCCAAAAAAAACACCAAATAGAAAAGTCCATTTATTTGTCCAATCAACAGTAACACAGTTCTTTAATGGCAAACTTCTTTTAGTTAACTCTTGTAGCCAACGTTAACATGCCTCTGACCTACATTGTGACAACTCAATCCAATACAACGGCAACACATCTTTCATTTGAAATGTTTTAAAATCAATTTCCATACATGGGATGGATGAAAGTAAGTACCGTGAAGCGCTGAAAATATTTCAAGTACAGCACCGCACATAAATGACGAAGCGGTCTGTCAGTGGAGTGTGTGTCACTGTGACGGTCTCTGATATTCAGAAATGTGACTACATTCTAAGCACCAACTCAAAACACACAGTTTCAGTTTAATATCAGTGCACGTCGGACGATATCCACAGTTTTTTTTTTCCCCAAACACTTCCTCCGTCTAAATTTTTTTGGACTGTGTTCAGCTGACTACAGTAATGCTATGTTATGGGCGTAAGAAATCACCTGTAACCACATACACAGTATGTGACTGCAATGTGGAATCGTTTCTGCAAGAGTGATACTTGTTGTCGTGTCACCGGCGGCCATCACACACAGACCCCATGTGAGCAAACCTCGTGAAATAATATGGACCCGGACAAGCTCCGTTTGGAACGGCGACAGCTCATCAAAGTTCGTCGTGACTCCTTGTTAAATCTTCTCCGTAATTGGTGGCCTGGCTGCCCACGAACATGTTCCAGTTGGCCAGGATTTCCTGTTTGGTTATTTTCTCATCCTGGCGATTGATCGGCCACATTGCATCCGACATTCGTGTGATTGACACAGAAGGAGATGGAGGAGACGCATAAAGTCATGAAAAGAAAGAGGAAATGAAGACAGAGAGAAGACAGGCAATTAGTGTGAATTAAATTTGATTAAGTGAATTATTGCTGTAATTATTCCACCGGTGATGAATCTACCTACACATACATGGCAATTATCCGCGGAAATTCGCCGTTTTATTTCTTAAATTGATCATTTTTGTGAATCGTCTAAATCCGTTGAGAAAATTTTAGGGGCGGTCAGGTACCTTATCGTCGAGTTTTCACGAGCTCTCCCGAACAGTCTCTCCGTTTTCCGTTTGTAAACAGCCCTGCGATTGGACGTGTATGAAAGCTTCAACTAATCAGATCACTGAAGGCATTATTTGTTGCGGAAGTCTTAGCTCGATTATAAACGGCCCAGCGATTGGTTAACTACAAGCGATTGGACCAATCAAATTGCATGTAACATATTGCTTTACCTGATTCATGGCGGCCTGTTCGTCTCGCAAATTCATTGTTCTGGGATCGTTTTGAGCGGAATTATGAAATTTTTGACGAAAGATCAGGAGTCTTTAATCCTAGAAATTGACTCAAATGTCAAGAATAAATTTCGATTGGACTGGCTTGACAGAAAAGTCACTGTAAAGGTTAAAATTGGTTCCAAGTTCGACGAAGTTACAGAAGCTCTTGGACAATTTTTGAAGAAACCAGACGTAGCAGGCAAAGCTTATTGTGTGTATTGTAGTGACTTAATTAACTATGGCTCCCGTGGATGCGTGGCACTGACAGATCATGCAACAAACGTGAAAAAAACATGCCAACAAAATCGCCATTCGACGGAGCAATTATTCTTTGGGATCGGCATTTTTCAAACAAACTTAGTCAGCGGATACAACTAAAGACGTTACACGCTGGGGTACTTACTTTGGCTGAACCAAGCAACGAAATCTGCTCCACTGACGCCCCTCGCCGATAGACAGGTACACTCCGAGGTATATACTTTTTTATTCAAATATACGAGGATGATATTTTCAAATTTATTTGGTATGCATTTGTAGCAACAGCATGATAACATTTATTTGTTTTTATTTGCGTTTTATATTCATATTGATAATTCACGTTTTGTCTTGGATAATAAAGCACGGTTAGGCATAATAAATTGTATGCATAATAAATATTCACTATCACTGTATGAGGTAAAAATCAACAGCTTTTTATCACATTTACACAACACTTTATGAATACAAGTCATGAACAAATCTTAAATATGGCAGGGAATGTGTTTACTTTTTTAGTTTTGATTTTGAGCAGCAAATTTGGAGTTACATATTGGTGCTCACCAGGAATGCATAGGCAAAATTGCACAAATTTTCACTTGAAAGAATAGTGGCGATCTTGGGATTTTTTTCTGTTCAATTTTCAAACTGTGTAAATTTAATACACTTCATCTTCAGCATGTTTAGTGCCACTTTTGTAAGTAACCACGCCCCTGTCCAGGCCACGCCCCTTCCGCTTTTTTCATCACTCGCCATTGCATGTATGCCTACAGTATCTATTGTATCATTCTTACCTATTTTATTGCATCCTGGTATCTATCCATGTATATTTATCTCTATCATCCATTCATCCAGTAACTGTATCAACCTTTGACTGATATTTACTGTAGGTTTCTTCAGCAATTTTACGGTCCATGTCAATCATTATGACTGGAGTTGCCAAGAACACGAATGTCTATTTTGTCATGTAGTGTACATGTGTGTTTGGATGCAACAGTGTTACCTTGTTGCTGTCTGTCTCGTGGATCAAGTGTTTGGCTTCATTGTCGGCGTGGTCGACTTCTCCGGGCAAAATCCACTGCGCCACCTCACCGAAATCCATGTACCCATCCTGTGTGACACGCGACTTGCCTCAGTATGAAGAAGCGACCAGGCACTGGTCCAGTTTCTATCCTACTTCCATGATTCCTATACTAGTTGACTGAGGGAATTACTGTTCCGTTCTCTATTTTTCTGAAGGAAGGTTGTCTGCTTCTGATCAAACTGTAGCTTATGTTGCAGTCATAACTCACATCTCTCACTGTTTACAAGCTTGCGGGTTTCGGTTGAGTGAAGACCATTAGTGATAGAGGTAAGATCTGTCCTAAAAAAAAATCTAGCCCGACCCGACCGGGCCCGAGGGTATTAAAGCCTGACCCGGCCCGAGCCCGACCAATGAACTTGATTTGCAGGCCCGAGCCCGAAGCAAACCCGAAATTTCATATTTTATTTATGAGTATTTTTGGCAGAAAAAAATTGCTGGCCCGAGCCCGAAGCAGTGATTGACATTTTAGGGCCCGACCCGAATTTCGGGTCGGGCTCGGGCGGCCCGATCTTACCTCTAATTAGTGATGCATCTGTTGACTTGTGGGACAATAACACTCGCCAGCAGCAAATTTTAAATCAGCGATGGTTTTATGTGTCTGTAAACTGATTTTTGACACCAATATAAACAAATGTATTTTTTCTTTTCTCCTAGAATGGTGTTTTTGATATATTTTTAAAGTTTGACCCTATAAAAGCAGGCGCAATATGGCTTTTAATATGTCAAGTGATTTATAGTGTGACGTTTCAAAAAAAAAATAAAAAAATTACTAAATACATGTAGTTATGAAAACTTAATGTCCTCGAGAGAAACACACATTGCCATATTGGGAATTGGCACAAAAAAACAAGACAAAAAAAACTAGGAATTTACTTTCATCTCTGATTTTAAAAAATAATAAAAATGTGTTGAGCAGTGTAATTGGTCTGGACAAGTTTTATCCTTCAAAAGTAAAAGCAAGTAAATGGAAATGAATGCTTCTTTAGATGCTGTCTTAGAAATTTGCTTTTACAAAGATACATTTTGATTTCCTTTGGGAGCTGCACTTAATGTTGAATTTTTTTCTTAATTCAAACAATAAAACAGATAAAATAGATCAAGGTCTTACGATAAACTTAGTCCCATACCTTGTTGGCATCCCTGAAATCAGTAAAATGCTTCTTCTCAGTCTGGACCCACTCAGGCTCACTCTCTCCCTCCTCCGGTGTGTACATGTCACCTATGGGCATTCAATTCGCAGCACACACACCCAAAATTACATTCAGCATCCGAATTGAGCGGAGTTCAAAACGCAGGTCACTTACCAATGTATTCGTTTAAGCTGATCTTGCCGTCCCCATTTTTATCAATGTCCTCAATTGTTTCCTACAAGACAATTTTTTTTTTACTTTGAAAAAAGTTTGCTAATGTTGTGGGTTCAGACAGATTTTTCCACCTCCCCATATGTGAACAGTTCAGACCAATAAACGTGATGGAGAAAGACACTAGACAAATGTTAACACCTTTCCAGTCACTCTTGTTCTGAACATTCTGGAATCACTCTCGTGTAATGTAATTCACCAAAATGTTACGCTTGACTATTGAAGGCCACGAATCACAACTACATACAAGAACAGATATCAAATCTTCAATTGCTCATCCACTTTTCAGCTACAAATCTGTACCTGTACTACCAAGTCTTTCATGTAATCAAACTCCTCCGGGTGGAGGAAGGCAGTGAACTCCTCTCGCGTGGCGATCCCGTCGCCGTCACGATCGGCGGTCTTGAAGCGTCTTTCATCTCGGGTTAGCATGGATTTGTAGGTGGCCTTGTCCTCCACGTCGTCAAACTCCTCATCTGAGAGGACAGACAGAGAAGTTAGACCGATAGGGGTATTGAGAGGTGGATGCGAGTGAGTGACGTACCAAGATAGAATCCGTAGGTCGTGTTCTTGTACTCCCCCCATGCTATTTTGTCATCTTCGTTCTTGTCATAATCCCTCCAGTGTTTGTTCACGTTCTCCTCAATGTACCTCCTCTGTCTGTGTTTGATCCAATAATGCAGCTCTGCGTGGTTGATGAAGCCGTCCTTGTCTGTGTCAATGCGGTCCACAATTTTCCTGGGGGAAACAAAGAGGGATCAGGTCGGAAAGTAGTACTTTACTTTTCCTGACCAGACCTTTTTGTAATTTCCAAATGATCTTGGAAATTACGATTAACAACCCTTATATTTCATGGAAAACTCTGTACAGTGAATTCACCTATTCACATTTTTTTGTAGGGTTTGTGGGGGGTCTATTCTTTGTTATTCACCGAAAAAAAATACCTTTGTTGTTGTTCTCCAGCCAAAGCAATTAAAAGTATTTGTGGTTCTTGTGGCTTCTTCGTTCCAAGAGTGCTTTGCTACCCTCTTGTGGCACATATAGGCAATTGTAAACATTTTTAAAGGGACGTATCAATTAGCAATAGCAAAACAGTGTCCAGTGTTTCCCTACATCTTGTACTGTATTTGAGATTTGCTACGAGCGAGTTTGCAGATTTCATTTTTGCAACTAGCCTTCAGGTTTTGCTGAAAATCTCGCCCATTTTGTAATTCGGTCAAAGCACTACTGTAAAACTATTGCTTTATCCTTGTCAGACACTTTATCAAACCTCTTGTTTGGGGAACAAGGAACATGACACAAAAACAGAAGTCCAAATTTCTGTTGAGATGCAACGTGTGACACCTTGTGTTAGGCCTAGTCAAGCATAACTTACGCCAGTCTGTCTTTACTCTCCTCCGGCGTCAGCTGGTCGAAAGTCTTCGCCTCCTCTTTGCCCAGAAAAGCCTCATGGTCGTACTGAAAGTCGTGAGCGTCGTTGTGGGCGTGGTCGCTCAGGTCGGCATGGTGATGGACGCGTTTCTCCTGAGCGGGGACTGCGAAGGTGGCAGCAACCAGGAGGTAGACCAATGCGAGGGACTGCAGCAGCATTGTGATTCGCTGTCAGCAACTGAGGATGGAAATAGTGATATTATATATTTTGTGAGCAAACTAGCTATTTTAAGGGAATTTTACAGCAGGAGAATGTTTATGCAATTTAAAATTGACCATGATTAACTTGACAGCTGTTGTTTCGAGCTCCTTTATTGCTGTTTGCAACCGCAATTTTTTAAATGCATCCCTAAACAAAAGAACATAAAAAGCATGGGCAAAAGGGACAAAATGAGATTTGCCGCTCAGTTGGTTACTTTGAATGGGTTGCTGGGAGAGAAGGGACACACCCAATGCAATAGTAGCAAAGTCAGGACAGAAAACGTATGGAAAATGTCATCCAACTGAATCAGAATGTTAGTTTAGATGTCATTGATAAGTCAACTGCATCAAATCAGACATTAGTCGAACGATCCCGATATATACTTTTGGCGAGAGTCCCCATTTTTTTCCTTTTATGCTCAGTAACCTCCAAGGAAGAAATTCCACACGACCAGTTGACAATTTGCAAATTAGAATATCGGAGGACCAGACCAAACCCTTCGTCAGTAATTAACTTTACTCAGCATTCCTGTGTGAGTGACAACAAGAAACCTAAACAAGAAACATAAACATCGTCTGTTATTTGAATTGCATGCTTTGGTTTCGAAAAAAAGAGAAAAAATGTTTCGAAAGCATTCGCATCCTTCTCTCTTATCCTCGGGACCATCGTATGACTCCCACCACTACAAACTTCGTCACTTCAGAGCGGTGCAAAATATTTTTTCAACTTTGAGATGAAAAACAAGGCAGCGTTTATTTGGGTTTATCTCATGAACCAAAAGACCAATTTTCTGAATCACTTACCACCTTCTTGCGAGCAGCTTACGCCAGCTGGATGATATTAAGCGCTTCAGAGAAAACTGTCCGCGTTGGCACTCTGTACCTTTTAAATAACGTTGTCAAGGAGGCGGGATTTGTTGTTTAAGTAACCAATGAAACAGCCCAACTGAAGATTTTTAACCAATCACACTAACGACATTGACTCTGCTCATTCTTATTGGGTGTGAAGCGCCACGTTGTCACGCAAACGCGAACATCCTTGTGCTCGACTTTTGCTGCTGGCTTGCTTCTACTGTTATTCGAGTGTTACGCTTATTCTGACGTAGGCCGAACGGGATCACACAAGAAAAGTGACGAAACACTGTAAAAGTACTTGAAATACGTGACCACGTGTCCATGGGCTATGCTCGACATACGAGAAGTTTTTTAACGGTTACCACAAAAATACATAAGTGATCAACTGAATGGAATACTCATATCAAATAGAATATTATTTCAATGAACACAAATAAGTTAAAAAAAAAAAAACAAGAGATAAGTTAGCCAAAATGTCATTTATTTGTCACAGTACATTGACAGTGTATAGATTAGAGACAACAGTTATAGCCATCTAAAATAATTACATCAATAATCATCTAGATCAGATCATGAGTGCAAAATGCTTAAAGAAGCTTATTTGCATCCCTTTCCTCTTTATGATCCTGACTGAGGAGTGGAGCAGTATTATTACCATAATATTCCTCAGTGTTAACCAACCAAACGGCTTCTCCGGAGATTTCAACATACACTAAGTTAAGATAATTCATACAAGACAGATGGTATCTTACTGGATACACATTTCTGACACTTGCTCAAAAGATTGCATGAAACATTCACAAAGATGGTCTGACATGTAGCAGTCTGTAAAACACATTTCCTGCATCTTTTGACATTACACCGACATTTATGTATGCCCGTACTATAAAGCTATTAGACATTATGTGCTACATCTTTGTCAAAATCACGTTTTCATACACACCCCCGAACAACTTTCTTAAGTTCAATAACTTTATTCCACTTGGTTTAAATTTGCACCGGTAGAATCTTTGAGCACAGAAAAAGTCCATGATTACAAAAGAGCATCATTATCCTTCAAGGTTTGTGTCAAAAAAACAAACACTTTGTTATTGGATTCCATATCATTTACAAGTTTAGCCGTAGCTAGTAAACTACATGTGGGCTCTGTCTTTATTTACTTTAATCGTTAAACATGTTATTTCTGAAGTAAGCACAACAGACTGCTAGCTGTGAAATGCAGTCTGTTCCATTCATAGAAACAAATGTGAAAGGGCGTTCACGACTAGCCGCAATTGATGCTTGAGTATACAAAAGTAATACTGAAAAAAAAATATACCAAATATCATGCAGGCACTAAATATTTTGAGACATTTTCCTGGTCAATTTAAGGTTGGCATTTATCTGGGCAACAACATTTCAAGCGGAGTCATTTCTATTAATAGCAAGATAACAGGCAGAATCAATGGCAAGGACTTTTCAAGTGGGACACTGACATGCAGGCTGGCATTGTACTCACCACTAACATTGAAATCCTGCATCATTAATGACTGTCTGCCATCTCAAACAAGTATCCGTGCTAACTTTAGTGATTGGAAGGCCAATCAGTGTATGAGTCCTAAAATGAACTGTATGTTGCTCTGAGCAGTGAGTTGAAGGTAATATTTATTGGCATCATTTCCATATACAGTAGTTAATGTTGTCTAAAATAACAGTCCGACACTTTTAAGATGGCAAGTCTTAAAAGGGATGGTGTTGCACTGTTCTTGCCTGTTTCACAAGTCATTCAGAACTCTGAGTGTGACAAAGGATGAAAAAAAACCCCTGCAGAAATTGTGGACAAAATTGATTGCACTGTATGTTAGAAGTCAACACGGGGCTAACACTTTTTCTCAAGGTTGTGACAAGGAAAGGGTTTTTCAAACTGCACTCAGCAACAAACCCATTAATTGTGTATGAAAAATGTTCAATTCCAGAGTGATGCAGCGGTGACGTTAGGCGGCGCATCCAAGAGTAAACTGGTTGGTAGAGTGATTTCAGAGTGCTAATAGAATAAGCCTCCCTGTTACTCTACCGATGCAAGAGCATCCAAATATGGGCAAGCCTTTACCGTCCTTTGGCTGCACCAAGTGCAGTGAGAAAAGGCCTTACATTATGGAGAGATTAGCCAGTACTGACTTTTATCTCAAAATAAGTTGCTTTACTACATTTTCATGTGATGATATCAGATTCCACCACATTCATTGGAGTTATTGAGTGGAGTACTGTGCACATACGACAGATGACGCATCAGGTTGTGTTTGTGAAAGTCTGTGTATGATCTCTAAAAGAAAGTATACCTGGAGAAAAGCTCGTTTCAAGAGGAGTGATGCTGGTGAAGAATATGGTGATGGACTTTGCATTCTTATTTCACCCACTCACCACAAGCATCTACCCAAATGTGACAGATTTCACTCTGTTTCATTATGGTGTCATTCCCACACATTTATAGAATTATGACAATGATTTGAAATACAAAATTAATTTACAGCTTGATGACATCACATGTATGGAGACATTGTTATCATTGTTGTGGCTTGGGTAAACTCAACTGACCTTGGCCCTGTAAAAGGTTTTTTTCAATTGTGTGATTTGTGCATTTCTTGTCATGGACGGTAAGGAGGTTTCCTTCCACTTATTCTGAATTCTGTCCCGGAATGTTGTTGTTTTGCCTGTCATTTGTTCATTTGATCTGGGCCAATACGTCATTGAAGAGGTTGAGGAACATGTGCACGTGGTACTCCTTGAAGACCAGCGCTGGACGGAAACGGATTGACCGGTCCCCGCACGCTCCCAAGAGGATACCTATTGACACAATACAGTGACGATATCAATGTCCATAGAATTACTGTCATGTGTCGAAGTGCAGATGACATATTGCTGAGACAAAACTCATGTATTTAAATTAACAACAACAAAAAAATGTGTATACAGTTCCCTCCAAAAGCATTGGAATGGCAAGGTCAGTTCCTTTGTTTTTGTTGTATACTGAAGAAATTTGTGGCTCCTGATCAAAAGATGAATGAGACAAAAATTGAGAATTCCATCTTTTTTTTTTTTAATCGTATTGACATCCAGATGTGTTCAACGATTCAGGACAAAGAACCTTTTGCTTGAACCCACCCACTTTTCAAGTGAGCAAAAGTATTGGAACATGTGACTGATAGATGTTTGTTGTTCCTTTTAGACTGCTTTAACATTCGATAGTGTTTGGTTTCGGATTTTGAGTTCGCTTGTGAAAACTGCATTTGTTCTTACGCAAACATGAATACCAGACAACTGTCTATGGGACAAAAGCAATCAGATTTTTTTTTTTGCACAATCATTGGGCAAAGCCAAAACAAGAATTTGGAATGTTCTGACTACACAACGACAAAAAGAATGGGAAAGCCGGATTGGAATTTGCAAAGGAGTACCGAGATGAGCCACACTAGTTTTGAATAAAACGTTTTGTGGACTGATGAGACCAAGATTAACCTCTACAAAAGTGGTGGAAAGGCAAAAGTATGGTGAAAGAAAGGATCTGTTTAACTCAGGGGTGTCAAACTCATTTCATATTGTGGGCCACATATGGCCTCGGTAGATGTCAAGTGGGCCGGACCATTAAAATTATACCAGACTCTGCTATAAATAAGCAAAATAATGTCTTTCCTTTGTTTAGGTCTCAACGCACATGAACATTAGGAAAATGTTGAAATTTAATGAACATATCTTCAACAAAACATTTCATGAAGCAGCTTAGATTTCCTTCGACAAATTTGCAATTTACTTTTATCATTCACATATATGCATTGCAACTGATCCCACTGATTGTATAAAAAGGCACAAAACTGAAACAATTGGTACTGATAAATATACGAGATTTATAAAGAAAGGATATTTTAAACCATTTACACATGTGCAAATAAAATCTAACTCTAATTCCTGCCTACACCTTACAAAATAAGGAGAGTGCTATTAAATGTGTAAAGAATAACGTATTCACATGTCCTTGATATCGTTTGCTGTGTTGTGTCTGTCTCAGTGACAGACTGAGACTGCTGTTGTCTTCTACTCTGATCAAAACAGTGTGTCCCCCTAGCAGATACTCCATGAATTGCACCTTATTAAAAATATTCATCCCTTGTATTTTATGCATTTTTTTCACTTTTAAATGATCCTGCGGGCCTGATCGAACGTCTTTGGGGGCCGGTTCCGGCCCGCATGTTTGACATCACTGTCTTAACTGATTCCCAGCCATTTCCACTGGAGCAAAGCCCTCAATCCCAGCCGTTCAACTGAATTTTGATTGACCTCGCAAGGCCCACAGATTGTGCTCGATTACGATATAAACATGCAGCTGGCCAAAAGAAAGATGAGACTGTCTTTTAGCTGGAAAAAAGTTTGCTTATATCTTTTTCCATTATTTAGCTATTAGCATTAGAAAATAGCAAAATTCCATCAGATTTCAGGTTTCTGATGGAAAAAATTGGATAAAAAGACCTTTTTGTAAAAGCATGCATTTCAAGCATAATTTCAAGTATCACTACTTTTTTTTTTTTGCTTTTTTGAGAGCTCAAACGTCTGAAGAAGACTTTCCTGCCACAAAACAAACACCGCAAAAAGGGCTTTGATATCAAAAATATTTATTTGCACTCGATTGAACTGCTGAAATGAACTATGAGCAGAAGTGAAACATTGAGTTCAGTGAGTATGTGCAAGTGCATGTTTGCATGTGTTGACAGCACATACGTGCATGTGTTTCCCCCTCCACCCTGCAACTTTTGCATAATTTTTTTGGTTGTGATACAAAATGGAGCAATTGCCCTGATGCAAGGGCACACAATATCTTACAGCACATTCCAGTTTCACTTCGCTTGCCTTTGCGGAGGTAGACCGAGCACCTTTGCTGCACTAACCGTGCGCCATGCACAGTGTTCTTGCACTCATAGCCTCTTTAGATGGCTGCTGCATCCTTTTCTTCCCCAAAAGCAATCCTCAAGGGTTAATTGTTTTGATTTCTCCATTGCGACTGGATCAAATGCACTCTCTACTAACTCCACAGGACTCCAAGCTACTCCACTAGTGATGTGTCGTTCGCGAACGAACCGGCTCTTACAGCCGGCTCTTTGAAGTGACCGACAGGAGCCGGATCCTAATAGGGAGCCGCTCTTAAAAGGAGCCGACTTTTTTTTTCTCCTGTTTTTTTTCCCCCTTTCGGTTAAAGCCGCACGTGATTGGTCAAGATCCGTGGTAGAAGAGGGAGGGGAGGGTTTTACACACACATACACACACACACACACACACACACACACACACACACACACACACACACACGCACACACGCACACACGCACACACGCACACACGCGCGCGCGCACGCGCGCTGCAGCGAGGAGAAGGGGGAGGAGTTAGAGACACAGCAGCACACGGCACACGAACAGGAGAGACAGGGAGACGACAGAGAGCTCGATAGCGCTACAGTACTGAGAAAAAAACTACACGGTGGAAAGTGGAAAGGTGAGAAAATGGAAAGGAAACGCAGTGAAATTTGGACTGATTTCAACTTAATTGATAGTTCAAAGGCAGCGTGTAGACTGTGCAATGTTAAAATATCCAATACCAAATTTTAATTTATATTTTGTTGTGTGGTAATCAAAGCTTACTTATGTTGTTTTACTGTAAATAGTTAAAAGCTTATGAATATACACAATCAGAGATTGGAACTTTTTGTTGACATTGTTTTGAGATGGGTCTTTGTTTTTGTACTTTGTAATTTATTTTTTGTAGCACTCCATGCTGTACGCCATGTTGAGTCTGTTCAGAAGAATATAAATAAAACCATATAAATAATAAATATTTGATGTACTGTATATTTTTTACATTCGTAATTCATTTTACACATAATTTTACATTATTTTTGGTAGTAAATTAATTTAAGCAACAAAAAAACTGAGGACCAATTTGGGAGCCGAAAGAGCCGGCTCTTTTTAGTGAGCCGAGCCAAAAGAACTGGCTCTCTAAAAAGAGCCGGAATTCCCATCACTATACTCCACAACTCCTCCCATGCATCCCTCCCCTTCTACTTCTACTTCTTCTGCAGTATGATCCTGGCTGATCCCTTACACCCACTGCCGTCTGCTGGACAGATTTTAAATGATTTACAAAGCAAACAAGCCTGATCCTGAGTCAGAGACTGCGTCAAACCCTTCTGGACACTATGACGCAAAAAAACGCAAAAGACATAAAAATACTTCATGGGTACGCAGCCATAGTGGGTTTACAAGACGTATTTATACGTCATGGGTAATAAAAGAGTTAAGATTCCAAAACATAAAAGCTCATTTGTATGGTGAAGTAATGTCATGCTTGTGCTTGCATGATGTAACACATGACAGGAGCAGACAGTAGAATGAAGTCGACAAAACCAATTTGTCTGGCAATTTACAGAAAAATCCATTCAAACTAATGGGGAGAAGCTTCATCATGCAATACAGTGACCCCGCGCTCTAACGCGGTTCACCTTCCGCGGCTTTGCTGTTTCACTGATTTTTTGAGTGCAATTTTTTAAATGTTTAGAACAGTGAATTGCGTGCTGCATCCGGATTGGCTAAGGCACTGACCAACGTGAACAGTCTCCGCACCTCGTCTTTGTACATACATACCCCACAATGTCGACGAAACATTCTGCACCGGCAAAGCGACCCGAGGACGCGCTCAAGCAATATTATTTTACAGTATAGCATTTCCAAAAACTATTGTAGTTATTTGTTGGAAACATTTTTTTTTTTTTGTGCTTGGGCCTGAAAACAGGTTTTGGTCTTTGGTTTCATTGTACACATAGTTCAGTATTGTATAATAAGCGTAAAAAATAAAGCTCACTACTTCACGGATTTCACCTGTCACTGGTTCTTTTTGGAACGTAACCCCCGCGATAAATGAGGGATTACTGTATACGATAAAAATATGATCACCTAAAACACACTGTTGACACAAAAATGACCTTGTCAGGTGGAGTGGCCAAGAGTGTCAGTGAAACTTAACCCAATTGAGTATGTCTTTTACCTCCTGAATAGGATACTGAAGGGAAAAAGGACCAGCAACAAACAAGAACTGAAAGAGGCTGCTGCAAAGGCCTGTAAACGCATTTCAAATGAAGAATCCAACAGTCTATTGATATCAATTCGTTGCAGGCTTGATGCAGTAATTGCAAGGAAGGGTTATGCCTCCAATAATAATAAATGTTATTCACGTTACGTTGGTATCCGTTTCAATACTTTTGCTCATTTAAAAAGTGAATGGCTTCAAACAAAAGGTACTCTATGCTGAGGCATTTAATACATCGAGATTAAAATGTATTACATTAAATTTAAATTTTAAATTAAATTAAATTAAAAAAAATTAGAAATAATTAAATTTAAAATTAAATAAAATATTTAAAAATATATTTAAATACCATCAAACAAAAGCTGTCATTCTGAAATTCTGTCTCTTATTCATTTTTCAATCTGACACCCAAATATATTCAGTCTACACCAAGGACAACGAAATGGATCTTGTTGTTCCAATACTGTAACCACAGAAATCATGTGATTATTACAATTACAAATTTTAATGGACTGACATCTTTAATATACTAGATTTCAATTTGATTCAAATCAACAGAATGTTTCAAAAGTAAGTTTTGGAAAGTAGTGTGCCAATTTTTATATCTAACATGAGATCCAAGTGTGGATGACAAATGCCAGTATACATTCTGAGTAAGGCACTATCTCCCTGCTGTGGCATAGAATGTGTGTGAGTGTGTGTGTGTCTGTGTGTGCGTGCGTGTGTGTCGCATGTGACCGCAGAGCAGTGAGAAGATAAGGTAGATGTCGACTTAGTTTGCATGGCCCTTTTGTTTATATCATGATCAAGAATGAAGCAAATACAAGAGTCAAGAAAGAAATAAATGAAAAGTGACACATTACATACCCTTGTTCCGGGCTTTCTGAAGGATGTTATTGCGTGTTGCATCATCACAGACATCAATGGCACAGAAAGTTCCTTGCCCTCGAGCTCGACTCAAGATGCCGGCGTACTGAGCCTGAGAAGAAGAGGCATCTAGGTCATACTCTCACCGAGCAAGAGCTCGTGAGCAACATTGTTTATATTCTGAACTGTGAATTGGAAAAATAAGTATAGTCCAGTATGGAGAACTGCGATTGGCTGGCAACCAGTCCAGGGTGTAACCCGCCTACTGCCCGAAGACGGCTGGGATAGGCTCCAGCACGCCCACGACCCTCATGAGGATAAGCGACTCGGATAACGGACGGACGGAACGGACAGTATGGAGAAGTTCAAACATAAATTGTTAGAATACATTGTCTGTCCTCAGTGTTCCACTGTGTGGCCCCTCCCTCTGTTGTTTTTTGTTACCTTTCCCTTAATTCAGTCTCCCCAATCATCGCACCTGTCTCACCTACACACCTGCCAGTCTTCACCTCGTCAGCCACACTCACCACCTGTTGCCAGTTCGTTAGCTGTCTTCCCTGCCGTACTTGCTGCTTCTTAGCTGTTACGCTCAGCCTTCCTGGACACCTGCGTTTGATTTCTCTGACTGCCTTTGGTTCCTGCCTCCTTGACCTGTCCCTTTTCTTGACAATAAACCAGTACTGAGTTTATTGTGTCTGACTGTGGGTCCTGTGCTAATCTTAAAATAAGCCTAACACAAATATAGAATATACAAATATATTGTATAACACACTTTGGGATCCTTCACTTTGTCAGTGCAGCCAATGTAAATAAGATTACAAATGCTTGAAATAATGAATAAAAAGCTTGTGTAAATAAACAACTACAACACTTCAGGCAAGCTACACAAAGTCATTTGACATTAAATAACACACAGAAATCAACACACAAACACATTACCTGTAACTCATTCAGGCCGTTCATCAAGGCTTTTCCTGAACGGTTCACCTCCACCAAGAGGTTTTCTCTGCGAATCACGCTGAGGACCTCGGAAAGCAACAAGTTCTTTGTAGGGTCTCCCATCCATGTGTTAAAGATGCGGTAGGGCTGACAACAGGCAAGCAACGTGTAAAAGATCACAATGTGACACAGCTATGACAGTGAGGGGGATTCAAAGACTGCAGAAATAAATACATATATTTTGATATGTTCGGATTAGATAAAGGCTTTGGTCTTTATTTGAGTAAATCTGGAAAATGGCAAACCTGATCAGCCTGAAATGCATCCTTGTAGTAGAAACCACCAGTCAGAAGCTTCTTGCTGAAGGAGACAATATCAGCGGGGTCGTCCATGCCCCAGTGCTCGTGGGCCCAGAACTTTCCTGTGCACCCTCCTCCGGTTTGGACCTCATCCACATGGAACGCACAGCCATGCTGCATGGAGAAAACAGACAAATGGATTGATACATGATAATTGAGAAAACACTGCAAAGTCAAACAACCTGACCATTACAATCTCAATTCAGTTGGCTCTTCAATTTCATAAAAAGGCCAATACAGTGATGGTGAATTCATTATCCCTTCACACACGCCACATATAATATCTCTTCTTTACTTACTTTTCTGCATCAATACACAAATCTCAAACAAACAAATCAAACAAATCTCTTCGAGTTAGATTGCTTGTTAGCTAGAATGATGCAGTATAAAATGGGAAAGACACTCGGACCATGTCGAACTTCAAAAGTGACTCATTACAATATAAGCCTGCACGGGATTTGGAACACTCGACTAACCCAGAATGAAACACTGGTTGTACCCATAAAACCTACTTGCTGCAACCAGACCTTTACATATTTTGAAGAACACACACAAAAAAACCTTATAAAGAGTGAGGGTAACTCTCCACTCTAACCTGGCACTGATTCACTATGTAAAAATGAAATGGTCCACGTTTGTCATGTAGTGTGATGGTAAATGACCAAAAAGGCAGAGAGGCATGAGAAGCAAGGTGTACTGAACAAAATATATTAACATGAACACTTACAGGGGAACACTGGAAAAACAAAATTAACAACACAAAAAAGTCTTGAAAAATGCGACAACTCAAAATATCAAACAAACAAAAACCCGTGACAGTTGCACAATTTGACTGTAAGTCGTCGGCGTATTAGTTCTTTTGCCAGAAAAGAGCTAATGACATGCTCACCAACAGGTGCGACATTGGACAAACGGAGCAGATCCCTGACAATGTTGAATGTCGTTGGACACCAGAATTCATTACAGATTGATACTGTGGCATGTGACCCATTTGTTGCAGGCACTTGTCAAAGACCCGATTGCTGTTACTGTTGCCGTTACTGTTACCTTGCTGGCAATTTTGCGGAGGCTCCTGAAGAATTCCGCAGAGGCGTGATTATCTCCTCCCTCAGCTTGAATGGGTTCGATTACAATCCCGGCAACAGGCTTACCCTTCTGCCTCCACTTTCCGATCAGGTCCTCTACCTGAAGACACATTCAAGATGCAAGATGGACAGCTTTATAAATGTATCCAAAAACATCCATCCATCCATCCATCCATCCATCTATCCATTTTCTTCCGCTTATCTGGGTAAGGGTCACAGGGACAGCAGTTTAAGCAGGGAAGAAGAGACTTCCCTCTCCAAAGTCACTTCATTCATCTTTTGTGGGGGAATCCCGAAGTGTTCCCAGGCCAGCTGAGAGACACAGTCTCTCCAGCGCATCCTGGGTTGTCCTGGGGCCTCGGGGAGCATCCACGAGGCATCCTAAAGAGACGCTGAGTCACCTCTTCCGGCTCTCGCAAAATGAAGGACCAGCGGCTCTACTTAGAGCCCCTTCTGGATGGTTGAGCTTCTCACAGTATCTCTAAGGGTGAAACCCAAAGAACATGCACCAAGCTTCCCCTTGCCTGTGTTGTGTTCTCCGGGAACCCCAGTTTCCTCCCACATTCCAAAAACACGCATGGCAGGTTAATGGAGTACTTTAAATTGTCCCTAGGTGTGAGGGGGTGCCGATGGTTGTTCGTGTCTGTGTGCCCTGCAATTGGCTGGCAACCAGTTCAGTTTGTCCCCCGCCTACTGCCAGAAGACAGCTGGGATAGGCTCCAGTACGCCCCGCAACACTTGTGAGGATAAGCGGATCAGAAAATGGATGGATGGATAATATAATATGTAATAGAATAATTTATTTATGAAATATATTACTACATTTCATATTATATTATTTTTAAAATATTACTAAATATTTAGAAATATTTATGAATTAAGGGTTAAGGTGATTTTTTTTCTGAAACGTCATAGCTAGAAATAGCTAGAAACGCATGGTAAAATCCATATCAAGCAAGTTTTTACAGGTCAAACTTAAAAAACAAAAAAATGAAAATATCTCAAAAATCTGATGTACAAGGAAAAAAGTAACGCCATTTTTGAAATCAGCATCAAAAATACATTAGCCATCTCTGATTAAAATGTTGTTGACCAGTGTACTTGGCCTGGCTGCTAATCGGTCTATCTCTATTGTACACAATTTAGTAGCCAAGCATGAGCCATTGAAATTTACAAACATGTCAAAACATGTTGGCTGTTCTTATTATCATTCCATTTACATCTAGGTTGTCCTCATGAGAACACACGTGGAGAGCTGACCTGCTCCAAACAGCGAGCCTCCTCCTGTGCATTCTCTCTGCTGAACTCCTCCAATGGATACTGCAGTTTGGGGAATGGGGCGATAGGCCAATCAAAAGCGGGCACATCCAACTTATGTATTGCTTTGGAGTGTGTTGTTGCCAAGCACCCTGGGAAAGACAAAGTTAAAAACCGTGTAATAAAAATAAAAACGGCAACATATTTAGAATTGAACGCCTTGGTGTGATGGCTTGTTTGTTTGTTTGTTTATTGTTTATTGAACATAAAACATATACAGTAATAATTTGACAGAAAATAAGGTAAATAAAATAGTAAAGAGGAAAGAGAAATTTGTCATCATTCAACACAGTTATTATGTTCAAGGGAGTAGGAAGAAGTAAAGAACTTATCTAGTCCTACCCCGTGTTATATGTTTATATCTATTGAATCATTTTTATATCAATCAGAAAAGAAACAAAGTAAGAAGAAAGAAGTCTCCATTAAGGCTCATACTTTACCCTTAACCGTGATATTTTTATACTTTTGGTTTGTCTCGGGAATTTATACATACACACCCTGGCACTCTTGTGTTAATTTTCTCTTGTATTCATAATGGATATTTCAATACCTTTCTCTATTTATCAACCTAGTTCTGATTCATTATATTTAATGTTTAGAATTTATCATTTTAACTCTGATTGATGTATGTAGTTTGTACTATTTTTTTGAATTTGTTTTTGAACTCAGCAAGCGATTTACTCATTTGGAGGAAATGTATTTTTGCAATTTATGCGTTCTCCCAACAATATTTTTTTTAAAAATCAAAACACCACTGTGAATCGAGGTGCAGACGAACCTTGGGACTCATTATACTATAATGATGACAATGTAGCTACAAACGGACGGAGTGGGTGGTGGAAAGGATCGAATTAGCATAAAATGGATGAAAATGTGTTTCTTGATTGTATTGTCCTCACTGAAGGCAGGACCCATCATGTTCAGTCCATGTGTGACAGCAGCTTGTGTACTGTATTCTGTCTTGGAACGAGGCAACCACATGCTGCTTCACCATGTCTCCAGATGATGTACCCACATGTCATTGCCCGGTTTGTTACACATCCACTCTATTTTATATTATGAGCCTTCATGGGTTCAATGATTTCCGGCTTTATTTGGCATTATTCGTTTTAGAATGGGATCAAATGCTGTGGCGGGCCGTGGCCCACAGGCTGAAAGTGTTATTTTCAACCAGCCTCCTTCTTCTACTTCCGTCTCGATTCCTGAGCCGGCCTTTGGCCAAATAGGCTCTTTGTCTGTCTACGCCTCCTCAGCGTCACTATTAACCTGTCGGCTTTCAGGGATGGGGGTGAGGGGGGGGCCTTAGCAACCGCCCATCAACACATCCAAGAAGCAAAAAATTCCAAGGCACTCCCTCCGACTGCCTCATTAGAGGTGCTGGATCGGCTGGAAAAAAAAAAAGAGAGCTCATCTGAGGTAGTCTGAACGGTGAAGCAAATAGCTCAATTTGGAGGAAGTCATCCGTAATGTAGAATGTCATACGACAGCCACAGTTGCTATATCACCAGCTCAGCTAATTTAATAGCTTCGCACCCGTTGTTCTAGGAAACTTTCATTACTAAATGTATGAGGTACTGCCAGCTAACTTGGGTTTGGTGGGGTGGGGGGAGAGCTACACAAAAGACATTTGCACAACAGGCATGAAGCACAAACAGAAACGGATCCTGGTCCCCCCCAAAGGGGATTCAGTTGAACCAGACAACCGAGCCAATTACCAGGAATTGCCAAAACCTGCCCCGGTGGCACCGACTCACAGGAAACAAGGCAGTTGGACTCGCAATACCTGATGACATACGCAAGCAAAGCCCATTTCACACAGAGATCCTGCAAAATGGATGCATCTGTGTCGTGACAGAAAATACGAAATTCTTCTCACCACTGTGGTGGCATTGCGGAAGAGACGTCATGGGAAATTCAACAGAGCAGGCAAAAACAAGATGCTACATGTGACATGAGAAAATGATGCGCTTGTCGTTCGATTTGCTGAAGCAGCATGTGGCTTGTTAAAGGTTATTTTGTTCCAGGTAACGAAAAAAAAATATTTGATCAAGAGGCTCGAGATTTAGTACAAGAGTGACAGCAGCTGCCATGTTCGTCAGAAGACCTTGTCGGCTGCATTGTGTTCTACCTTCCCGTCAGTCTAAAGCGGGGGTCGGCATTTTATAGGTCTCATATTTTTTTTCAGCTTCTTTAGTTCTCAATTTTAAAAACAACTTATATAAATTGTTTTTCTTTTTACATGCGTTTTCTATGCCTTTCATTATCCATGGCTTACTTGGGTCTTTATACTTTTTGGGGACTTTAGTTAATGGAAAATGTTTATCATATAAGGAGATTATGGTAGACTGAAATACTTCAAACGCTGTATTTGGGTCTTCGTTTGAGTAGACCTCGGTCCAGTTTTGTTTTTCTAGGTCTTGCTTAAAAGCATCGATGGAGCGTTGGGTTCTTAGTCTTATTTCTGTTAAGTGAGTTGTTGACTTAGCTTTTCTATCAAAATAATTTGGAAAAACTGCAAAGACAGGTAGATGGTCACTTATATCATTAATGAGAAGTCCACTTTCCATTTAAGTCTGAATCACTCATGGCTCGGATAGTTAAAAAGTAGTCGTTCAATCCATTTTGTTTTGAGGAGATAGGTAGACAAAACATGATAATGAAATTCACAGTAGTTGAAGCACGGTGTTGCTTCATGTTACTCACTTTGCCCATGACACTTACCCAGAGTTCTACCATGGAAACCCCCCATGAAAGATAAAATACTCAAGTCTGGACAACCTGGGCCCTGAGAAAAACGGAAAATAAAAGGATGAAAACTAAAACGGATCAAAGATTTGTTCACTAGACCCAGAACAATACAGAATATAACCGAAAATCTAATGGGAAGTGTTTTCTTCACCTGGTTTATCATGGAGGTACGGAGCTCTTCATTGGATGGTGAGGTGTGGCCACGCTCTTTATTCTGCACCAAGAACCAAACACATTTGAAATCCAGTTGCGTGAACATTTGATTCAATATGACATATAACATTTGACCTGAAGTTTTACTCTCCAGAACAGTGATTAAAGATTCAGGTTTGCATAAAGCAAACGACCAATAACTGACCAATAAGCTTGAACTTTGATAAGGTCTCCAGTCAGGAGCTAGCGAATGCTTGTCCTTAATCTATTAGTTAAGAAACGTAATGCCTGGATAGAAGGTGGATTTCCCATGATGGCCCCTTCACCCCCGAAACGTCCTCTCTGTCATTTATACTGTCTGCTTGAGCCAACAAAGCTTTTACATGTATCAAGATTACAGTATCAGTTAGCGCAGTTAGCAAACCAGCATCATAGTCATAATCATAATCAACAGAACAAAACATGACAATATTCAATACATTTTTTTTTTTGACATATTGTTTGCCGGAGGGAATTCACTCACCCTGTACCAGATAAACATGGCCTTGTAAGCATTCTCATTGGAGCATGAGCCACAGGCCATTGTCTGCACACGAGTCATTCCACTCGGCGCCACCTGAACAAGGGGAAGAGAAGAGAAAGAAAACAACACATTGTGGCGCTGCTACTTAACTATAAGACAAAATATTGCACATTATATTATACTCGTATGATACATATTTTATAGAGGAGGTCAATTACAGTATCGATACTCGATTGAATGTAGTAGAGCATGTTTATTTACAAATAACTCACAGAAAGGAGACTTTCTGTGATTTTGTCCGGAAAATTCTCAGGTGGCAAGATTCCAAGGGCGGGTCGGTTCACAACTGTACTCTGAAACAGGACAGGGAATCAGTGATGTTAATTCAAATGTAGAGCAACAAATGCATTATTGCTATTATTACAAGATTGATAAACTGACCTACCAGATTGTTCGGGTTGGACATTAGTTTGAGGAGAGCAGGGTGATTGTATCCTGAAAGAGGCCAGAAAGAGGGCTGGGTTTGGATAAAGTTGACATTGAATGGTCATAAGCTTAATTCATTTCAATGCATCCAGGGTGCAGGTACACAAAACTAATAAAACACCCAAATTCTCAGAAAATTAGACTAATACTTAAGACTATACAAAGAAAGGACTTTTGGAAATGTTGGCCAACCCAAGTTTATAAACATGAAACGTATGTACATGTCCAGCACTCCATGCTTAATTGGGGCTCCATTTGCCTGAATTAGTGCAGCAATCCGACGAGACATGGTCGAGGATCACTGCTCGGATGTTATGAGAGCGCAGGTTGCTCTGACAGTGGCCTTCAGCTCTTCTGCATTGCTGGGTCTTGCACATTGCATCGTCTTCTTCACAATACCCCAGAGATTTTCTAGGTCAGGCGAGTTTGCTGGCCAGTCAAGAACAGGAATACTATGGTCCTTACACTAGGTACTGATAACTTTGGCACTGTGTGAAGGCGCCAAGTCCTGTTGGAAAGTGAAATCTGCATCTCTAAAAAACTGGTCAGCAGGAGGAAGCATGAAGTGCTCTAAAATTTTCTGGTAGATGGCCGCGTCGACCTAGGACATCAGGAAACACAAAGGACGAACTCCAGCAGATGACATAACACCCCAAACCATGACTGACTGTGGAAATTTGACACTGGACCTCACGCAACGTGGATTCTGTGACACCCCTCGCTTCCTCCAGACTAAGCGACCCTACCCTGGTTCTCGAAGGACATGCTAAATTTGCTTTCATCAGAGAACATGACTTTGGACCACTCAGCAGCATTTTTGTCTTTAGCCCAGGCTTCTGACGCTGTTTGTTGTTCAAGAGTGGCTTGGCACAAGGAATGCAAAGGCTAAAACCCATGTCTCGCATAGAATTTTCACAATATGCTAATTTTCTGAGATAGTGAATTTGGGGTTTTTATTATCTTTCAAATATAGTCATCTAAATTACCGTATTAGGCACACCTTCAATGAATAGCATATTTTAAATCTGTTTTCATATATAAGGTGCACCACATTAGAAGGTGCATAGAATAGAAGCTACAATAGTGGCTGCAGTTGCGGCATGCATCCACTAGATAGAGCCACGGTAAAGGGAATCAGTACAATACAATAGAGTACAGCTTTATTTATACAGAGCTTTCGCAATAGCTGCAGCTGTAACAAAGCGCTTGATAGAATATTGAAAACACTACGCCCAAGAAATCAGAATATTGATCATATGGAAGGCGCACTGTCGGCTTTTGAGAAAATTGAATGCTTTTAGGTGGCACCTTATGGTGTGGAAAATACAGTAAAATGAATTGATACTTGAAATGTATGAAGAAACTAATGTCATGCTAAGTATTCATAACAAGCGAGAGGTCAGAGCTGAGCTGATGTGCCTGAGGGAGGATCGCCACCCCCGTTCCAGAATGCAAAGTCCATGCTCGTAAATTAAGCCACTGAGACACTGGACGAAAGCAGCACTCTGTTCATCATGCACACAAGGTAGGAGGACATAATATTTCCAGTGGAATCTCACTTGTAAGACTTATTTTATATTCCTGACTGGAAATGATATGGCTTCATTCTTTCAGGATTAACGCTATACCTGGAGATGAATTCCAGTCAGTGTTTGTGCATAAATTGCTGATGGTGTAGTGGTACACCCGCCTGACTTGTTTGCGGGCAGCGTGGGATCGGTGTGGATGCGGGCGTGAATGGTCATTTGTCTCTAAATGTGCCGTGCAACTGGCTGGCGACCAGTTCAGGGGGTAGTCTGCCTTCTGCCTGAAGTCAGCTGCTATAGGCTCAAGCACCCCCCACAAACCTGTTCAGAATAAGCAATGGATGGCTGGATGAATGGATGGATGTCGTTGTGCAGTCTAGTCCAAGATTTCCACGTGATGCTTATCTAGTGATGTGTTCAAGGAATATGGCAGCCAGCTATTTTTGTTGAAATATAGATGAAAAATATAGGTTATCAAATTAAGAATCGACAAAATATTACATTTTTAATGTTGCAAATGGTGTACATCTGTGAATTGGCCCAAAAATAAAAACGCGGCCTTGCTTTTGATATATGTCTACGAGGCGACCACATTTAAATGGTACTTACAAAGCATAGTATTTATTTATTTATTTGATATACCATTGAGGTAATGACAGGAATTTGAAAAGCAGCGTACCATTCAAAACAAATATTAGAATACTTTTTAACAAAAAAAAAAAAAAAAAAGCCTTAATGATATGCCTTAGTAGTATTAAGAAACAAATTGCAAATATGGGCATGTTGACAGTTTGTACAGTTAACACCATCAAACAGTTAACACCATCAAACAATGATATAGTTTCAAAAAGCAATCAAATAACTCTTCGCTTCGGTTCTGATCTATGCCAATTACACAATACAGCTTTGAATGTTTATTTTTTATGTAAAGTATTCTGCGTCCTTACATAAATTCAAGTTGTCTCTCACTTCTAACCAGCAGAGCGCAGTGAAGTACAACAATGACACTGTTCTCAAGCATTCACGTTCATATTTTCATTCTTCATTTGCATCTAAGAGCTGATTATTTTTAGACAACAAAATGAACATGCGCAAATTGGAGGATCCCACAAGACGTTACTTAATTTTGTTCATGTAATGTATGAGGAAGAAGGAAGTGGTGGAATATGAGACTGGCTTGTATGTTTAAGATTAAAAAAAGTATATATATATATATATAGGTCAGGCCCAATTAACTCAGTTGACATCATCTGTCTCTCTTTTGTAAGATTTGAAGTGCCATTGTTATTCATGTGGCGAGCTTGTGGCTCACAAAGACCATCGTGAACCTGCCGTTTTATTCATTTGAGAAAACAGTGGGCAAGGCATTTCAATCAACTGATGGTGTGTAGAGATTACACATTCATGGTCTGCGTGGCGTACAGTATCTCAAGGAAGACTGAGATGAAAGTACACCCTGTTATTTTTTCGATTAGATCTAGATGCATATTGAGCAGGTTGGTCCTGGTTGTATAACTTGTGAAACGCAATAGACACAGCAGTTAGCCTTTCAGCTACTGAATTAATGAATGCGTAAGTCCCTGGCAAGAACAAAACCCCCTTTTTGGAGGTTGCCTGAAGCCTGGATCCTTGTAGTAAGGCTTAAAAATAATGATGATCATGGAGAATATATTGCAAGCAAACCAGAGTAAGTTTCGTTTCAATTTCAGGAGACTGATGTTAGTTATGTAAGCAATATATAACATAAAATAATTGTTTTACATGGAATGTCAGTGTTGCAACCAACAAACCATTCAAGGTTAATTTTCACAAGTCCACAAATTTATGGGGGCCTTTATGTGGGGCTGATCAAAGGCACATTAAATGTTGGCTGTCATTCAACGCAGGTTTGAATGTGATTGCTTAATTGTGGACACGGCCACAACTCAGTAATACGAGGGTCAATAAAACAAGCTGGCATCTTCCAGGAGTGTCACCTGGTTTTAATGCCCCCACCCCATCACAAGGCTGACCAATGCAGTAACAGTATTATTATCTATTCCATACATAAATGTGATAAAAAGGTTTACAATCGACTAACAAACCGTGTTGAAACCCTTTTCAAATAGGAATTATTGTTAATATGTCACTGAGACCGGTGGACTGTGGTCTACAACTCACCCGCGAGGGTTTACGTATCTTTAAACTGTGTTGTTACGAACCAATAGGAATGGAGGAGATCTGAGTGTAGATGTCCAGCATCCGGTTGCCGTCCACATCCACCAGGTAATTTCCCCTGCTCTCTTCATAGTTACAGAAGAAGTTGACAGCGGCAACATTCTGGGAAGACACATGTTTTCTAATTCAAAACAAACATACAACAAGATTGATGCCAGCTTCATTCCTCGGTTGAGGACAAACACAGTAAAAAAACAAACCGGAACACTTTAGAGAGAGAGAGAGAGAAAGGTGGACTTCACTAACACCAGATGGCAATTAGCTTGTGCATATGTCTTGTTAGTCTCCTCTCACTTCCCATGAATGAGTTATTATTCAGGTTCATTTTGTTATCGTGGTCGATTACTATTTAGACCCTGGGCCTTGTGGTCACATTCAAATGCCAAGCAGAATGCTCCCATGTGTGCTCTCTCTCCTTCACAGTGCCAGTAGCTGACTGCATCACGATCTGCAATCGTTTTGAATTGGGAGCTGAACACGTACCTGGCACTTGAGCAGCTCTCACTCTTTTTTTTTAATTTTTATTTTTACTCACAAGCAGCCAGTCTTCCTTCATTGCAGATTTAAAGTCATATATCTGACAACCTACCGCAGAACAAAGATACAGTGTCTGGAAGCCAATGTCTTAAGACAGCTGGAAACAGCTGGTGCCAGATTTATGCCACTCCAGTGCTGTTAATTCATATCATCTCCGCTAGGAATATTTTCATGTTTGTTGGTCTATTATTTATATAGCTACTATATACAGCTACACTTACAGGCAAATTGATGAATGCGCAAGTGGAATTTATTTGTTTGTCCCAAGACAGAACTAATCAAAGTGGCACATTGTGCATCGAGATTCCTGGTGAGGTTAACCAGTCACCTGCAATTTTTGCGAGCCGGCATATATGCATGACCTGTCTGTACAGTTTCATCACTGAAAGTTCCATTATACATTCCGTAAACATTGATTTTTTTTTTTTTTTTTTTTTTTACCAAAGATAACTTTTGCACTGTTTTGCAATCATCCATGTGTCCAGTTTCCATCAATCTACTTCTTATCCCATTCAAGGGTCATGCGAGATAGAGAGCCGATCAGCGATGACCTCACCAAACATACCAAACAAAGAGCAATTCATGTTAACATTCGCACCGTGAACAATTTAAGGTAAGGTTTCCATGAACCTAACATGCTTGTTCAGGCCTCGACAGAGCTGATTGTTTGAATCAGTTGTGTTGGAGTAAGGAGGGACCGAAAACAGGCAGGATATGGCTCTCGAGGAACTGGAGTTCCCTACCCCTGCTCTAAATTGTCCCTAGGTGTGAGTGTGAGCGCGGATGGTTGTTTGTTTGTGTGTGCCCTGCAATTTGCTGGCAACCGGTTCAGGGTGTCCCCCGCCTACTGCCCGAAGACGGCTGGGATAGGCTCCAGCACCCCCCGCTAGCCTTGTGAGGATAAAGCGAATCGGAAAATGAATGGATGGATATACAGCATTAAAAATGTGAAAACAAAAATACAATTTTGGTATTTCGTAAGAAACATGAAGTTGAAGTAAATTACCGGTATTTGCTTTCACGGGGTCACATAAAATGGCCCCAGGGCTCTGACTTTGACATCGGTGCTTTCAAACTACGAAATCTATTGGATCTATTGGCCATTGTTTTTTTGTTTTTTTTTTTTTTGCTTGGATATTGAATACAGTTGTGTTAGCCACACAACTGTATTCAATGAGGTCTACAAAAATCCATGTTACACTCTACATCTCATCTAAACTCAATTTCGGCAATTTTGGCAGTGAAAGGGAACGTGGTCACGGTGTTTAAACGCGCCTTCTCAAGAGGCTAATAAGGTGACCCAGTCAACTACTGTACTTTTAAATCCACCCTCTAATGTCAATATGTCACATATAAATGAGATTGCTTCAAGTCCAAAACATTTAGCAAATAAAACTTTCAATAATTTGCTTATAAAGTAATACACAGATTACATGTGCAACAGCACTGCAAAAGGAAAAGAGGACAAAGTGGCATGGTCTAACTACAGGAACAGCATTTGTGCCACAGGCTGTATTTAACTAGTTCACTGGGCAGATACAATTGAAGATCCCATTTCGCCCCAGACACACATATATACACACACACATTAAGTGACTATAAAAACCGACACGCCCCTCTTCAAATGTCATGTTTTAGTGAAATATAAAAAAAGAGGCAAAGATAAATGACTGAAAAATGTTATCCACCATCAATGTGACCTGAAAAACACATTTGAAAAAAAAAAGGATAACAGAATGATGCCGAACAAATATTTGACAACCAATTAAAAAAAACTAAGATAAACAGGTTGCATAACTGTGAACATCCTGTTATTACTGGTGATGGAGCTGTGCTCAGCATTAAGCCATCACATTCAAAATTATGTTAATGAGAGCTTTGACAGCGTCCTTGTTCAAAGGTATTAGTCAGGAGAAGAATACAAAAGAATTTCCAAGGCATTAAATACATCTTTCATTTTTTTCATGAAATGAATGAATGAATGAATAAATATATCTTGGCAGTCTTCACCACGTGGAGAAAGTACATCAAAAGATCGGCAGTGCCAAGAACTGGATGTGTTTCCAAAATTGATGAAAACAAGAGAAGATAACAGGTCAGGGAGGCTGCCAAGAAAGCTGTGCACAACATCGAAGGAACGGCAGAAATTTCTGGCAAGCACTAGCTGTGTACTGCCATGTGACAAGTATTTCTCTTCTTCATCATTTTTCTGGGCTGTGTAACTGGGGTGGCAAGACGCAATATTTACCTTTCAGTGAAATCTCACATGTGGGGAAAATGTGCTACGGTCCAATGAAAACAAGTTTGAACTTTTTGGCCATAATTCCAAAAGGGATGTTTGGCGCCAACAAAACACTGCTCATTAGCAAAAGAACACCAAAGATACAGTGAGGAATGGTGCGGTTTTACTTCAGCTATTTATCAAATTTAACATGATGAAATTTTATGACCTGGTTGACTTTAAAATCACCCAATTAATGTACAAAGCACACAATAACCTGTTCTGCCAAAACATTCTGAAGTTTTTCGAAATTCGAGAGTTGCTATGATTTAAGAGGTACCAACTTATTCAAAACACTCAAAACAAGAACAAACATCAAGCAAAGAAGTGTATCTGTGAAAGGTGTTAATCTGTGGAATAATTTCGAAACGGACCTGAAAATGAGTAAATCGCTTGCTGAGTGAAAAAAATAGTACAAACAACCTACATCAATCAGAGTTAAGGTGATAAATTCTAAACATTAATTAAATATCATAATAAATCAGAATTAAGTTGATAAATAGAGAAAGGTACTGCAATCTCCATTATGAATACAGGAGAAAATTGACACAAGAGTGCCAGGGTGTGTATGTATACAATCCCGATACAAACCAAAAGTTGTAAAAATATCACGGTTAAGGGTAAAAACATGAGCCTTTATGAGACGTCTTCCTTCTTTCTTTCTTTCTTTTCTGATTGATATAAAAATAATCTATTTATATACAAACACATAACACGGGGTAGGACTAGATACGTTTTTTACTTCTTCCTACTCCCTTGAACATAATAATTGTGTTGAATGGTGACTGATTACGGTTTCCTTTTTACTATTTTACTTACCTTACTTTCAGTCAATTTATTACTGTATATGTTTTTATGTTCAATAAACAAACAAACGAAAAGAAACGAAACGAAGCTTCCTCTAGGACCTTAGTTAGCGTGTTGGGAATTATGAACACTTTTAAATAGGCTCTTTGCACGAAACACAGCGATGTCATTCGGTGATACAGTGGCCTGTGGTCTTTTGGTTGAGCTAACTACCACAGCCGTGTGTGCAACCACCAGCAAACAGCCAAGTATGAGCCTTTTAAAAGATCAATTCATTTTTCGTTCCAAAAGCAACACCAACAATAGCATGAATATCCAAATTCAAAGAAGTTTTAAGTAACCACGGATTTCCCGTAGATATTTAACTGACGATGATGACATCCGCTTCCATGAAGGTAAGATAGGGATAAACCTTGAAGGATATTGTCATTTTTCAAAACCAGAAAATTGTTTTGTTAGCAGGAGATTATGTGGAAAGAGCCCATACCAGTCAGTGTTAGTACAAAACTTTCAGGCACCTGCTTCAAGGTCGCAATATAGAAAGAAAAAAAAAAATATATATATATATATATATAGATAGACAGATAGATAGATATAGAGGGATATAGACAGATAGATAGAT
>NW_017805830.1:262174-272174 GCF_001891065.2 Hippocampus comes
TAATTTAATAAATTCCTCTTCTCGCCCTTAAATTCCTCATCTCACCAGTATCCTTGCTGTTCCCAGCACTGCGCTTTTCTGGACTGAGATGTCCGATGTTCCCGGGATCTGTTGCAACCATTCATCCAGTTTGGGGGTCACTGCCCCGAATGCTCTGATCACCACAGGCACTACTGTCACCTTGACTTCCAGGCTCTCTCCAGCTCCTCTCTGTGGCCTTGGTATTTCTCGACTTTCTCGTGTTCCTTCTTTCTGATGTTTCCATCACTTGGGATCGCTACATCCACTACAACGGCTTTCCTCCGCCCTTTATCTATGATCACGATATCCGGTTGGTTCGCCATTACCATCTTGTCAGTCTGTATCTGGAAGTCCCACAGGATCTTCGCTCGGTCAACCTCCACCACCTTTGGAGGTGTTTCCCATTTTGACCTTGGGGTTTCCAGTCCATACTCCGCACAGATGTGCAATGAGTTTCACACACAGATCCAATGATGGTGAAAGGACAAGTGTGAAGTAAACTTGCCCAAGCATCTTTTCAAACCATTTTAAACATGCTTTCATTGTTTTTTTTTGTTTGTTTGTTTGTTTGTTTTTTGTTCTTTTTGTTTTTTAGCGCAACCCACCCAGGTTCATCGTTAGACTAATAACGTGCTTGGCAAGAAAATTAATTTGTTTGGTAATCTCCGGGAAGTGACATCATTTACAGAATGCCATGTCACCAGTCAGACATTGTAATGCATTGTTGATTGTCCCGTGAACTGCGCTTCGCCATTGTTATCGAGTTATTCGGCCAAATGCCTCAGCGCTGTGTGGCGAAGTACTGTTCACATTCAGGCAAACAGCTGTTTGAGTGGCCAAAAGAAAAGAAAAGTAAATGGACCAGAAAATTGGATCGATATGGTTTCGTTCGAATGAATTTCAATGAGCGCTCTTTGTTCAAAGCACTTCGAAGACCTCTGCTTTCTCAAGGGTTTGCAAGAAGGTCGGTGTGATAATCAATCAATAACTGGCTGTTGTTTACGATAACATGCGATTCAAAATATGATACGTGTACATGGATGGAATACTGAACAAAAACAATCAGACGACGATGAATGGAATCCTCAATAATGGGGTTCAACCTACAATGCTGCCAATATAATGCGCGGACTTGCCTAAGACACAACATAACTACCTGAGCAATCACAATGTAGGACACCAACCCACTGTGCTCTCAGTGCTTGCGGGAATACATGAACCATGTAGGTAATCTCATTGTGTGCAATTTAAAGCATTGCACAGTATCAAATTGAAAACAATAATGCTAGGCTAATAACCACAGCCCATATAGCTTACTGTTCTTCCAATCTTGAATGGTTTCGTCTCCACTCCATTTCCAGCCGTTCGGGCACAACATTTTCCACATTCTGACCATCTGGCTCATACATGTATGGTCCAACATATATCTTGCCTACAACCTCCTCTTCCTCCAACTCTTGAAACACCTGGATCCCCTCATCTAACTTGAAACGTTGCTTTCCGAATCGATTTCTGACTGGGTTTGTACATTTTCCATATCGAGCCCTGCTATTGTTGTCCTTGAAATGACATCACACGTCCGGGTTTTTCGCTCACCAGGATCTCACTTTGTGAAAACGATTACTTTGTGGAATTTACAATATAGATATTATTTTTTTCATCGATCCATCCATCCATTTTACGATCTGCTTTATCCTCACAAGGGTCACGGGGCATGCTGGAGCCTATCCCAGCTGTCTTTGGGCAGTAGGCGGGGGAAACCCTGAACCGGTTGCCAGCCCATCGCAGATTATTTGTTCTTGCTTTCATTAATGTATGTTGTTTAATTACTTGTGACATAAAACATATTTCATTTGGGATTTTCTTAACTTTAAAGAGTGCAAGAAGCGCAGACAGTTTGCATAATGAAACAAGTTTGCAACTATTAGGCATAATTTCAAAATTGTGCACATAACTTGAAAAGTTCATAAAAAGGTTGTTTCGAAAACCGAAGTTCCACTGTATTTATCCTGGTGTCTCTCTCTCTCTCTCTCTTTTTTTTTATGTCACAAAAATCTCAAATTTGAAAAGGAGTGTGTAGACCAGGGGTCACAAACCTTGAAAGTGAGAGCTATTTCGGGGACTGATTAATGCAAAGGGCTAGCAGTTTCATCCACACTTCTGAAAAAACTAATTTGCTCAAATGAACTTGAATTATATGTGAAACATTTATTATATTCATGTAGGTTAAAGCATTGATAGTTGTTCGTGAGTTCTCACAGTAATTTTTCACAATGATTTGACACGGTGGGAAACAGTTACATCTCAATATGCAACACTTTATTTCTATGAACCTTTGCAAACATTTTCAAATGATCACCTCAGCAGTGAGCTATTTTTTAGAACAGGACATGAACAGACAATTTGTCTTTACTGATGGGCACTAGGATGTGTTTAACTCCTAATATGGCAGGAATTTTCATGGTGTTGCTGCTTGAATGAAAAACTGTACCTTGCGGACCACAACACATGTGCATGCATGCACACACATTAGCACAAACACACACCTCAATTTACCTGAATTTCTCCCAGCTGTTTTGTCAGTTCCTAAAGATGGAAATAAAAGAGAGTGATGGTGATATTATTATATATTACACATACATTATGTATTATATTCCCATCTAGCCACTGGTTTCTGCAAATTTCGGTATGCAAGTTTATGTGCACATGCCTTACCCGGGATCTTGGCCCAGGAACTTCAGTTTTCATGGAAGGTCCATCATAGTCAAAGTCCACCTGGGCCTTTGGTGCCGCTTTGCTTGCATATCGGCATCCTGAAAACACATAGAACAACTTCAAAAACTGATAATATCTGACATTTTAAAGCAATTTTAAAGGATTTATAGAAACTAAAAAAATAAATAAAAAAAACATGCTGGTTAGATGAAAGTTGACCCTCACTCTCTTTTAGCATACCAGAATGTTATTATTATTGGTTGAAACAGTTGACAAGAATATTTTTAAATTGTTGAAAATAACAGTTTGGGCAGTGCTATCAAATGTTACACATTTTCCTTTTTTGTGATGGAAATCACTGAGCACCAACTCATTCTTGCCAGATTGTTCTGGATATTTAAAAATATCCAGCATTTAAGTTCCGGTGTCAACAGAGCACCATTCCCTCATCATCACTTCCGTTGCAGCGAATAAGCATCACTTCTGACTAATATCGTCACGAAAGAAGGACATAGAAGCCGTGCTAATTGCTAAGCTATCATGACAGACCTGTAGATGTAAAAAAAAAAAAAAAAAAAAAAAATACCGGTAAGTGCTTGGGTGATACAGTACACTTGTCAAATGGGTCTGGCTGGAATCACGTTATAGTGGAGAGTTAACCAACATTGAACAGCAAAATAACAGGCAAGTTAATAAGTGTCTGGAGAGAAAATAATCTCAAATAATGTTACACAGCAACATGAGACACGAAATGAATTACTATGTCACCACATAAGGTAACTATGAGGTTAAAAGTATTATAATAATATAATGTACTGTATATTTATATGATGTAATTACCTACTGTAACCTTTATTTGTACCACAAGGTGGAAATTGGCCATGTTTCATGAGCAAAAGTGGATACAGAAAATGAAACACTGCATTTAAGAGAAGATATTTGTACAAGAAGTCCATTACACTAATTCAACATACAAAATATTTTGTGTGTTTAATCTAATGTAATATAATTTAATCTAATCTAATCCGTCAACAATGTGAGTGCTGAGTTTTAATGTTTACTTTTAAGGTCTTATGAATGTGATTTAATACTCTTGCTTTCTTTCCTCCAGTTGAAAACAGAAGAAGTAAAGGCGAATTCATCCATAGATGCAGATGTTTTTGAAAAAGGCACTGTGAAATCTCATACACTTGGATTCACGATTCATTTGGAGGAAAGGCACTTTCAACCTTTTTACCAACTAAAAACTGCATACAGTGCCAGCTTGTTGCAGCATCATGGAGTATCTGTCGATGACTGATTGATGATGTCGCTCAATTTTTAAATCAGGTCATGATGCATTATATCCGGGATGTCAAACTAATTGTAGTTCAGAGGTGACACACAGCCTAATTTGATGTCAGTTGGGCTGGGCAGTAAAAAACAAAAAAAAACACACAAGTCAGTGTTTTCCCCTTCCTTTTCATACAAAGAAATGCAAACGCAAAACAAAAAACTTGAACAAAATATCCTATTGTAAAACATAAAGACCAACCTTAGATGTTTTAAGAATAATGTAAAACCTGCTTCAGTTTATCATCTACAGTCCATTCAATCGGATGAAGCGCTGCAGGAAGACACCTTCAGTAAAGTCAATTTGGAAATCTCCATTATGGAGATTTCCGCCTCTGAAGAGGTGGTCCACCTCAGATCAAACAGTGACTTCGAATTCAGTCATTGTCACCGAGGCCCTTCCCCAAGCAGAGGGCTTTTTTTTTTTTTTTTTTTTGATAACTGACAAAAATTAATCATTGTTCAAACAGAAGCTAGCGTGTGGCAGTAGCAGTTTAAGAAAGGTAATATTCATTTTATTAATAAAAAAAAACATGCCGCCACAATGTTCATTTTTGCACTTTCAAATTCACCCCTGCTTTACTGCATATCAGTTGTTGCAGTTGGATTTTCACATCATTGTTCAGAACAACTGGTGTGAAAAATATAGTAAAAAATATTGTTGAAATAGTTTGTCAACAGATGCCTCAATCTTTGAGAACGTTTACCTAACTGAAAACACCGGCTGGTTTGCTTCAGCATAGTACTTAGCAATATTGTCTTGTACATGAGGTCTCTTCATTCATCATATCAAGTTGATGGTGATGGAGAAACTGTTCCGGAGTTTTCCTCTTCACATACAGTCCATGGTCCAAAAATCAAATTCACTCTTTCAAAAGGTAAATACATTTGGGAACAACAAACATGTTCTCCTACACATTGTTGATCTTTTGGAGTCCTTCATTCTACATAGGTGAGTCAAATTCATTGCATAACCTCTTCAACCATTGTGTCCACGCTGAGGCTTGTCAATAATCCAATTTATCTGATTCTGAGAACACTTACTGAAATATTTGGACAGTCAAAAATCTCAAAACTTGTCAAATATTACCATACATTATCATCATCATCATCATCATCATCAATGTTATTAATATTATTAAGTTCCAATAATTATCAGTAGGAAACATTTCCTTTAAATTTTTCAAGATTATTTCTTCATTAATTGGGCTAAAAAAAAAAATAAAAAAAAAATCATGATTCTTTCCTGAAGTCTTGTTAAAATGCGATTTAAATGCCATCAGTATTTGTAATTTTGGTCTCATTTTGTGTCACAGAGCAGGCATGTGCAGCCCCGGGCCTGGGCGGCCTCTGTCCTGCCTGTATTCCATGTCTCCCAGCTGCAACACACCTGATGATTTGAATCAGATGTTTCAAATTATCCCGTGTGTTGCAGCTGGGAGAGATGGAAAACTGGCAAGACAGCTGCCCTTGAGGATTGAATTTGAACAGCCCTGGAGGAGAGGCTAAAATTCTTGACCTAAAAACCTTCCATCAATGTTTTTGGCTGGATATAGTGCATGACATCATCAATATAAGATAAGAAAATTAATATTTTCAATGACATATTAATTTCATACAGAGTAGGACTTCTGTGACAACATGACATTCAATTTTTGGTTTGTGTCATTTTACCTGAAACACTGAGGCGTAGGTTTGTGTTGAGGGTCAGCGCAAGACGACGACTGATCACAGAGTATGCCATGACAGGAGTCAGACAAAATCTGAGAGAGGCAGCGGCTGCCTTTATCTTATCTTCTCCAACCAGGTCACCTGATGGTGGGAGAAGATGGGAGAGGGAGGGAAGGGCATGAACATATATGGATTCAATTTGGCAAGAGGTAAACCTGCCCGGTCCAACAATATCTAAATTAAATCACTTGACCAATGTGACATTCCATGCTTGACGTGTGAAAACAGGAATTCTGGTTAACAGCACGTGATATGCTTCTATGCCACTGGGAAAAAAAAAAAAAAAAAGTCTTTTTTTTTTTCAGGTTGCGCTGAGGAAGAATGACAGTAGGAGGAAAAAGTGAGGTCAATCAGACCCCATTACAAACAGGTCTTGGTCTTTGAGGATATCATATCCTGTATGCCTGCCGTGGAATGTATTTCTATTATTTCCCCATTCGTCCTTATACGATTAACTTTATCGTGCATTTTGGAAGTCTCCAAAAGCCTGCTTTCTCTTATGTGGATTTGACTCGATTTGTGTTTCATTTGTAAACTCAGAACAATGTGCAGTATGGAATAGATAAGGGTGTGTGGAGCTCTAAGTGTGTGTATGTCAACTGCACTGTGACACTAAGATGAACAAGGAAAAGCTGGTTTATGTTCTAAAATCTAAATAAAACAAAGATGAGAAAATGAGTGTGTTCTCCCTTATCTCCGGGATCCTTATGTAATACTGGCCAGAAAATAGGGGAAAACTCCAGCTTTCTGCTTTCACACGGTGGACACCCCGATTATCGCACACATCACACAGCCGGTTACTTGGCAACACCTCGTGAACTGGATGAAACTGGTTTAGAGAGTGTTACACAAGACTGCATCTTCGTATGCTTCGGAGGAGCAATGTTTTTGGTGTGTGGCGCGGGAAAAAAATAAGAGCTGTCGGACGGACGAGGGAATAATATCATAAACATTCTTTATCACCTTTTAAAGCTAAAGATACAAGCTGAGTCACTACAACAATACAATCGCGCACTAAAGATGAAAAGGAGAAGAAAGCAATTTGATCCAATAAAATCAGAAATGGAAGTTGGCCAAAAAGGTTGCTTGCTGTTGTGATTTAAATTGAGTTACTGATTTTTAGCATTATGATATGTGGGAGTTGTGCCAGAGTGTCACGCAAGTGACAAAAGCAGTCTAAGGGACTAAGGGACGGCACACAACAAGTTGGAACTGGATTAAACCAGAGTTATAAAATCGAGGATGAGATGACTTCAGGGTTGCCTGATTATATATTGGAGCTGGGAGTGCGAAGCCAAAGTGCATTTGGATTCTACTGTTTGGGGTGTTTTTGAAGTAAAAGCCTTCTGTTTTTCTGTACATGAAATTGCACTTCAGACTTTGAACTTGAGCAAACATATTTTTTCGGAGCTTTCTATCCCGAAAGGTCCATTCTCCACGCTTTTGCACTGAATATAGAACACAATTTCTCATGCACAAAGGGAATCTGCTGGAGAGAAAATAAATCACATGGCTTGGCGCTAACAACACAGTAATTAATGGAGATGTAATGATAACGTCAATAACGCCATATTAAAATAGCAATGTCGTCATCATCATATTAAAAGCACTACATCTGTTAAATAGGCTACTTTATTTTTAATTTATGCAGTTCCAGCATCCTCTGGTGGTTAGTTTATTAGTGTAGTTTAATTTGAATTAGGCACGTTTTGGCCATCTACGTTTAAGACCCACAATAATCGCCAGATGAAGACGAACGTAACATGTTTGACTTTTTCCGAAAATTGACTCGAGTCACAATGCGGGCATGTATTATCAAGTAAGTGCCTCAATATTAAGTGTCATTTGTGTTTGCGCCGCTGAGTCAATCTGAGCTTGACAGTAAAATCACTGGCCAATCCTATTTCTTTGTCTCTATTGTTATGCTTGAACACAAAACTGTCTTTTTTTTCCAATAAGAGACTTTTTGTTGTTGTGTTTTTTTTGTTTTGTTTTGTTTAGTTTTTTTTTTTACAGAGTATTCTGAATTTTCATACAGTATCATGAGCTTTCTTATGTTGCCAACTTCTCACCAATATCGTGATAATTATCATATCGTAGGTTTGGATATCATACCGTATATGTAGCTAAATTCAGTACTATACGCAATCTAATGTTGCAATCACATGACCATAATGAGCCACTCATATTGTTTGCTTGCCAGAAGAGTGGGCGGAGTCAGTGCGGATGCATCTCCAGTAAAAGTAAATCCAAATGAACGATAGCTTTCGTTGTATTGCCTCACACCAGAAACTTCTATAATTTCCCACGGAACACATATCACACAGTGTTTGAAAACCGCTGGCGTAGAGGTTATTGATATTGTTAATATGGACATTAAAGTCCATTCATCCATTTTCTGATTCGCTTTATCCTCACAAGGGTCGTGAGGCGTGCTGGAGCCTATCCCAGCTGTCCTCGGGCAGTCGGCGTGGGACACCCTGAACCGGTTGCCAGCCAATCGCAGGGCACACAGAGACGAACAACCATCTGCGCTCGCACTCACACCTAGGGAAAAATTTTTTGGAGTGTTCAATCATCCTCTCATGCATGTTTTTGGAATGTGGGAGGAAACCAGAGTACCTGGAGAAAACCCATGCAGGCACGGGGAGAACATGCAAACTCTGGAAGTGAACCTCTGTACTATGGGGTCGTCGCGCTAACCACTCACCCACCGGGCCACAAAATCACTTTATATTATTTTCATATAATTTACAGAATACGTTTCTTTATGTTCCTACATGAGTCGCTGATGTTGCAGTGGTACGCTTGCCTGACTTGTTTGCATGCAGCGTGGGATCGGTTCCTACTCGATGACGGTGTGAATGTCGGTATATATGGTTGTTTGTCTCTGTATGTGCTCTGTGACTGACTGGCAGCCAGTTCAGGGCCTAGTCTGCCTTTTGCCCGAAGTCAGCTGGGACAGGCTCTTACCAGTCGATCACCCAGCCACCCTAATTGAAGATCACGGTTATAAAATGTCCAATACACGTAGCCATCTCTTAAAACAAGTCATACATGGCAATGGCGAGTGATGAAAAAAGCGGAAGGGGCGTGGCCTGACCGGGGGCGTGGCCTGGCCGGGGCGTGGCCTGGACGGGGCGTGGTTACTTACAAAAGTGGCACTAAACTGCTGAAGATGAAGTGTATTCAATTTACACACTATTTGAAACTTTAACAGAAAAAAAATCCCAAGATTGTTCACTATTCTTTCAAGTGAAAATTTGTGCAATTTTGCTTATGCATTCCTAGTATGTAACTCCAAATTTGCTGCTCAAAATCAAAACTAAAAAAGTAAACACATTCCCTGCCATATTTAAGATTTGTTCATGACTTGTATTCATAAAGTGTTGTGTAAATGTGATAAAAAGCTGTTAATTCTTACCTCATACAGTAACGTCTTTAGTTGTATCCGCTGACTAAGTTTGTTTGAAAAATGCCGATCCCAAAGAATAATTGCTCCGTCGAATGGCGATTTTGTCGGCATGTTTTTTCACTTTTGTTGCATGATCTGTCAGTGCCACGCATCCACGTTAATTAAGTCACTACAGTACACACAATAATCTTTGCCTGCTACGTCTGGTTTCTTCAAAAATTGTCCAAGAGCTTCTGTAACTTCGTCGAACTTGGAACCAATTTTAACCTTTACAGTGACTTTTCTGTCAAGCCAGTCCCATCGGAATTTATTCTTGACGTTTGAGTCAATTTCTAGGATTGAAGACTCCTGATCTTTCGTCAAAAATTTCATAATTCCGCTCAAAACGATCCGAGAACAATGAATTTGCGAGACGAAGAGGCCGCCATGAATCAGGTAAAACAATATGTTACATGCAATTTGATTGGTCCAATCGCTTGTAGTTAACCAATCGCTGGGCCGTATATAATCGAGCTAAGACTCCCGCAACAAATAATGCCTTCAATGATCTGATTAGTTGAAGCTTTCATACACGTCCAATCGCAGGGCTGTTTACAAACGGAAAACAGAGAGACTGTTCGGGAGAGCTCGTGAAAACTCGACGATAAGGTATCTGACCGCCCCTAAATTTTTCTCAACGGATTTAGACGATTCACAAAAATGATCAATTTAAGAAATAAAACGGCGGATTTCCGCGGATCCGCGGAAAATTGCCATGTATGACAAGTACAGTCTTGTATTCAGCAA
>NW_017805830.1:275476-283648 GCF_001891065.2 Hippocampus comes
ACACACACACACACACACACACACACACACACACATACAGCTTTTGGCCTGGAACACAAAATGTCCACTTTTAAATGATGTCCTGCAGAATAGATCAAATTATGTCCAGAAGTCACTGAGTGGGATAATGCTTAAGATTAAAGTCTTGCTGCAATAAGAATGGATGTTGAGTTTCAGCAACATAAAAACTGGAATTTAATCATACTAATACTATATAGTGATCGTGTACAGTACTCTGGTGCAGGTGAACGATTCTATTCAAACATGGATGGCCTGGAACACAAAATGTCCACTTTTAAATGATGTCCTGCAGAATAGATCAAATTATGTCCAGAAGTCACTGAGTGGGATAATGCTTAAGATTAAAGTCTTGCTGCAATAAGAATGGATGTTGAGTTTCAGCAACATAAAAACTGGAATTTAATCATACTAATACTATATAGTGATCGTGTACAGTACTCTGGTGCAGGTGAACGATTCTATTCAAACATGGATCCAAAGGTTCACTGCAATCATAACCAGGTCATATAAAGTGTGTGATGATTAATGCCTTTATAACTTGTTTTCAAGAGTTTCCATTTTTTTGGGTAACTATTCCGAAGTGGTCCTCATTAAAATCTGGTTCCAACTGGATCTGACTGGCTCACACATGAACTGTTATGAATGAGTAGAGAATATCGGTCAGTTGCCAAGGTTCTTCCAATAGGTTACCGTTATCCCGCAGGCTGCTCATCATCTTCTGTACTTCTGACATGGACGTTGCAGTCACCTCCTCAACCTCGACTCGGAGGCGTGACGCACACGGCGGGCTGCTGCAGCACCGCGTCGCCGCAGAAGCCAACGGCGCATGCACGGTTCAAACACTCACCGCTGATCGGACGACTGGATCGGGGGTTGAGCGTCTCTGCTGCAGAGGGCTCGACTGCAGCCCGCAGTCTCGTCAGCGGCCGCGCTGGTCGCTTCGGGAAGAAGGAGCTTCTTGTTTCTCGTCTTTGTGGTTACCTCCTGGTGGTCGGGCTGACAAACTTGTGCGTCTCCGGTGCCAGCTAGTCTGGAGAAAATAGTTCCGTTCTATTCCGCCGTTTCAAATGCGGTTTGATGATTGCGTTCTATGGTGCCGAGATACGTTTTCCCCCATGCAGAGTTGTCCCCCCCACCCCAGTCGACCCGCGTGTGATTGGCTCCTTTCCCACTTTCCATTTTACATCCGTATGGCCCTCTAGTGGTCACCACATTCTCAAGCAACTTTTCAGCGATTTCGACTGTAAATGACAGGCGACTTTTGGGGGTGCTCGAGTAATTTTAAATGGGTCATTCCTGGCTATTGGTGACGTCAATGATCTAACCTTTGTGGAGCAAAAAATGGAAGAAAAAAATCCTGTTTTTATAATAACGTCGGGTAAATGACATGTTTAACCTTCAGAAACTGAGAGCTTAAACATCCATCCATCCATTTTCAACACCGCTTGTCCTGACCAGGAACGCGGGGAGGAGACAACCATTTACGCTCACATCCACACTGTCACAAAGTGGGAACCGACCCCACGCTGGCCGTGCACAAAGGGTAGCACTACACTATCAGCGATTAGCATTTAAATAATTTAATTTTTAAATAATAAAGAAAGAGAATTGCAAAGTACAACTTTCGTGCAGGGTCGAGGACCGTCGCAGCATTGTACCTTATTCATCCAAAAGGGTTAATAATAGTAAATTTGTTTCAAAAAAAAAGAATGCAGTTAATCTTCTTCATTCAGATCTGCAAATAAAATAAAAAACTTGCAACTAATTCAATATAGCTGGTATGTTATTTTATTTGATCTACTTATTCTGAGGTAATAACAGGGTGGAATCAACAACAGTGAAACAGCGAGTTTCAACAGTGTGTTTATTAAACACCATTCAGCACTGTGTGTTAAGCAATAATTCTTAACAAATCAATGAGAGGGACACCACTATGGTGGGATTTACTAAACCTATATAAAATTGTTAATAAACAGTGTGAACATTAAAACCACTGTGTTCTCTGGTTAAAAAAAAAATACAGCAAGCATCAACCAGCATGGATTCTTTGCTGGTACAGTATAAGCTGGTCTGATGCTGTTGTTACTGGCAGTGATGGTCAACCAACATGGGATGTTGGCAGACCAGTATGGGAATGCCAGTGGACCAGCATGAGATGTTGGTGAACCAGCATGATGCAGAGGTGTCACGTAATCAAGTAAAAATATTTTATCTTACTTAAGTAGCTTCTATATGTTGCTTTCAAACTTAGCAGACGTGCACATTTTCAGCATGACGTCTTTGATCCATTGGTGAAAAGGACACTTTGATTAGCTCCTCTTTCATCGATAACTGCTTCAAACAACAAAGTGTATGTAGGAAAAGTGGTTAAGATTGCACGACTGTCTTGTGTTGTGTTGTATTATTTTGTGTTAACTGTTGTTTTGATGGGGCGGCCCGGTAGTCGAGTGGTTAGCACGTCGATTTCACAGTGCAGAGGTACTGGGTTCAATTCCAGCTCCGGCCTTCCTGTGTGGAGTTTGCATGTTCTCCCCGTGCTTGCGTGGGTTTTCTCCAAGTCCTCCGGTTGCCTCCCACATTCCAAAGACATGCATGGCAGGCTGATTGAACACTCCAAATTGTCCCTAGGTGTGAGTGTGAGCGCAAATGGTTGTTCGTCTCTGTGTGCCCTGCGATTGGCTGGCAACCGATTCAGGGTGTCCCCCGCCTATTGCCTTAAGACAGCTGGGATAGGCTCCAGCACCCCCTGTGACCCTCGTGAGGATAAAGCGGTTCGGAAAATGAATGAATGAATATTCTTTTGATGGCGACGCGGGCACCTGCAGCGGCTCCTCTTGTTGTCTTGTCTGGTTGAGAGGGAGGAAATTTCATCTGTGCTGTATGTTGCACATACAGCGCATTTGACAATAAAGTTGTACATGACTTGACTTAAGTAGAAATTCTGTGCATGTATACCTGACATTTTTAAACCAATATATGTACTTTTTAATCCTTACACAGAAAAAAAACCTCAGAACTATTTCATTCTGGATTGTGTTCGTTCCGGTTCCTCATTGTTCAGAAACCACCACTCTGGATAAATTGCACTATGATAGATTGAGTGATTTTGATTGTGGTTGGATGAGAATTTTAAAGATATACCATTCCGACATTCTATTACAGGGGTGCCCAAGTCAAGTCCTTGACAGCCCCGATTGACCCTGTTTTAGATGTCGTCCTCCTCCAACACATCTGATTCGAATGATCAGGATCGTTTTCAGGCTTCTGCAAAGATTGCTGATGATCTTATCATTTGAGTCAGATGTGTTGGAGGAGGGAGACATAAAATACATTTGGATAGGAGCTCTCGAGGGCTGGACTTTTTAGTTTGTACATGATGCATTGCATCCGCACGTGACAACATGGCCCACTCAAACTAGTGCAAACGTATCGCTTTGCCCCCAGAATGTGCTGTGTCCCAATCAAGTAAACCAGCCGCGAAGACGTTCATGGTCAGAAAAAACAGCCGATCATCCCACATCCCTGGTCATACTTGGTGTTTTTAAAAAAGACCTCATTCTGAATGCACGGCAAACTTTGCGAACTGAACCAAAGTGCCACCGGTGAATGGATTTCACAAATTCATTCTCAAACTTGAAAAAGCATACTGAGGTAAGCTTAACGGTCAGTGTGAAGTAACCTTAGCCAACCATCTTTTGAGTAAGACTAAAAGTATTTTGATCGTACTTTAGTTTTTTAAATGCAACCCTCCCAAATTCATAGTTTGACCCATAGCAACGTGCTTATGAATGAAAATGCTCTTGTTCAGCAATCTCAGGTGAGTGTTGTCATTTACAGAATGCCGAGTCGTCAGTCGGCTATTGTAATGCATTTTTGGTGGACCCGTTAACTGCTCTTTGCTGTTGTTATGTTATTATGCCAAATACCTCAGTGTGTGGCGATGTTGACATTCAGGCAAAACAGTTGTTTGAGTGGCCAAAAGAAAAAAATAGGGCACATTAATGGATCAGAAAATTGGAACGATACAGTTTCATTCTCGCAAAGCGGATGAATTTCACACTGGTGTCGGCGAGCATTCTTTGTTGAAAGCACTTAGAAGATCTCTGTTTTGAGTTTCACACCTGTGCAATAACTCTAGGCTAATAAACGTAGCCTATACTGTATAGATTACCGTTCTTCCAATCTCGATGGGTTTTGTCTTTACTCCATGTCCGGGCGTTGAGGATGCCCCCATTGAAGTTTGAAACTTTGCTTTTCGAATCGATTTCTGACTGGGTTTGTACACCTTCCAGATTGAGCCCCACTATTGTTGTCTTGAAGTGAAGTCACACTTTTGGTTTGGTGCTCGTCAGGATCTCCCTTTGGTAAAATGATGTTAAATTTAAGAAATATAATTTATTTTTTCATGCTCTATTAGTGTATTTTGTTTAATTACTAGGGCAGCACAGTGGTCGACTGGTGAGCTCGCTGGCCTCAACGTGCAAAGGTACCGGATTCAATTCCAGCTTCGGCCTCCCTGTGTGGAGTTTGCATGTTCTCCCCATGCCTGCGTGGGTTTTTGTTGGAATAAATGTAATTCTGTTATCCCATATTTACTCTCTGTGTAACTTTAAAACCTGTTTCAGAGTGATACCTCGCAAATACCTCATATACAATGGGGTAGGTTGATAATGGTAGACTTGTCGGACCGGGAGAGCTCAGGCTGCTCCTGTTCTAGCTTTTAAGACAATATCTTGTTGTTAAGTGAACGGCTTCTGGTCAAATTAACTGTTGGTTGTGAGAAGATAACATCAACCCAGGACACCATGAGAGGGACATCCCAAGATGTCTACGTGGACCATCGACATCCAGTAGGAGCCGTTTGACGACATCTCAGAAATGAACTGTGTGTTCTCATTGAAACTCTCCTTCACTGAAACTGTTGTGGAATGTGAAAATACTCCCCACTCCCGTTAGAAGATTGTGTATCAGGGACATCCTTCCAATAAATGCAAGGAGACAAACGCGCACTCTTCAGAGTTGCCCCGGAACCTGTAACGGTTTACATTGCAGAGCCAGCTGGAGAGCTGCTTTGAGATTGTGAACCGAGACATGTTTTAGCGCGCTCTCTCTTGCAAGAAAGACAACCATGCCTGCCTCCTGAGTCTTCCTGTTCCTGATGTGTTCTTAGCATCTGATTACCTGCATTAACCTAACAGTTTTCTCTGGGTACTCCGCTTTTCGCCCACATTCCCAAAAAATGCGTGGCAGGTCAATGGAACACTAAATTGTCCCCAGGTGTGATTGTGAACACAAATGGTTGTTTGTCTCTGTGTGCCACGCGATTGGCTGTCAACCAGTTCAGGGTATCCCCCGCCTGCTGCCCGAAGACAGCTGGGATAGGCTCCAGGACGCCCGTGAACCGTGTCAAGATAAGTGGATTAGAATATGGATGGCTGGATGGATGTTTAATGACTTAAACTTGACATAAAAATATTTCATTTGGGATTTTGTAAAATTACTTCACAGTTGACATTTAAAGTTTATGATCAAGAAATGTCAAGAATATAAGGACTTAGATTTCAGTCAAATTTTGTAAGTTTAATTTGTTGCTATATATACACAGTAAATTTTGTGGAGTGCATTTTACTCGAAAAAGACTATATTTGGTGCCAGTCTAAATTTACGCTCAATTCTCAGCTCAACTCAGTTGTATTTATAGAGCACTTTAAAACAACCACCGTTGTATCCAAAGTGATGAACATGGAAAATAATCAATTAATAAAACAAAGAATAAAACAACAAATTAAAAACAAAGACATTAAAAACACACAAAAACAGTAAAACTCAAATCAAGTCTCATGCTGTGTCAAAAGCCAAAGAATAAAAATGAGTTTGAAGATGAGTTTGAAAGATGGGGGCTTGACGAACATTTAGCGGGACCGGCAATGGAAAAGGCTGAATCCCCTCTGAGTCTCCGCTTCGTCCTCGGTACCTCTAATAATGTATGGTGCGCAGACCTGAGGCACCGGGCAGGCGCGTAGGGTGCGGAGGAGGCCAGAGAGGTAAGGTGGAGCAAGGCCATTTAAAGGTTTGAAAACAAACAATAGGACCTTAAAAAGAACTCTAAAATGTATAGGCAGCCAGTGAAGGGATGCCAGTGTAGGAGTTATGTGCTCCCTCTTACAAGCACCAGTCAAGAGGCGAGCAGCAGCATTTTGGACCAACTGGAGACGCTTAATGGAGAATTGGCTGACTCCAATGTAAAGTGCATTACAGTAATCCAGCCGGGACAAAAGCAAGGAGACAAACGTGTTTTTTAGAGCTGTCCAGAGACTGTCACGGTTTACACATCTCAGCTAGCTGCAGAGCAATTCCGAGATTGTGAACTGAGACATGTCTCAGCGCACTTTCCTCACAAGAAAGACAACTGTGCTTGCATCTTACACTGATGTTTTTTCTCTGATGTCTTCAGGGTCTGATTAAATCCTAGACCTGACAAACACCCAAGTCTGAAAAGGAATCCATTTCCCAAAATGTCTTGCCCCACATTTCATTCTTTGACTAAAAAGAACAGAACATGTTTAATTCACAGATCGTAAAATTCTTTATTTACTCCATGCTGCCCAATTAATAACCTGTCAGAAACAATTCAGTTTCAGAAGACCCCAGATTGTGTTCATGCTTATCTCACATACATTTGTAAATGCATGTGTGCTTGTACAATCGTCTAATCAGTTTGATTCTGTTATAAAATGAATAATTAGAAAGTACTCATTCTGTCATGAGAATGGATCTAAAAAGTATACAAACCCCTGTTCAAATGCTAGGTTAAAGCTGTTTAAAAAAAAGGGGGACACAGAAATCATTTCAAAACATTTTCTACCATAAATAAGTCTATTTTAGAGAGTGGAAGTAAAAATAAACTACTGAGCCAATATTGCAAAAGTGTGTAGACTGTTTTAGATTTGTTGAAGATTTGGCTGTTTTTCAAATTAATAAGTCACATTCAAACTTGTGCGACATGGGAGTAAACACAAACACACACACACACACACACACACACATACACACACCTGCCACTCATTAACATGAGTTGAATGTGTTTGGTTATTTCTGAACAGCTACACCCCCCATTTGAAGCGGATTCACCCTTGCTCAACAGCTTTTACTTTCCCTGCCTAAAATATTCAATTTTTTAAATCTATCCACCCAGACATCATTTGAGATATTGCAGTACAGTAATCCCTCGTTTATCGCGGGGTTACGTTCCAAAAAGAACCCGTGATAAGTGAAATCCGTGAAGTAGGATTTATAAAAAAAATGTGAGAGGGACGAAATTTCAAGAAATTTATACTTAATAAAGTACAATAAAGTTGTACTTGGTACTTGATAGTGGCTTTATTTTTTACAGTTATTATACAATACTGAACTATGTATACAATGCAGAGGCGATTGCTGTAAGACTGCAAGGTAAGCTCAGCTTCCCCTAAAATGTCAAAAAGTAAGTGATCAAATACAGTATATGTGTGTATGTACAATTGTGTGGACATGTCATTGACTAAATATGCGCTACAACGCGCTCAACTTTTGTTCCGAATCAGCTTCTTATTACTGGTTACGACGCGACTCTCATCTCATTCATTCCCGCAGCTTCACTGTGCTTTAAACGCTGAGCGTCTACACCGCGGACGCTGGGCGTCTTGAGAGTTCAGAGCCCGTTGTCCCAATGCTTTGAAACGAGACGAGTAATTGGATAAATGCTGGTTTTGTCCCGCCCATTGGATGCTCAGCGTCTCTGGGAGTCTATGGACAGTGGGCGTTTATAGGCCGGCCCAGACGTTCAGCTTTTCTGCATGATGATTGGATGATCATTGACAGCGAAATGAGCCAATCACCGATCTTATGGTGAAGGCATCCTTTTCATTTTTTTTGAAAAGGAACGGAGAGTAGAATTCACGTATAAATAAACGGACACATTTTATGATGTAGGCCGAAATTGAGCTTCCGCTCCTTGACAGACCAGCATCCGCCACTGATACAATGAAACCAAAGACCAAAAATTTGCAAAGGTAAATTTGGCAAGCTGTACAGAGACGAGGTGCGGAGACTGTTCACGTTGGTCAGTCCCTTAGCCAATCAGGATGCAGAACACAATTCACTGTTTAAAAA
>NW_017805830.1:287096-288824 GCF_001891065.2 Hippocampus comes
CCCTAAAATGTCAAAAAGTAAGTGATCAAATACAGTATATGTGTGTATGTACAATTGTGTGGACATGTCATTGACTAAATATGCGCTACAACGCGCTCAACTTTTGTTCCGAATCAGCTTCTTATTACTGGTTACGACGCGACTCTCATCTCATTCATTCCCGCAGCTTCACTGTGCTTTAAACGCTGAGCGTCTACACCGCGGACGCTGGGCGTCTTGAGAGTTCAGAGCCCGTTGTCCCAATGCTTTGAAACGAGACGAGTAATTGGATAAATGCTGGTTTTGTCCCGCCCATTGGATGCTCAGCGTCTCTGGGAGTCTATGGACAGTGGGCGTTTATAGGCCGGCCCAGACGTTCAGCTTTTCTGCATGATGATTGGATGATCATTGACAGCGAAATGAGCCAATCACCGATCTTATGGTGAAGGCATCCTTTTCATTTTTTTTGAAAAGGAACGGAGAGTAGAATTCACGTATAAATAAACGGACACATTTTATGATGTAGGCCGAAATTGAGCTTCCGCTCCTTGACAGACCAGCATCCGCCACTGATACAATGAAACCAAAGACCAAAAATTTGCAAAGGTAAATTTGGCAAGCTGTACAGAGACGAGGTGCGGAGACTGTTCACGTTGGTCAGTCCCTTAGCCAATCAGGATGCAGAACACAATTCACTGTTTAAAAATAAAAGCATTAAAAAAAGTGCACTAAAAAAATCAGTGCAACAGCGAAGCCGCAGAAGGTGAACCGCGTTAGAGCGAGGGATTACTGTAATAATTTTTTTTTCACTCAGAATTCAAAGTAAATTTTACAAAGAGGGGAGGCCCGATGGTCGAGTGGGTAGCGCGTCGACCACAGTGCAGAGGTCGTGGGTTCGATTCCAGCTCCGGCCTCTCTGTGTGGATTTTACACGTTCTCCCCGTGCCTGCGTGGGTTTTCTTCAGCTACTCCGGTTTCCTCCCACATTGTAAAAACATGCGTGGCAGGTTAATGGAACACTCCAGGTGTCAAACTCAAGGCCAGATCTGGCCTGCCACATTATTTCATGTGGCCCGCGAAAGCAAATCAAATATGTCACCTTCCACGATGCTTGCTAAAATCTTGACCAAAATGTAAAATTCTCATATGTAATAAATAGGAGACATATTGTAAGCATTTTATTGTAACCAACCCTTTATTACAGTAACAATAGTTAAATAATGCTTTATTATTGGCCCTTTTTATTTGGTTTCAGTCATAACGGCCCTCCAAGTGAAACAGTCACTAAAATGTGGCCCCCGACAAAAATTTGTTTGACACCCCTGCTCCAAATTGTCCTTTGGTGTGATTGTGAGTATTAATGATTGTTTGCCTATGCGTGCCCTGTGATTGGCTGGCAACCAGCCCAGGGTGTCCCCCACCTACTGCCCTAAGACAGCTGGGATAGGCTCCAGCACCCCATGCAAACCTCGTAAGGATAAAGCGAGTCAGAAAATGGATGGATGGACTTTACAAAGAGAATTTTGGAGTACATTTTACTTGTACAGTGCAGTATTTGTTTATTCGGTTGGGAAACAGCCAATCTACCACCAGGTCCATGCGACTCCTCCCATGTGCTAAGGCAGGGGTGGCCAACCAGTCAGAGACTAAGAGCCAATTTTTTTTACTGTGTTACTGCAAAGAGCCACATCGCACACACGCACGCACACACACACACACACACACACACACACACACACGCACATACAC
>NW_017805830.1:290534-294665 GCF_001891065.2 Hippocampus comes
AGGGACATACTCACAACTTTCAGGTTGGGAAACAGCCAATCTACCACCAGGTCCATGCGACTCCTCCCATGTGCTAAGGCAGGGGTGGCCAACCAGTCAGAGACTAAGAGCCAATTTTTTTTACTGTGTTACTGCAAAGAGCCACATCGCACACACGCACGCACACACACACACACACGTGCGCATACGCAGGCACGCACAGACACCGAGATGAGCGAGAGCCGGAACTTCAGTGAACACGAATGAAATCTAAACACACAGACATACCCCCACACCCCCCATTTCCTCCTCCCAACGCTTGCGCTCGACTTGGGACCAGTCCGCTGGCTCCGGGTCGATCGCGATTGACGTATTGGGCATCCCTACCTTTAAAGCTGACTAGCTTAGCGCTGAGCACCGTTGTTTGCGAATGAGCGGTGATTCACTTGTCATCTGATTGGTTGCCCTGTATGTCAATCAAGTAACGGGATTGATGATAGGCTGACGTAGTTAGTTCTGTGTATTTAGCGCCGTTGTTTGAATGGCAGCGCCACCGCCAAGGCGTTTTCGATGCTTGTCATGTGAAAGCCCGGGAGCCGCATTGAACTAGCCAAAGAGCCGCATGCGGCTCGCAAGCTGCGGGTTGGCCACCCCTGTGTAGTGTATCGCTGGTCCCAGACCCCCAAAACTTGAGTATTCTGATAACAGCAGTTTACAACTCACAGTATGGGTGGCATAGCTCAGGTGGAAGTCTTCCAACCTGAAGGTTGTGGCCTCAAACCTCAACCCTTAAGTGATTTATTTTAATCAACTAATACTTTGCAAGTATGTCCTCAACAACTCTCCTTGTAAAATGTACTTAGAATTTATGAGGGGGAAAATAGTGTTTTTTTTTCAAGTCAATGTCACTCGAATTTTTTTCTGTGATGAAACCCAGCAGAGAGCAGCATGGTTGCTCACGAGCATGAACCAGCATATCGTTGCTGTCCTGTTTTTTTTTTTTTTGCTGGGATGTACGAAACACGAATACCCCTTGTTTCATAATATTGCTTTATTTCTTCACAATTCAGCATGACAGGGTTTGGGATATAGCACAGACATATTGACGTCACAAAACGTGGGGTAAAATAAACAGAGAGGAAGTTGGTTCTGTTGGGGGAAAGTGGCCTTCTTTCCTCCGCGTGTTCGTTTAATTTCGGATGGTGAGGATGTTGGCTATGCAAATACAGGCTGGAGACGATGAACAGTGCCTTCGAAGGTTTTATATGCAGAATATTACGGGCACAAATGAATTAGACCATCACTGTCAATCACAAGTGCGCACACACAAGGGATTCACAACATATTTATAATATCATCAGAAAGGACAGTACCGAAACTTATGGTGCGGCATCGGGAATTTTGTTTCTCCAAAACTGATTCTTAGCTTGTATCAACTGCCGCATTCCGATGTCCTGTGCATCTCCACAAAGTCTCCAGTAAGCAGTGTATCAAGGCTAACAGATTGCTTCAAGGACATGCCTGGTTTTACTGCGGGCATGAGAAAGTTATACAGGCTAGACTAAATATGGGCAGAAAACACACTTGAGTGCTTAACTGTATTTCTTTGAAAGTACTGGCGAACGAGTGATTGCATTTCATGAACGGTGCATGATGGAAGCTGTGAGCTTTTTGTTTATGAGGTGAGAAACACCAAACCAAGGGCATGCAATAGGACTTTGAGAACACTTAGTAAATTATAAAATATTAATGAACAACAAATTCTGCCATTGATACATATTTGGAGTCAGGGAGATTTTAATGTGACTTATACAATAATAAATTACAATTTGCGCATATTTTATGTAATTATATTGCCAATGTTTCATTGAACCTGAAAATTTGCTTTGGGGACATTGTAAAGGAGGAACATATGATCCCCAAAAAAGGTAATTAAAAGTCAATTAAAATATATTTTACACCCATTATTTCGTGTTCATTCTGTCAAGAAAACCTCAATCTTTTCTAAAATCCTATTCAGTGGTCTTTCTTGCGTAAAAATATGTGAACGCACAAGGAATTTGTCTTCAGACACAATGCACCAAAAACATGAAAAATAATGAGCAAGTGTGCTCTGATGGGGTTTCCAACTCAAACACAGCGAAGAGCAGCTGCCTTTAACAACGCGAGCATCTCAGTATGACATCACAGGAAAAGTACGATGTATGGGAGAGCCAATAAAAGACAGTGATAACAGGATTGTGTGTGCGATGTATAATCATGGATGTGTACGTGAGTAAGTCTGTACCAAATGTCACCAGCTGGCACGCCAAAACATATCGTCTCGTTGCCATGGAGACAGCCTTGGCTGGTCGAATCGGGAAACACGAAGCACAGGAGAATGAGGGGGGAAAGGGATAAGCGTCCGGTAGCATCACATCAATGAGAAAGTCCAGGTGAGGATTGTTTTGAGAACACGCCGACAATAATTTTGGTCAGCTACTCTTTACTGAGACTCCCGGGGTGCACCAATTCGCCGGATTCGCAATAAATACTTCAAGAGGGCTCGCCAACATCTCCACATTTTTTCACACCTTGCGCAATGTTTCAAGAGTCGCAATTGACTTAACTTGTTGCCTGAGTCCGAGTATTGATTGCTTGTACCGTCCAAAAAGACCTGCAGCTTGTTCACTTCTGAAATTTGTGATAAATTGGGAAATTGTGGGACACCTGTTGTCATCATTCCAATAGCGTAGATGTCTTCAACGTCTTCAATGGACAGAATAGAGAGGCACACCATTTTCGATTTCTTCAAGGAATCCAGGGTGAACCCAACTGCAAATGTACCTTGGGGACAGGAACGTTCCCTTCTTCCAGTTCTCCTCATCAAGAAAATGTCAACCAGCTGACCAATTTCATGGTTAGATCTTGGGAAGAAACAAGGCGGAAAACTGGAGGTGATAGATACCAGAATACAGAAGACAAAGACCAAGTCAAGTAGATGGGAAAAAAAAAGGGAGAGCAGCAGAGCAGGAAGCGACCATATTCGTTTGGAGCCAGGGCAGAACATTCATCAGACTGTAGACGTTTGATGGCTTTTATATAAAATATTAACATTTATATTTTGGGGACAGGGCAGCCCAGCGGTCCAGTGGTTAGCGCATCGACCTCACAGTGCAGAGGTACCGGGTTCGATTCCAGCTCTGGCCTCCCTGTGTGGAGTTTGTGTGGGTGCCTGCGTGGGTTTTCTCCAGGGATTCCTCCCACATTCCAAAAACATTCGTGGTAGGTCAATGGAGCACTCTAAATTGTCCCGAGGTGTGAGTGTGAGCGCGGATCGTTGTTCGTCTCTGTGTGCCCTGCGATTGGCTGGCAACCGGTTCAGGGTGTCCCCCGCCTATTGCCTTAAGACAGCTGGGATAGGCTCCAGCACCCCCCGCGACCCTAGTGAGGATAAAGCGGTTCGCAAAATGAATGAATGGACTTTCATGTCCATATTAATAATGTCAATAACCTCTACGCCAGCGGTTTTCAAACACTGTGAGATATTGTCATGTGTTCCGTGCTGATGAGCTGATTGTTTGAATCAGTTGTGTTGGAGTAAGGAGGGACCTAAAACAGGCAGGATATGGCTCTCGAGGAACTGGAGTTCCCTACCCCTGCTCTAAATTGTCCCTAGGTGTGAGTGTCAGCGTGGATGGTTGTTCGTCTCTGTGTGCCCTGCGATTGGCTGGCAACCGGTTCAGGGTATCAGGGTGTCCCCCGCCCCTACTGCCCGAAGACAGCTGCCCTGCGACCCTTGTGAGGATAAAGCGGATCAGAAAATGGATGGGTGGATTTTGGGGACACCAATATGACATGAACCAAATGCAATCCCAGCGTGCTGAGACCGGTGTCTCAGCATGCAAGAGACACTTGGGCTTTAGGTATCGGGCTTAAAACCAGGATATATGGAATATTTCTCAACTTGTGCCAATCAATTCAGGGTCGTGATACCCCTGACGTTGACAAACTCTAACACTGTTAGAATATATATGCATAGATCAGAGATGAAAGTGGACTTTTCTGAAAATTCTGGAAAAAATTAGTAAGTAAGCAAGTAAGTAAATAAATAAATAAATAAATAAATAAATACACACGCACGCACACACACACACACACACACACACACAC
>NW_017805830.1:299458-312529 GCF_001891065.2 Hippocampus comes
CACACACACACACACACACACACACACACACACACACACACACACACACACACACATACGTGCGAATACGCAGGCACGCACAGACACCGAGATGAGCGAGAGCCGGAACTTCAGTGAACACGAATGAAATCTAAACACACAGACATACCCCCACACCCCCCATTTCCTCCTCCCAACGCTTGCGCTCGACTTGGGACCAGTCCGCTGGCTCCGGGTCGATCGCGATTGACGTATTGGGCACCCCTACCTTTAAAGCTGACTAGCTTAGCGCTTAGCGCTGAGCACCGTTTTTTGCGCATGAGCGGTGATTCAGTTGTCATCTGATTGGTTGCCATGTATGTCAATCAAGTAACGGGATTGATGATAGGCTGACGTAGTTAGTTCTGTGTATTTAGCGCCGTTGTTTGAATGGCAGCGCCACCGCCAAGGCGTTTTCGATGCTTGTCATGTGAAAGCCCGGGAGCCGCATTGAACTAGCCAAAGAGCCGCATGCGGCTCGCAAGCTGCGGGTTGGCCACCCCTGTGTAGTGTATCGCTGGTCCCAGACCCCCAAAACTTGAGTATTCTGATAACAGCAGTTTACAACTCACAGTATGGGTGGCATAGCTCAGGTGGAAGTCTTCCAACCTGAAGGTTGTGGCCTCAAACCTCAACCCTTAAGTGATTTATTTTAATCAACTAATACTTTGCAAGTATGTCCTCAACAACTCTCCTTGTAAAATGTACTTAGAATTTATGAGGGGGAAAATAGTGTTTTTTTTTCAAGTCAATGTCACTCGAATTTTTTTCTGTGATGAAACCCAGCAGAGAGCAGCATGGTTGCTCACGAGCATGAACCAGCATATCGTTGCTGTCCTGTTTTTTTTTTTTTTGCTGGGATGTACGAAACACGAATACCCCTTGTTTCATAATATTGCTTTATTTCTTCACAATTCAGCATGACAGGGTTTGGGATATAGCACAGACATATTGACGTCACAAAACGTGGGGTAAAATAAACAGAGAGGAAGTTGGTTCTGTTGGGGGAAAGTGGCCTTCTTTCCTCCGCGTGTTCGTTTAATTTCGGATGGTGAGGATGTTGGCTATGCAAATACAGGCTGGAGACGATGAACAGTGCCTTCGAAGGTTTTATATGCAGAATATTACGGGCACAAATGAATTAGACTATCACTGTCAATCACAAGTGCGCACACACAAGGGATTCACAACATATTTATAATATCATCAGAAAGGACAGTACCGAAACTTATGGTGCGGCATCGGGAATTTTGTTTCTCCAAAACTGATTCTTAGCTTGTATCAACTGCCGCATTCCGATGTCCTGTGCATCTCCACAAAGTCTCCAGTAAGCAGTGTATCAAGGCTAACAGATTGCTTCAAGGACATGCCTGGTTTTACTGCGGGCATGAGAAAGTTATACAGGCTAGACTAAATATGGGCAGAAAACACACTTGAGTGCTTAACTGTATTTCTTTGAAAGTACTGGCGAACGAGTGATTGCATTTCATGAACGGTGCATGATGGAAGCTGTGAGCTTTTTGTTTATGAGGTGAGAAACACCAAACCAAGGGCATGCAATAGGACTTTGAGAACACTTAGTAAATTATAAAATATTAATGAACAACAAATTCTGCCATTGATACATATTTGGAGTCAGGGAGATTTTAATGTGACTTATACAATAATAAATTACAATTTGCGCATATTTTATGTAATTATATTGCCAATGTTTCATTGAACCTGAAAATTTGCTTTGGGGACATTGTAAAGGAGGAACATATGATCCCCAAAAAAGGTAATTAAAAGTCAATTAAAATATATTTTACACCCATTATTTCGTGTTCATTCTGTCAAGAAAACCTCAATCTTTTCTAAAATCCTATTCAGTGGTCTTTCTTGCGTAAATATGTGAAAACACACAAGGAATTTGTCTTCAGACACAATGCACCAAAAACATGAAAAATAATGAGCAAGTGTGCTGTGATGGGGTTTCCAACTCAAACACAGCGAAGAGCAGCTGCCTTTAACAACGCGAGCATCTCAGTATGACATCACAGGAAAAGTACGATGTATGGGAGAGCCAATAAAAGACAGTGATAACAGGATTGTGTGTGCGATGTATAATCATGGATGTGTACGTGAGTAAGTCTGTACCAAATGTCACCAGCTGGCACGCCAAAACATATCGTCTCGTTGCCATGGAGACAGCCTTGGCTGGTCGAATCGGGAAACACGAAGCACAGGAGAATGAGGGGGGAAAGGGATAAGCGTCCGGTAGCATCACATCAATGAGAAAGTCCAGGTGAGGATTGTTTTGAGAACACGCCGACAATAATTTTGGTCAGCTACTCTTTACTGAGACTCCCGGGGTGCACCAATTCGCCGGATTCGCAATAAATACTTCAAGAGGGCTCGCCAACATCTCCACATTTTTTCACACCTTGCGCAATGTTTCAAGAGTCGCAATTGACTTAACTTGTTGCCTGAGTCCGAGTATTGATTGCTTGTACCGTCCAAAAAGACCTGCAGCTTGTTCACTTCTGAAATTTGTGATAAATTGGGAAATTGTGGGACACCTGTTGTCATCATTCCAATAGCGTAGATGTCTTCAACGTCTTCAATGGACAGAATAGAGAGGCACACCATTTTCGATTTCTTCAAGGAATCCAGGGTGAACCCAACTGCAAATGTACCTTGGGGACAGGAACGTTCCCTTCTTCCAGTTCTCCTCATCAAGAAAATGTCAACCAGCTGACCAATTTCATGGTTAGATCTTGGGAAGAAACAAGGCGGAAAACTGGAGGTGATAGATACCAGAATACAGAAGACAAAGACCAAGTCAAGTAGATGGGAAAAAAAAAGGGAGAGCAGCAGAGCAGGAAGCGACCATATTCGTTTGGAGCCAGGGCAGAACATTCATCAGACTGTAGACGTTTGATGGCTTTTATATAAAATATTAACATTTATATTTTGGGGACAGGGCAGCCCAGCGGTCCAGTGGTTAGCGCATCGACCTCACAGTGCAGAGGTACCGGGTTCGATTCCAGCTCTGGCCTCCCTGTGTGGAGTTTGTGTGGGTGCCTGCGTGGGTTTTCTCCAGGGATTCCTCCCACATTCCAAAAACATTCGTGGTAGGTCAATGGAGCACTCTAAATTGTCCCGAGGTGTGAGTGTGAGCGCGGATCGTTGTTCGTCTCTGTGTGCCCTGCGATTGGCTGGCAACCGGTTCAGGGTGTCCCCCGCCTATTGCCTTAAGACAGCTGGGATAGGCTCCAGCACCCCCCGCGACCCTAGTGAGGATAAAGCGGTTCGCAAAATGAATGAATGGACTTTCATGTCCATATTAATAATGTCAATAACCTCTACGCCAGCGGTTTTCAAACACTGTGAGATATTGTCATGTGTTCCGTGCTGATGAGCTGATTGTTTGAATCAGTTGTGTTGGAGTAAGGAGGGACCTAAAACAGGCAGGATATGGCTCTCGAGGAACTGGAGTTCCCTACCCCTGCTCTAAATTGTCCCTAGGTGTGAGTGTCAGCGTGGATGGTTGTTCGTCTCTGTGTGCCCTGCGATTGGCTGGCAACCGGTTCAGGGTATCAGGGTGTCCCCCGCCCCTACTGCCCGAAGACAGCTGCCCTGCGACCCTTGTGAGGATAAAGCGGATCAGAAAATGGATGGGTGGATTTTGGGGACACCAATATGACATGAACCAAATGCAATCCCAGCGTGCTGAGACCGGTGTCTCAGCATGCAAGAGACACTTGGGCTTTAGGTATCGGGCTTAAAACCAGGATATATGGAATATTTCTCAACTTGTGCCAATCAATTCAGGGTCGTGATACCCCTGACGTTGACAAACTCTAACACTGTTAGAATATATATGCATAGATCAGAGATGAAAGTGGACTTTTCTGAAAATTCTGGAAAAAATTAGTAAGTAAGCAAGTAAGTAAATAAATAAATAAATAAATAAATAAATACACACGCACGCACACACACACACACACACACACACACACGCACGGCACGCACACACACGCACTTGGCCGATCACGCATGAATTAGTTTACACAAAACGCTATTCAAATACTCGACATTCAATGATTAATCTGCATTTTGTGTGCACACGTGCACCCTTTGTGGTTTCCGTTCTTGCCGAAATTTCGAAATCTCCGAGATATGGCGAGGCCTTGAGAATGCGAAGGGAGTGGTGTTACTGTTACTAGCGTTAGTGCTTCAACATGGCTATGCTCGTGAAAACAAAACAACGAACTCAAACGCTTGTTCATTCAATGTTGTCAACTAATATCTGAATTAATTTTAGGCAATTTTTCCTCAATTTTCCAGAGGAATTTTCATGAACCCCACGTTCTAGTTGAGATGGTATAACCCAAGAGGCAAAATGACGCTTGCTACTGTTGTTGCGAGTTGCCATTCGTTCTACTAAACCATTAGTCAAACGCCATCATGTCTTGTGTCGTTATTACACAAACAAAAATCTCTTTACTGTTACTAGTGTTAGTACCTCAATATGGCTACGCTCGTGAAAGCAATACAACGAACTGAAACGCGTCTTCGTTCAATGTTGTCAACTAAAATCCGGGTTAATTTTATGCAAATTTTCCTCAATTCTCCGGAGAAATTTTCATAAAAATTTGAAAAACCCGGAATTCCGGGAAAATCCGGAGGACTTTCATCTCTGATAGATGATCCCATATTTACTCTGATTGAATTCACAAAATATTTGTTCAGGAGTGTGACCTTGCAAAAACCTCATTGGGATAAGTTTACTTTGCGTGGTTTGTTGGTTTGGGAGAAACCAGTAGTTTCCTGTTCTCAGCCTGAAAGTTAACACCCTCTAAAGGTGTTAACAGCCTTTCGTGAAGATAACATCAATCCCAGGACGTCGCATCTGTGGTACGTCAACAGCTGCGATCACGGGCCACCGACCTCCGGCGTGACCCCTCTCATCACCTCAGGAATGCATTGGGAATTATGATTTAATGCCCCACTTGGAGAATTCATTGTTGTTCTGAACACTCCCCACACCCCTTTCGAAGATCGTGTGTCAGGGACATCTTTCATAAACTCAACTCAGCTTTATATATAGAGCACTTTAAAACAACCACTACTGTATACAAAGTGCTGTACATGGAGCAAATATCATTTATGCAACAATAAACAAAGCAATAAATTAATTATGAAGACAGTAGAAAGCACAAAAAGAGTAAAGCTAAAATCAAGTGAGTCATGCTGAGTCAAAAGCCAAAGAATACAAATGAGTTTTGAGACGAGTTTAAAAGATGGGCAGCAAGGGGACTTGCCGAATGTTCAGTTGGAGGGACCAGCAACGGAAAAGGCTTGATCCCCTCGGAGCATCCGCTTAGTTCTTGGTACCTCTAATAATGTGTGGTCCGCAAACATGTGGCACCGGGCAGGTGCGTGGGGGCGGTGAAGTAAGGTGCATTACAGTAATTGAGCCGTGATAAAAGAAAGGAGAATGGCATGTTTTTTTAGAGCTGTCCAGGGACTGTAACGGTTTACACATCTTGGTTAGCTGCAGAGCTGTTTCGAGATTGTGAACTGAGACATGTCTCAGTGCGCACTCCTCGCAAGAAAGACAATTCTGCTCGCCTCTTAGTCTCTCTGATGTTTTTTAAAGTTGGTCTTCAGGCTCTGATTAAATCTTCGACCTGACAAACACCCAAGTCTGAAAAGGAATTCATTTCCCAAAATGTTTTGCCCCACATTTCATTCTTTGACCGTGAAGAATAGAACATGTTTAATTCACAGATCGTAAAATTCTTTCTTCACTCCATGCTACCCAATTAATACCCTGTCAGAAACAATTCTCTTTCAATTTCTGAAGACCCCGGATAGTGTTTGTGGTAATTTCACTTAAGCTTGTAAATATAAGTGTGCTTGTACAATCGTCTAATCAGATTGATTCTGTTCTAAAATGAATAGTTTGAAAGTACTCATGCTGTCATTAGAGTGGATCTAAAAAGTATACACACCCCTGTTCAAATGCTCGGTGGAAGGAGAACAAAAATAATTTCCACTTTTAATAAGTCAGTATTTTAGAGAGGGGAAGTAAAAATAAACAACTGAGCCAGTATTGCAGAGGTGTGTGCAGACTGTTTTATAACTGAAGATTTGGCTGTTTTTCAAATTAATAAATCACATTCAAACTTGTGCTACATGGGAATAAACACACACACACCTGCCACTCATTAACCTGAGTTTGAATGTGTTTGGTTAACTTTGAACAGTTACACCCCCAATTTGAAGCGGATTCGCCCTTGCTCAACAGCTTTTACTTTCCCTGTCTAAACTATTCAATTTTTGTTAATCTATCCACCCAGACATCAAATGGTTTCTATCATTTTTTTCACGTTTCAATTTACATGGGAGCCTTGAATTACGAGTTCCGTTAGGACGACACAATTTGTACTTAAGAAAGCACGCATATTTCTCTCAGTAGACTATGCAAACTCGCAGTTCTAACGTCATAATTACAATAACTATATGTCGAAGAACACTTCTAACCCATAAATATAAAACAATCCAAAAAAAATCCTTTCCTTTACTCCAATGCTTGACTTGCACACTTGAATGTGAGCAAAATTGGTTCAGAACTACAAACCCTCAAACGCTGAGGACAACCGTATTATCATAATTGTAATCGCTTTCCAGGGACACATACCCAACAGGAAACTGAAACGTAGAGATTTGAGAAGTTCTTGGTAGGGAATAGGTTGGTGGATGGTGATGAAGACAGCATGTCAAGATGTAGCCTGCTCAGACCTGGGCTGGGCTTGGTCAAACGGAACTCTCTTGGCAGTCACCTTCCATAGCTCCTGAAATTGCAACATAATGATGATAGGAATCCATTCAACAAACTTGGAAATGGGCTGGGTCAAGTCAAAGAGATCGTAATATAACGCAGCAAGAGCAGTCAGGAAACTATTAGGGCCCCATTTAGCACAAAGCGCAGTCTAACTGTGGGCATTGTTTGTCATTTTTTTTCCTTTGGTAATTTGCTAGAATTTGTGCAGATGGAGTTGTGCATAACGGGACCATTGCGTGCCGTTGTGGGATGGGGGTAGCCTTTACCCGGCCAATCTTCGCGGGACCCAACCTTTGCATCAAGATCAGGGCGGTCGAAAGGCAGACTCGAGTACCCCCTGACCAATATTACGCGGAAAACCCCCCCAAAACAAACCTACCCAACTAAAACTCCACCGCCAGCTCACCGAATTGCAACACAGTGGTACCTCTACTTACAAACGTCTCTTCATACGAAATTTTCAAGTTACGAAACGCCTCAACAGGAAAATGTTGTCTTTATTATGCAAGAAATTTCAAGATACGAAATACAGTATGGTCTGCTACCCACAGCTCAGAGTTTCCTGAACGCAACATACTTATAGCTGCTCTACCATTGGCTTTTACTGAGCATCTTCCTGACATCCCATTGGCTAAGAGGGACCTCTACCAAATGTGTCTGTGTGTGTAGATATACCTGTATAAATAGATAGATATGTGTGTCCATGCAGTGTCCTCGTCATTCGCCCCTCGAGCCATGAGGCTTTCCGACGTAAATGTGAATCACCCAGAAAAGTGTTCACCAATCGGGCGATCGCTCACTGTGCTGATACAGTCAAACCTCGGTTTTCGACCATAATCCGTTCCAGAAGGCTGTTCGAAAACCGAAACCATGTTTTCCTTTAGAATCAATGTAAAAAAAATGTATCCGTTCCAAATCCAGAAAACTTTTTTAAAAGCATTTTTTTCAACTATTTTACAACATAAACTGTAAACACGTGTAATAAGAGAGCAGGTAACAACAAACTACAAACATTTTGTATGTTTTATTTTGACCAATTTTAACATAAACATTGACTTGTAACATAAAAATTGAACATCTCTCTGTCTTTGTGTCTCTGTCTCTGTCTCTCTCTCTCTCTCATCGTGACAATTGTAGATTGCATTCTTTTACACCTTGAATTTATAAACCCTAAAGTAATGGCTGTAACTATGGACGCTCTGTCTGCAATCCTACACTACTGTACGAGGTAACATCCCTCCATCCATTTCCTGAACCGCTTTATCCACACAAGTCCAGTCTCGTCCATATTAAAAGTTTGCTGGGGAAGACATTCTTCGGCCTTGAGGAGATTTTTACACTCAACTTGAAACTTTTCGGCAGCTTCCTTGTCTGAACTGGCTGCCTCCCCATGACGAATCACTTCTTTTGCTCAACTTTTGGAACCATCCTCTGCTTGCTTTAAAATCAAACTCTTCAGGAGAAATGTTAGGATACTTTTTTTTTAATCAAATCTCCATACAATTGTCTTGTTTTGCCACAAATCGTATCATGACTAAGACTGTCCCCTGCTAGCTGTTTCTCATTTCTGAAAGTAAACAAACGTTTCTCAACTTCCTCTAATATTTGTGACCTTTATTCACTAAACACAAGAGATCCTTTAGCCACATCACTGACTTTATGATGGTCTTTCTTTTTTAGGTCGCTGCTGATTTCGGCATGCCAAACTCCTTAGCCAACACAGACACATGCACACCTGATTCATACTTCACTATCAAATCTTTCTTAAATTCAATAGTTTTGCACACAATTTTCCTCTTTTTTCAGCAGCTTTACTACTTCCACTTGCTTTCTTTGGTGACATGCAGAAATAACAGTCCAAATTGCGTGGATCTCATCAAACACGTCTGCTTTTTTAAAAATCTTTATTGAATACATCTGCTCACAATTGACGCACAATGGACGCTGTTTTTTTTTTTTAATCTTTGAACACGTCTGCTCACAATGGACGCTCTTTTTTTTTTATCTTTGAACACGTCTGCTCATAACGGAGGCGTCACTTCTTCGTCAACCCGAGGAAGCGTCACTTCCTCGTGTAAGGAAGTCAGAGACGTTCGAAAACCGAGGTTTGACTGTATTTGCCTTGGACATTTTCGAAGGATTGTTAAAAGCCGACAAAAGCAAACATCCTTGGATCGGTTCTTTACAAAACACTACTTCTGAGAGACAACATGGACTAAAGAGGACAAAAAAAACAGTCAAAAGTTAAATGACCATCATTTTTATTCTTTACTCTATTCTTTGTTTTTACAACTCTCATTTATTATGCAATAATCTTATTGGAACATGTATTTGTTACATATGTTGATGCATTTTTCTGCTTTAGGAAACATTTATGTCTGAATTTTGGGGGAGATTGGAACGAATTAGGGCATTTACATGGAAAACGCATCTCAATTTACAACATTTTCTACTTAAGAAATTTCTTCCAGAACCAATTAATCTTGTAAGAAGAGGTACCAATGTATAACCACAATGGAAGGTACAGCTGATGCTGGTATCTGTCATACATTTTCATACATGGAAGGCGGACGAACCCCTTTATCCCTGCAGAATACCCCTTTAACGTGCACATTAATCTGACTATTATTGATCAGTTGATCAACCTGCACCTGACCGGGGGAATGGAGCAGGTGTGTTGGTCTGGTGCTGTAAATGTCCTCACACCCCCACTGCCTGCCCCCTGCACAATCGTGACGGGTGTGCTTTAAAAATATTTTTTGAGATGACAATTAGAATTAGTTCAAATGATTTCTGCAATGACTTAGAGGGGTCCTACGTTGGTGACATACAATAATTATGAATGAAATACAGACATACATCTCGGATTGCCGATTTGTCTGCCAACGATAATTAAATACACCAAAATCGCGTTACACTATCTGCGTTGCAAAACAGACCACCTTTTGGTCTACTTTTTGTCACCAAATTGCGAGACGCACTGTGGGGCGGAGCAGGAACGCCCAGTAAGGCGTAGCACGTCTACCAAATTCACAAACACACTGAACCAGACCATTGGCCCGGTACAAAAATGACGATGTGCCCGTTTTAATGTTGAGTGCAGACTACTTTTTGTCACTAAATTATCAGGTGTATCGTCGGCGAAGTTGCTTCCTGCGCCGGCCTACCCAGAAGAAAGCAACAAGGCTGTGGCAGCCGTGCGAACTAGCTCACTGTGATGGAAATAAGAGAAAATTCCCAAATTGGAAGAATTATGTTTAGAAAATATTGTCATTTCCAGGGTCTGATATTGAAATATTCGATTTAACTAGCACAATAGTGGTAAATTACTTATAAGGTAGAGGCCAAGTGTGTTTCTTACCAGATGATCAATGCGTTCGTACTGCAGAAACTGTGGGAACGTACAAGGGAGCTGTTCTACTGCGTAGCTGCACTGTCCATCCTCCACGTCCTCGAGCTGGGACAGGCAGTGTTGAAAATGATTGTAGGCGTCACAGGATACATCCATTTGTCGCAGGGTGAAGTTGAACCTTAAGAACACCAGATTACCACTTAGTCACTCTGCCTTCCATCGGTATTTATTCTTATAAAATAACAACCCGTGTTAATCCTTTCAGGGGCAGGTTACTAGAGTGGACAGCTTATCATAATATCGGGTTATGGGGTGCATGAAAGGGTTAAATTAACTTTGACAGGTCAATACACTCACAATGACATGTTTGGAAGGCTGCAAGAAAAAAATGTTGCCAAGCTTCAGACTGAAATGATTGTGCCTGAATTATCTGCAATGAATGAGGACCAAATATGGGCCCATCCTGTTTCAGTTCTGGTTTTTATGCACCAAATGTGAGCAAGTGTCCATACAGTCAAACCTCGGTTTTTGACCATAATCCATTCCAGAAGGCTGTTCAAAAACCGAATTGTTCGAAAACCGAAACCAAGTTTCCCATTAGAATCACTGTAAACATTTTTAATCCGTTCCAAGAAAACTATTTTACACCATAAACTGTATAAACATGTAATAAGAGCGCAGGTAACAACAAACTACAAACATTTTGTAAGTTTTATTTTTACCAATTTTAACATAAACATTGACATTGTAACATAAAAATTGAACATCTCTCTCTCCGTCTCTCTCTCTCATCGTGACAATTGTAGATTGCATTCTTTTACACCTTGAATTTATAAACCCTAAAGTAATGGCTATAAGTATGGACGCTCTGTCTGCAATCCTACACTACGGTACGAGGTAACATCCCTCCATCCATTTTCTGAACCGCTTTATGCACACAAGTCCAGTCTCGTCCATATTAAAAGTTTGCTGGGGAAGACATTCCTCGGCCTTGATGAGATTTTCAAACTCAACTTTAAACTTTTCGGCAGGTTCCTTGTCTTAACTGGCTGCCTCCCCGTGACGAATTACTTCTTTTCCTCAACTTTTTGAACCATCCTCTGCTGACTTTAAAATCAAACTCTTCAGGAGCAATGCTAGGATCCTTTTTTTTTTTTTAATCAAATCTCCATACAATTGTCTTGTTTTGCCACAAATCGTATCTTGGCTAAGACTGTCCCCTGCTAGCTGTTCCTCATTTATGAAAATAAGCAAACGTTTCTCCACTTCCTCTAATATTTGTGGCCTTTGTTCACTAAACACACGAGATCCTTTAGCCACATCACTGACTTTATGATGGTCTTTCTTTTTTAGGTCGCTGCTGATTTCGCCGAACTCCTTAGCCAACAAAGACACATGCACACCAGATTCATATTTCACGATGAAATCTTTCTTAAATTCAATAGTTTTGCGCACTATTTTCCTCTTTTTTCAGCAGCTTTACTACTTCCACTTGCTTTCTTCGGTGCCATGCAGAAATAACAGTCCAATTTGCGTGGATCTCAACAAACATGTATGCTTTTTAAAAAATCTTTATTGAACACGTCTGCTCACAATTGACGCTCTTTTTTTTTTTAAATCTTTGAACACGTCTGCTCACAACAGACGCACAATGAACGCTCTTTTCAAAAAATCTTTGAACATGTCTGCTCACAATGGACGCTCTTTCTTTTTTAAAAAACATCTTTATTGAACACGTCTGCTCACAACAGACGTGTCACTTCTTCGTCAACCCGAGGAAGCGTCACTTCCTCGTGTAAGGAAGTCGAGAGAAGTCGAGTGGCGCATTCAAGTGCGCTCAGTTTGGTCGAGAACCGAATTTCGGGCGTAATCAGAGGCATAAAAAACTCGAAATTTTTGTTCGAAAACCGATTTGGTCGAGAACAGAGACGTTCGAAAACCGAGGTTTGACTGTATTTACCAGAGTGATGTGTGAACCTTTAAATCACAGGTGTCAAAATCAAGGCCTGGGGGTCAGATCCAGCCCGCCACATCATTTTATGTGGTCCGCGAAAGCAAATTAAGTCTGTCAACTTCCATGATCGTTGCTAAAATCTGAAAATTGGGGCGGCTGGATAGCTCAGTTGGTAAGGCACCGGTTTGGCGTACGGGAGACGGGGGTTCGAATCCCGCTTGGGGCAAAAAATCAGCACATAACACCATCCAGTGTGCGTCCCTGGGCAAGATCCTTCACGCTAATGCCTACCTCATACAATGGTGAGAGACAATAAATCGAATGACCGGCCCAGACGTCGCTCGGCCAAACAAGGTCTGCGTCAGGTGCTGGGGAACCAGAGCACCTCGACGAAAAATGGGCTACTGGAACAAAGCGGAGTGGGCGAGATGCGATAAAATGGCTCTGTTGGAATGCTACTACTCAAGCAACCCTAGTCAGAGGGGTTACATGCAGAGAATGCGGGCTGAATGGTTACTTCACAGTCACGGTTGACCACGAAACAACTAGTAGCTCAGTGTTCCAACATCCACAAACGGCAATTGCTGACACAACTTGAGATTGACGAGGTACAACGCAGGGTCCACGGTGAACGGCCCCAGGCTGCCAGATCAGAGGAGGAGGTCATACCAGAGATTGATGATGAGATTGGGAGGCCAGTCCCAATGAATGAAATGCTGAGCGAGGCAGCAACTGACCTGAAAGCTAAGATCATGGCGAGAATGAAAGCTGGGCAACCTAGAAACCGATTACGACGGCAATGTGAAGTACCACCTGAAAGTCTCATGGAAAGTGTGAATGCAGCACTGAGGGCGATCCCAACCATAACGATCACGGAAACCAATGAGCTGATATACGCTTCAGCATCAGTGATCC
>NW_017805830.1:314873-316499 GCF_001891065.2 Hippocampus comes
ATATATATATATAAATACAGTCAAACCTCGGTTTTCGTCCATAATCCGTTCCAGAAGGCTGTTCAAAAAACCGAAATTGTTCGAAAACCGAAACCACGCTCTTTTTAAAATAAAAATGTTTACTGAACACGTCTGCTCACAATGGAAAGGAACATGAGGAAGCATCACTTCCTCATCTACCCGAGGAAGCGTCACTTCCTCGTGTAAGGAAGGCGAGAGGAGTCAAATGGCGTATTCAAGTGCGCTCAGTTTGTTCGAGAACCGAAATTTGTTCGTCATCCGAGGCATAAAAAACTCAAAATTTTTGGTCGAAAACCGAATTGGCCGAGAACCGAGACGTTCGAAAATCGAGGTTTGTCTGTATGTGTGTGTGTGTGTGTGTGTGTGTGTGTGTGTGTGTGTGTGTGTATATATATATAGATATACAGTTGACTGATTTGATGATTAAACATTTATTCTGTTTCACTGTTGTAACGGCCCTCCAAGGAAGTCGGACACCCCAGCTTTAAATGATCAGAAATGATTTGATGTGTGTGCCATGTTCCCAAAAACGATGAGTGCTGCAAGTGGAGTCAAATGATGGAATGCTCAGTGATTTTGGACTGTATTAAGTGGAAGGATGGGTTGGTGCTGTCCATACCTTTTTTCAATGGAAATAAAGATGTTGCAGGCATGAGCAAAGTTATTGCACAGTCGGTAGAGGGTTCGAAAGAAGCCATCTGTCAGCTCATCATCATAGCAGACTGGTGACACAAAAATAAATATTCCGTGTTTTTCATCAGTTCCAGTGGCTGGTATTTTACAAAACTGAAATATACAGGATCAAGGGGAAATGTTGAAAAAACTTTCATATTTTTTGTATTACTAGGTATAGAAAGAGTGATGAGATGGAAAAAAATAGTCATGTCATTTAAAAACAACAACTTCACTATTACCTTGAATTGAAGACAAGGACATTCTCGACTTCATTTCTAGTTTAATTAAATGTGAAAATACAAATATATGCACACATGAATGCCGGTCTGCTGTAAAATATGGCAGGTCGGATCATATTGCATAATCAAAAGATACTTAAAACAAAAATGTATCCGACAAATTAATGTGAAATTTCTGTGGTAATTATCTTTGGAAGTAATAATTCAACAGCTAAACTTGTCTACAAGTATATCGTATTTTCTGCACTATCAGGCGCTTCGGAGTATAAGGCGCACCTTCAATGAATGGCCTATTTTAAAAAGTGTTTTCATATACAGTAAATATTCCCATCCCCGGAATTCTATGAAAAGGAATATCACCCGGAACAAAACCCTGTGCATTAACATTTTGACTACGATATTACATGTTACCGGAACTTACGTAAGCGGAAATTCCACTACCCGTAACCCGGATTGAGACGTCATGCCGCGGGAGCTTGAATACACGCAACGCCCACCCGATGCTACGGAACGACGACACCGAGACACATTTTCACTTTGCGTTTTTCGATCATCAGATTCGAAACGACGACGTGTGAGTTTTTATTGGCGTGCGTTTTACTGTAATTGTGAATGATTTTAACTTTATTCACTTAACGTCCTGTAGAACGCGGCACTAGCTTAAAAGCAGCACCCACTCGACACGACCGAA
>NW_017805830.1:317001-318736 GCF_001891065.2 Hippocampus comes
TTTTGTCAACATACTTGCAGGTTCATAAAGGACATGTACCATGCTCATTTCCCAAATGAGGAATTTCTGTTATCAGGACAAATTGGACAGCGCAAACACGAGTCCGCACTAGAGAATATTTACTGTATAGGGCGCACCGCGTTATATGGCGCATAGAATAGAAGCCACAATTGTGGCTAAGGTCGCGTTATGCATCCACTAGATCAGGGGTTGGCAACCCAGAATGTTGAAAGAGACCAAAAAAAAAAAAAAACCCAACAACAACAACAAAAAAAAAACAATCTGTCTGGAGCCGCAAAATAAATAATAAAGGCCTTATAACGAAGGAAACACATATCTATGTGAGCTATATTAGCCTACTATCAAAATGACTAAGTTGGCTACAAATACACTAATGAGCCTTCATGATAAAATGTTTTTTTTTCCCTGCACTGCATGCTGTAGAGCAGGGGTGCCCAACCTTTTTTGACCTAAGATCTACTTTTCGATCAACCAACCTACCGCGATCGACCTGTTACCGCACGCAATTACCAACGCATGCTGCCTACCTTCATCAAGACCTGACGCGGAGGCATGGGACACACTTTTGCAGCGTGTTAACTATTGTAGCTCACGTGTGCCGTTTTAAAATGCTTCTCTCGGGCCTCCACATTCTCATTCTTTGCCAGTCCCCTTGGTGAATTGTCCATGAAAAGGTGTTTTTTTTTTTTGCAACAGCCACCTGGCTGGCATCCCGCTCTAAGAGAAACGTGTCATAGGCTATGACACAAATCTTCGTTGACAGAAACGTTGAAATTTAATATTTATTCTACATATTTTTACAGCATTGGAAAATGTGAAGAGTGTGTCATGTTTTTCCTCAAACAGAAACCATATTACAGTGAAACTCCTCTAGAACAAAACTTACAGGGGCGAAAATACCCCCTAATGTTAAAAAAATCTTCATGCATTAACACCATTCCCATTCTACTGCCCCCCCATATGACGAAAAAAACCCTGTTGCGTTATACGAAATAATTTTCTCTGCTCCAGCCTCGCAAAGACATTCACTACAACGAAGTCTAATCCAACAGCGACCTCTACTGCTTCGTTCGAAAACGGCAACAGCAACCACCACACTGGTTTACATAGCGAACGATGTTTAATTCGGTCATGGCTGCGAGTTTCCTGAACGCAACAAACTCACAGCTGCTCTGCCATTGGCTTACCGAGCATCATCCTGGCCTCTGATTGGCCAAGAAGGACCTCATTGTCTATGTGTGTAGATACTGAAGCTAGATTCGTAGAAGATAGAGTGGAATGCATCCGATTAGCTGCTCAGAGTAAATTGCTTAAGGCTCGACGGACATTCAAATAAACAAACGTTTCCTCAAATTACAACTAAAGCATTTTCCTCGAAAATGCTTTACTTGTTATCATGCTAAAAACCTTACGCTAACTGGAGTGCTTCTCTCTCATTAGTGATTTAGCCTTCGAGAGCTAACTATGGCCATCGAGGACTACGAAGCGTCCCGTGGCTGGCTTAAAAGTTCATTGCATGACATCAGCTGAGCAACGCTGTCTTGGATGGCGATCGAGGGGAGGTCGAGTTAGAGACAGTGAGATGGTGGAAAGAAAAGCCACCGGGTCCAGGAAGTATTTGTTATTGTTTGATTCAGACGAGCATGGACGTTGCATTGCTAAAATGGCTACAAAACGGACCTTTGGATGTCAAGCAGCTAAGACAAGAAGAGCT
>NW_017805830.1:318752-323486 GCF_001891065.2 Hippocampus comes
TGTGTGTGTGTGTGTGTGTGTGTGTGTGTGTGTGTGTGTGTGTGTGTGTGTGTGTGTGTGCTCTTATATCTGAGATCAAATTTGCTACAGTGAAAAACCCCCTGTTGTGAAAAATTTCTTGCTGCAAACATGATTTCGTTGTAGAGGAGTTTCACTGTAAAACAAAAAAATATATATTTCCCTCCCCCATCTTTTTCCATTTTCGAACATTTTTGAAAAAGCTCCAGAGAGCCACTAGGCCGCATGAGGCTCTGGAGCCGTGGGTAGCTGACCCCCGCACTAGATGGAGCTATGTTAAAGGGAATACAATACGATACAATGCAGCTTTATTGATATAGAGCTCTCAACTGCTGCAGCTTTGACAAAGCGCTTTACAGAACATTTAAAATACTCCGTCCAAGAAATCAGAATATTGATCCATATATAAGGCGCATCAGAGAAAATGTAATGCATTTATGTGTGTCTTATCATGAGGAAAATATGGTAATTGTTCCATACAACTTAATCCTTGGTAATCGATTGCAATGTGTGCTTTGAATTATTAGCTGGCAAAGACAGAGAACAAAACAGGAACTGCAAATTTGGGAATGATAACAAAAAAAATCCAACTAGCAGTCACTTCGTGAAAATTGTTATTGACCAACCATCAGCAGCAAGAATGATGCTGGCATTGTCGTGTATATCAGCAACCTCCTCCTCTGTCCAGCTAAACTCCACATCAGGATCTACAGGTGAGAAAAATGGACAAATAACAATAAGAAACATATGACTGCAGTCTACAAAAGGGCACGCTTCAACATAGTTTTCTAAGACGACTTTTTTATTACCCGTAAGGATAAGCATCAGGATAAACTTCCCTGAGGGGGCATTTGTCATGAACAGTATGGAAAACGGCTGCAATTAAAACATGTAACTCATCCACAAAACAATCAATCATCTGTATGGACAGCTCACAAAAAGAACAGACTCAGTGTCAAGTTTGCAAATTGTGGCACAAATCAGGGTTACCTTTTATCTTGTGCCATTTTAAAACCCTGCAGTGCATTGTGATTACTACGGTGGAGAGGATTTTCAGAGCCATTTGCCTTTCAATGCAATGGTTTCTATGGTAGAATTTCAGAATTCTGTGTCTATGCAGCATCCTCGTCATTCGCCCCTCGGGCCCTGAGGCGTTCCAATAGTTTTACGTAAATGTGAATCACCCAGAAAAAGTGTTTACCAGTCCGGCGATCGCTCTCTTTGCTGATGTTTGCCTTGGACATTTTCGAAGGATTGTTAAAAGCCGACAAAAGCCAACACAGATATAAGCAGCAGTTCTTCTCAGCATAATTGCACCCCTAAAGTTGTACTACAATTACCGCTACTTAATGGTCACTTAAAAAAGGGTGCTACAATTAGCTGCACCAACTGCACAACCATCACAGTATTCTAAGTATCACACCACTGATCACTTTATCTCTGCTCGATGACTCTGCACATCGCACAGCTGTCATTGGGTGGTCGCACTGCACAATGTTTCCCTTATTACGCAATGTCTTTTGATACTTATATGTCATGTCTTTGCAATAAAATTATTTAATAAATTAATTACCTGTACAAAGGTCAGAACGGAGCCAATCCAACAGTCTTACTTTCACGTCACCACCTGATGGTCAGATATAAAGTAACAGACGAATTGAACAATACATCTTTATTTTTTTTTTTAAGATGGCATGTATGAAGAAAGGACAAACATAATAGAAAATGTATGGTTGTCATGATTTGTGTTGAAATTGTTCTGCATGTATTGGTAATGAAAAAAGTCTCACTTGTCTATCAAGCAGCCTCCCGAATAACACAGAAAAATACAAGACAGGTTTCACAAACACCAAAACTGTAAGGGAGCTACGGATACAAAGTATGCTACATTTTCACCTCCAAAGTACCGGTAGTCAATACGTGGTGACACCCATGATCATAGAAAGCTAATTTGAGATATTGTAACTAATTTGCGCTGATTTTGGCATCAGGGATAATTAAGCTTTCAGGGTCTTGTTCCAAGCAATTTATTTCAGGACGTGCCTGGATCTGTCAGTGCTAAAAACAGCTCACATTTACTGCACAAGTGTAGCAACAAGGGTAACCCAGACTTCACCAAGGAATATAAAGACATACTGTATATAATAACAATATATCAAGACACATATTGCGTATGATAGGTACAAGGTCAAGTACAGGTTGTAAATGGTTTTCATTAGTCTTAAAATGAATCAGAAATGTGTTTTGATGTTGCAATGTTTGTTCTCACCCTGTGCATACAAAAGAGAAACATGACGTTATATTGCAAGCAACTACGTTTAACTGAAAACAGTTTTTGATTTTGTCTAAAGATCACGAGGTTTCATTCATTACATGAGTTTCCATAGCCTTCCAAAGTTCATCTGTCGTTTATAGATGCTGACAAAGCTGACAAAGTCCACAAGATTTACTGCATGGAAACAGATATAGAGCTACACCCACAGTGACCACAGTATTTCATTTCAGAGTTTAGCCCACCATAGGTAAATTGAGATTTTGCAAATTCCTCACCGGCACGCTCAATCATGTGTTCATTTAAAGTTATATTCCTCTGGCACATGCCTAGAAGGTCCTCTCCGACATCTGAAACACAACATTTGATTGTTATACCTATACTAAACAAGAAAAAGATATACCGTATTTTCCGCACTATAAGGCACACCTCAAAGCATTCAATTTTCTCAAAAGCTGACAGTGTCCCTATAATCCGATGCACCTTATATATAATGCGAACATTCTCTTTATATTCCCGATTGAGTTGTTAATAAAACAGTGAATTAGCATAAGCATAGCTTCATGGCCTGATACCTGTGCAGTACACTCGTTTGGCTAAAGTAGCCATGATGATGCTGGTTAAACCGGAACCAGCTCCTAGTTCCACAACTGTTGCCCCTTTGAACATGAGTGGCTTTGAGAGGATGAAGTCAGCCAAGACTAACGCTCCTCTCCAAACCTGGCGGGAGGAGAAAAAAAAAGGTGCTTTGATACATTTCTCATTCCAACCGGTCCAGCCAGTAAGCCATCATGAAATTGACTTCATGACTGCAAAAATGTGACCCCCCCCCCACACACAGAAAAAATGTCACTGTGCATTTTGGATTCCATCAGAAAATGCATTTAAAGCCCCTTTTCCACTGTCCCGGTTCTACCCTGAAACAGCCTGGTTCAGCCCTGTGTGATTGCTTTTCCATTACACTTCTTTGAGGCTAGGCAGGTACAATGGAACCGTTCCTCAGAACGTCTTCCAACCTGGTTCTAGATCACGGGCCGAGGAGGATCATGATGTCACTGTCGTCTGATTGGCAAGGAAGTCGACTGCACGCTCCCATTTCCTGGTTTTAAACAAGCAAGAGACAGCTGGCCGCAGCCAAATCATAAAAACACACTGTATACAGTGCACAAATATTGTTTTACAACAATACTTAATTATATTTACAATATCAAATGCAACTGGGGATGAAATACTGAAGCTTGTGGTAAAAATGTTCATGAGTGGCGCATATGTCACGGGATCCATTTAAGTGAATGAGAAAGAGTCTCGTCTTTTAACATATACAAAGTTTCTTTTTTAGGGCTGCCGCAGAGTGAACGGTGACATTCAAGGAACACACAGGCTGCTACATAAAGATGTTGTGGTGTACAATAAAGACAAAAATGGGTATTTATTGAAACACGGATGGAACGCATACTGTCATGGATCTGTTTGTGACCAACAGGTGGCACTGCAGGGCTCCGCCTGTAGCTGCACACTTGTTGGTCATTGTTTCATTAGTTGCCACTTTAAAAGACTTGATGCCCGACCACTCAGTGTCGGGTCATTGTTGCTGTGTGCACGTGTCATGTTTTGTTTTCTGTCTTAGTTTTTTTGCTACTTTGATTTCTTGTGATTTTGCTGGACTTTATTTGAGTGAGTTTTTGAGTTAGTTTCTCCAATGTATTCCTGTTTGCATTTTTGTGAAATACATTTTGGTCAGCCCACCTGCTCCTCCCTGCCTCCCTGCTTTTTGGGGTCCTCCAACTACCACCTCGCAAAACATGACATATACTTCTTCACTTGATTGGTCGGAGCAGGCCAGGTGCGATCGGCTTGTGAAAATTTTTACCAAGGGAAGGGAATGGAAGCCACAAGCCAACCCTTCCTTCAATGTATTGCAGTTGAGCCACATACAATTCCGAACGTTTTTTTTTCCCTCTACTACAACAGTATTAAAAAACACTGCAATCAACCTACAAATGTATTTTTTTGTTCCAAGTGATTTTCATGAAAAGGCTTATTTTGTGGGAATTAAAGAAAAGTGAAGAGGAGGAGTCTTTGATGTGCTAAAAGAATAGAACAGACTCCCATTATCCACACATATATTTCCGGTATGCTATCTGAAAGTCTGCCATCCTAACGCAATGATTTTTCAGACATGTTAGATATTTAGTGCATTCTTATTTGAACTGAAAAATGATCATTATCTTCCCATTTTGCATGCTGCCCTCTACTGGAGATTAACAGTAAATGGATGAGAGGGAGAGTATAAAACCAGAAGGCTTATATAATCAGAGATGAAAGTGGACTTTCCTGAAAATTCCGGGAAAAAAATTATAATATATATATATACACACACACACACACACACACACACACACACACACACACACACACACACATACACTCTATAGAAAAGCGCG
>NW_017805830.1:323850-326065 GCF_001891065.2 Hippocampus comes
TCAGCAATCACCCCTCCTCCTCCCGAGTCCTCCCAAATAAAATATGAAATCACGGGTTTGCTTCGGGCTCGGGCCTGTGATCGGGCTCATGCACCCTTTGTGGCTCCCGTTCTCGCCGAAATTTCGAAATCTCAGAGATACGGCGAGGCCAATGAGATTGCGAGACGAGGATATTATTACTGTTGTGGCGACGCCACTCCAGCTTGTCCGCTGCTCTCAGCTGTGCGTGCGTCAGCGCGAAAATTTACGCAAGCGCGTCTTTTGATTTCAACCAATCAGCGCTGACGCAATAACGTCACACACCCAACGTCACACACGACAACAGCTAAACTAAGCTAGCCGAGACGACACTCGAAGTCGGACGGACACGTTTTTCTGCCAATCTGTGTGTTTCCCTTTTTGTCCAAATATATTTTTTACGACAACTGTCTTGTCCGCTGTGTCTTTTGTTCGTTCCACTGGGGTTTAGCAAGTGTGTTTATAAAGAGACGAAAATCTCTTTACTGTTACAAGTGTTAGTGTTTCAACACGGCTACGCTCGTGAAAGCAAAACAACAAACTCAAACGCGTCTTCGTTCAATGTTGTCAACTAATATCCGGATTAATTTTCGGCAAATTTTCGTCAATTCTCCGGACAGATTTTCATAAAAATTTGAAAAACCTGGAATTCCGGGAAAATCCGGAGGACTTTCATCTCTGTATAATGTCATATAAACGTTTGCTTTTGCCTTTTAAACCATAAAACACTCATAAAAAACATATAGTGGCCTGGAGTTATCACAAATATTCAAAATGAATGAGTCAAATTTTACTAACCTGTTTGCCAACATCCTCCAAGGGTGTTGCCATCGTATGTTCTGCAAAAATACATTCAAAAAAAGAAAAATCTTTTTTAATGTCCCCCAATTAAATGTTTAGCCTGCGTATTTTATCACAATTTTAATGAAAACTGTACACAATCTGTCTCAGTGTGGGCTTCATACTGTATGTGTGCATAATTATACAGTTCAAGCAAACCGTGATGTTCCGTTAAAATAGTAGGTGTTTCTAGCAAGAACTTAAAACATGGCAGCCCTATGTCTATCAAAAAGTACATGAATCAAACAATTACCGGTAATCAATTGGGGCAATTTAAGTTCAGTTAAACTGTGCAGCTGATGCCTTACTTACTTCTTAACATTGAATTATTAGTAGGAGTAGTAGTCGTCATATGTTATGCAGTATATCTAGGAGGCTTATATGGCATTTCCATCACTGAACAAGTGGACCAAGAGCCCTTAAAATAAGCAAACCTGGAGTGAGCCAATATTATTAATATATAATATCATCACTTTCACATTTTCTTTTCAAATGTCAATTGCATCAACATTCTAAACGTTGACAAATAACAACAAAAAAAAAAACAACAATAACGACACCAGATACAACAGCACCAAAACGGGTTGCTACTTACCGATCCGTATGACATCATCAAAGCACTCATCTGCTCCATCGTCAGTATTTTCTTCATCTTGTAGTGTGGCATTCTGTGATTGTTTGAGAATGACAGGGCAGACGACTTCCCTGCTGCGCTCCTCTGTGGGATTATTCCTCGGTCTTAAGAAAAGCAAAACGGGACTGTAAATATCCAAGATCACATTTTACTTGGCCTAATGAATGGCACAAACTAACATAAAAGTATTGTCAAACATGAACAACGGTATGTAAATGAAGGGCAAAGACCAAACCATATATTTTGGAAGAACAGGGAACAGGGACACTACCGATGTACGACGTCGAGATCTCCGTCCTCATCCAAAGCTGGTTCTTCGTTTCTGTCACTACCCTCCTCGTCATCTTTTGCTCGTGGAAGATGTGTTTCGCTGTCACTGTTTTCCCTTTTGGCCTCATCGTTCCTCCCCTGCTTTTCCGCATTGGACAAAAACTTGAATTTGGAGATGAAAACTGGATGAACAAATAAAAATAAATAAATATTAAAAAAGACAATATTGTATACAGGCAGTCAAAGAATGATGTCGGTTCAGAAATATATACAGTATATATATCAGAGATGAAAGTGGACTTTTCTGAAAATTCCGGAATAAATAAATAAATAAATAAGTGTGTGTGTGTGTGTGTGTGTGTGTGTGTGTGTGTGTGTGTGTGTGTGTGTGTGTACACACAGCGCGCGCACGCACTTGGCCGATCAAGCATGAATTAGTTTACACAAAACGCG
>NW_017805830.1:326369-331307 GCF_001891065.2 Hippocampus comes
CTATCCCCCACGTTCTAGTTGAGATGGTATAACCCAAGAGGCAAAATAACACTTGCTACTGTTGTTGCGAGTTGCCATTCGTTCTACTAAACCATTAGTCAAACGCCATCATGCCTTCTGTCGTTATTACACAAACAAAAATCTCTTTACTGTTACTAGTGTTAGTGTCTCAATATGGCTCCGCTCGTGAAAGCAATACAACGAACTCAAACGCGTCTTCGTTCAATGTTGTCAACTAACATCCGGATTATGTAAGTTTTCCTCAATTCTCTGGAGAAATTTTCATAAAAATTTGAAAAACCCGGAATTCCGGGAAAATCCGGAGGACTTTCATCTCTGATATATCTGTAGTGATTTCATGATAATTTTCTCATGTGAAATGACTGCCTTGGCTCAGTAAAAGTTGGGAAACGCTGCTCGACTGGGTTGAGATCAAGCCACTGAACAACATTAAATTTCTTTCGATTATCCTAGTTTTGTGTGATCGACAGACATTTTGCTGTTCTCATATGTTTCATGGTCTTGATCGACTCGCTCAATTTTGTGATGATTTAGGACGATGCAGCAGGTGTTGGAGGTAGAAATAAAAATACACTCAGTCACTCAAATATATTAATAACCATGTCACGTGTCAAATATCAGGCCGACGCTTTCGGAAAACACACATAAAAAGCAACAAGAACAACTGTCAAGAATTGAATTTGACTACCTGTATTTTCATTGCATTGCATTCAAAAAGTCAATATATTCGCCTTCAACATACCTGGCTGTCCCACATTGTTAAGGCGTGTCATTCGGTGGCGGGCATTGGGTAGGAACATGTGGACATCTGATAGCACGCTATCATGTTGAAAGACGATCTGGTTCATGGCTTTTCGATCATGGTCCGAGAACAGTAGAACCTCTGAGTCATCTGCTTTCAAATGTCTGAGGAATTGTGAGAGTAAAAATAGATAGTGAGTTACAACACTAGTTACACTACCAGTTAAACATTTACGTTTCCAATCAAGTATTATTCAACAGTTAATTGGCCTAGGTATCTCCAGAGAAAAAGTGCTGTGATTCCGCGGAGAAAAAGATTGATTCTGCCGAGAGCAAATCCTAATTCCACTGCTTGAAAGTTAATTTTCCACGGGCAACAAAATGACCTAAAATTACCAGTTATAAAGCAAATTAATGTCATTGTGAAGTAAGAATTCTTTTCAAAACTGCATCAGATTTATATGCCGCTTATCTGTACAACTGGACAATCCAAGCGTTTACAATGGACACATTATTCATTCGGGCGGCCCAGTGGTAGAGTGGTTAGCATGTCGACCTCACAGTGCTGATGTTCAATTCCAGCTCCGGCCTCACTTTGTGGAAGTTTGCATGTTCTCCCCGGGCCTGCATGTGTTTTCTCTGGGTACTCCGGTTTCCTCCCACATTCCAAAAATATGCATGGCAGGCTGATCAACACTCTAAATTGTCCCTCGGCGTGAGTGTGAGCGCGAATGGTTGTTTGTCGATGTGTGCCCTGCGATTGGCTGGCAACCATAGTTCAGGGTGTAGCCCGCCTACTGCCCGAAGACAGCTGGGGTAGGCTGAAGCACGCCCCGCAACCCTTGTGAGGATACAGCGGACCGGGAAAATGGATGGCTGGTTGAATATTTTAACTGACAATTTATTATGCGCGGCAATTACATGACGTCATAGTTGGCATCATTTGTCGACATCATCGTTACTCGATGTCTCCTTATGTGATGTCGCTTTCTGGGCATCTCCATGAAATGAAGAGAAAGAAAAGTATTGCCTCATTTTCTCATAATAATTCCACCACTTCTTGCATCGCTCCTCTGTCAACGTAAGATTTTTAAAAAATGAGCCCCCTGCAGGTTGATTCATATTTACTTCCGTAAACACTGTCCGTTTTTTGCGCGTCACTCAACATCGTGCTTTGTGTGCTATGTACAGTATGTAAATGTAATGGAATGTAAATGTTGTCTATGATAATAATTGCTTGCAGGAGTCACAAAAAGCACGATTCAAGATGGGATCGGCAGTGCTACGCGAATATATGGAGCAAAGTAAATGCTGTCTGTCGGGTATTAAACGCCCCCCTCGCCCCATGCATTTCATGTGCCCTCCCCTGAAAGCCGGGCTCCGGTGACGGGTATACCTCTGCGATGACTGTCTCCCATGGCGTCAAGCACGGACACTTTTTTTTCGGGGGGCTGGGGGGGGGGGTACTGGGACGCGAGCTCTTTCAAAGCAAGAGGACGGGCGCAGACGGAGGACGATTATTTTATGAAGGGTACCCCGGTCGCGGACAGAAAGCGGACCGTTAAAACAAGGCTAAGTACCCATTTCTGTTTTTTTTTTAAACACTGTCCATTTAAAGTTAATTATACACATTGTCATCTCAAAATCCATATTCAAGAGATTAAGAAGGACCAAAATAGAACAGGTCTGTGATGTCTTGTGTGAGTAAAAAAAATGGCTCTTTAGCATTTATAAATAAATTAAAGCGTTGCACTTCTTTTTCAAAAACATTCTGAGCTTTGAGTGTTGATATTTTTTCTAAACATCTCAAACTTTGCACCTTATGAGAACGGCCCCCTGTCTCGAGACCCGACAATCTCGCACCTCAGCAACAAAACTGGATGTCGTCATTAAATGTGCAGACGGCAAAGTTGTCTCGAATACGTTTTGTCATACCAAAAAATACAAACATTCATAATACAAATTTTTAAACGTGAATATTGCCGACCTCTCTGCGGTGACTGGCAGGCTACACACCTTCTTTTCTTGACCGGCCACAGCATGATGTACCATCGTAACTTGTCCGGACTAAACAAAACACTCCTTCGTTTACTGGCCGTCATGAGAGTGAAGCCACCAGCAGCCATCTTACGTTGCCACTTTCTCAGCCCACCTTATATGAATACTGTCAATTGTTTATACGTTATTTTCTGTCTCTACGGCAAAAAAAATTCTCCGTGTATAACATAGGGTGGTACCAATATGGCTGGGAGAACCACTTCGTGAATATTTTAGAATGTAATTAAAAATTTTGAATTTTCTTACCCAAGGTATATCTTTGAGTGCGACGCAAAGATTCGCCTGCATCAGGTTGTCAGAATTATCAACATTGAAATAAAAAAATGGCTCATTGGGGAAAAAAAATCGCTGCAAAATGTAAAACTAACCTAAGTCACAAGTCATGACACAGTGATAAAATACTCTTCATCGTTGATGCAAACAGTCAAGTTGGTTATTTGCAGGCTCTTAACTCTCTACGAAGGCATCCTGGCGTAAAACAGTCACTGATTACAGTATGTATTTACAGCGAAAAATACAGCTGTCAGTAGCAGTGGCAACGTGAGATGGCTGCCCTCTGGCTTCAGTCACAAGGGCGCTTCTAGCTAGTCCATTCATATATTCGTCCGTGCAATCGAGGCAGACAGTAAAACCTCCAAAAATTAAATAAACATACAAAATATTGCTTAAATCTGTCATTAATCAAAATCAGAATTAAATCCATAAATGTGTCATGAATACCAAATCTTCAAAATGTCAATTCATATCATGTAGACACATGAAATGTGTCTACATGATATACACAAGAAATATGGCTATTTTACCATTTTATTTATTATTTCATGGTCCCGTGTTACAATATCATCCAACACAAAATTAAAAAAAAAAAAAAAGAAAGAAAGAGACTTTACTAGTCCAATAATGTTTGGTCTATGAATGGCAATATTAGAATTACTACAATGTTTTAAATGTCACAATTTGTTATTTATTGTAGTCGTACTTCAATGCAATACAGTCGAGCCCATGTAAATTATTTATGGGTACCATACTTGCAAGTACATGACCTACTTTATGAAGTGAATTTCTGCTATTCATGAACTACAATTATAACGATTTGCTTCAGGAACTCTGACGTGTCAATTAAAAGCGTTAAGTTATTCTGGTAAATGCAGAATTCTGTGCAAAAGCATCGGCAGTTCGATCTCATGTATGACTGGTGAGCGTTGTACTGTATTTACCAGTGGCGGGCCGTGCATTTCAACCTTAGGCCTTCAGTGACGTCACATACATACACAATATAGGCTCGTCAAGCAGCACTTAATTTCAGGAGCATTTAAAACCATCAAGTATGCATTCACAATTAAGAGCAGGAAACTAAATTTACAGATAGTCAAAAATAAAAAGATGATTTAAAAATACGAAATAAAATGCCACCCAAATTACGCTGTGTGATCTTAAACAAGTCTATCCAATAAATTGCGCAATGTCGCAGTTTCATACAAGACACCAACCAAACAATAACAAAAACTGTTCTTTAAAAATAAACAGATCATTTGCATTTTGAAAATCGGCGCTTCAACAGCAAATAACTGAAAATGTTGAGCAGCTGAGATTGAACGAGCTTTCGTGCACGAAGGTGACTACAATGCGCCATTATAAATTGCAGGTGAGCAGATTTATTTGATAAATTTTTGTATCTTTGTCATTTTATTTCGTTACCATGAATTTAATACTAACGAAATAAAATGACAAGAAGAAATGTAAAATAAAATTCATTTACTCACCAATGTAGTGCCTTTTCACTGAGGTGCCGATCTACGCGAGTGTCCCCAAACGTTTTTAAACGCACCATAGCTTGTAAGTGTCCAGCCGTTTCCTTGCTGCCTTAATAAAACAATCCAGTGTGGCTCCAAACACCAAATCGGTCAGTTGCAAGCAATAGGCATTCCCAGCAGTACGAGTTGCAGCATTTCACAGAGGCTGTGAGCCACGGGTAGCGTTCATAATTGCTCGTCTGAAAATGACGGACAAACCCTTTTCCTTGCTGGGACAGGCTAGCTAGCGCAGGAGTTGGGCGACCTCTTCGCACAACATCCAGCTTTTGGTGGAAGGTCCGTCTTGAAAATTGTGTGGAAAGTA
>NW_017805830.1:331722-332048 GCF_001891065.2 Hippocampus comes
GAATGTTTAGGCCAGCAGAGAAGGCCTTGCTGGCCCTCAGGGTCCGCCACTGGTATTTACACTGTACTGTTTTCAGTGGCGTTCCGTCAGGGCCAGCACGCCTTCTCTGCTGGCCTAAAAAATTCTCAGAAAAGTAAAGTAACAGAAAAGTAAATTTAATAAATTTACTTTTCTAATGGGAAATTTAATAAATGTACTTTTCTGAGAATAACATAAATTTAATTTATGTTATTTTATTTTCATAAATATGTAAACAAAATTATTCTCTGTATTCTTTACGTCATATTATTTCCACTTAGTTGAGTGGCTTTCAATGTTATTTTAAA
>NW_017805830.1:332642-353540 GCF_001891065.2 Hippocampus comes
ACATTGGTGAGTAAATGAATTTTATTTTACATTTCTTCTTGTCATTTTATTTCGTTAGTATTAAATTCATGGTAATGAAATAAAATGACAAAGATACAAAAATGTATCAAATAAATCTGCTCACCTGCAATTTATAATGGCGCATTGTAGTCACCTTCGTGCACGAAAGTTCGTTCAATCTCAGCTGCTCAACATTTTCAGTTATTTGCTGTTGTATCGCCGATTTTCAAAATGCAAATGATCTGTTTAATTTATTTTCAAAGAATAATTTGTTTTGTTATTGTTTGATTGGTGTCTTATATGAAACTGCGACATTGCGCAATTTATTGGACAGACTTGTTTAAGATCACACAGCGTAATTTGGGTGGTATTTTATTTAGTATTTTTAAATCATCTTTTTATTTTTGACAATATCTGTAAATTTAGTTTCCTGCTCTTAATTGTGAATGCATACTGTACTTGATGGTTTCAAATGCTCCTGAAATTAAGTGCTGCTTGACGAGCCTATATTGTGTATGTATGTGACGTCACTGAAGGCCTAAGGTAGGAATGCATGGCCCGCCACTGACTGTATTACTGTTTGATTGTTTTGCTTTAAAGACTCATGTATTTATTTATTTACTTATTTATTTATGTCAGCCGCATAGTGTCCATTTTTACTTTTCATGAAGACACTACATTAAAATAAAGTTAGTGTATAATAGAAAGTTGAAATACAAAATATTAATCGAAATCTATCCATTCATTTTTCTATCGTGCTTGTGCTCATTTGGGTTGCAGATAACTGGAGCTTATTCCAATTGACTGGGTGAAAATATATCCACGTTTCACTGGTCACCAGTCAATTTCATGTGTTACTGTAAACCACCTGTGCCACAGTTCTGCCTTAATTGAAATCCATCCATCTTCTGTACTATGGAGAGAAATGAGGGAACTTAAAAATGTAACAAAAAGTTAATGTAATTTTGAAATCAAAGTACCGGTACTGATGGCTGTGATGTGTGTGTTGTCACGCTTTTCCATTGGGTAGAAACTGTGGTGCGGAACAAACGTCTGTTGTACAAAGAAAATGTAGGTTTATTACCAAGATTTTACACTGTGCTTTGAAAAGTGACAAATATTTAATAGTAAATCGACAGTGTTAACATGTGAATCATTAATATTCTTGTAAATACGCCGGCAGTCAAATGGCAACCATGTAAATGCTGAGTATTAACCCAAGAGGAAGTAGTTTGGTACAGAGGTTCAGGATACAGGGCAGAGCAGCTGACTGGGTAACGGGCGGGTTATATGATAAGAAAGCAACAGAAAAGATTTCGTAGTTCCAATGCACTTGATATTTGTCTTTTTTGCAGGAAGACTGCTTTCACAACAATTTATAATTAAAGCAAATCAGACTCCTCAAAATAATCGCCTCCAACAATATATTTTTACCTTCATATTGCCATCTTGACATTAACAATCACATTCAACATTTTATAAGACCAATCAAAATATTTGATAATTTGGCTAATATTTCTTTATTGCATGAATATTTTGAGATATCAAAAGTGCAGATTACAAACTGATTTAAAAGAAGTAGGTGAATTTAGTGGAAGTGAGCTTTTAAGTCTTGGTAGTGTTCTGATATTCATGCACTCCGGTTGACATGCTTTAGAATAGTGTACAGAATTCACAAATATTATCACACGGGTGGTTACTCTATTTACAGTCACCATGAGTCACAATGCAAAATGACCTTAAAGTTATTTCAACAAAATGTCTCAAACAAAAGACTGAGAACTACAGAGTAGTATTTTTCCACTTCAACCTGTTCAGCTTTAGCACATTATATATTCTTTGCTTTCGGTTTCGTTTCATCTAAAACAAATTTTGCCTTAAATCCTGTTTTAGTTATTTGCAACGATAGAAGAAAAAAACAGAACCGTTTGGGGAATATTTAGATTGATCCACTTAAAACCTTTTGAAAACTTCAATATGCTGTATTGACCTTTTTGAGAACTCATGATGGTAATATTAAGGCACACATGGACAAACCTGACAGTTTCGAAGTATTTGAATATCATCATAGGCTCATGTCAAACAGCTCCATTGTTCAACAGACAATTAAAAGCAGACAAAGCTTTTGTTTTTTCAGATTGAAAAGTGAAATACTGTAATACCTAAGTCAAAATAACAGCATTCAAGAGCAAATACAGAACCGGTATGACAGGGATTACTAAAAACATGCACTTTGTAGTTGAGTAAAAGAACAATAAATAAAACAGGTCTGGCTGTATTTCTAACTAATTCCGGTGGCCACAAGCATTTGATGTTACATCCAACACAGCGGTGAGAAGATGCACAGTGAAAATCAGTCAAGTGAGCTGATGAAGGATCACACGGATTGTAGCCATCACATCATTTCAAAATAAACCTGACACAAAACAAAAATGTTGCTCACTTGTCATCAGATAGAAATGAGAGTTACGGTATGAGGACGTTTACTCTGCTAATACCAGATGATATAATTGTGAATGTCTGTAAACCACTGAATGACTGTGATCATGCCCTCACAATGAGACTCAAAGACATTGAAAATCATCTAGTTAATACTCAAAGAAGTGGGCCGCAGGGTTTTTCAACACGTACTGTAATTGTTGTCATGTTGCACAATTCAAGAAGTAAATTATTAAAAGGCTCAAAAACAGACATCTGAATGCGATGTGAAGTCATGAAATCCATAATTATGGCTGGGGTGCTTCATTTAAGTCACGGCAAGACTACAATCGTAGGACAATTGTAGTCTCATCACTACCCTTTGATGACTGCAAGGTGACACTACAAAGCAGGGGCGTCAAACTCATTTTTGTCGTGGGCCACGTTATAGTTGTCGGTTCCCTTGGAGGGCCCTTATGACTGTGAAACCATATAAAGAAGTCAAGAATAATGGTTTATTCAACTATAGTTTAAATTACTGTAATGAGGGTTTTGGTAACAAGAAAACTTACAATAGCTCTCTTATATATTACATACAAGAATTTGAAATTTTGGTACAAATTTTAGGAAGCATCATAGAAGTCAACATGTTTGATTTGCTTTCGCGGCCGCATGTGGTGGGCCAGATCTGGCCCCCGGTCCTTGAGTTTGACACCTGTGCTGTAAAGTGTCGGTCACTTGCTGTGCTGCTCATTAGCACCCAGAGCAGCCTCTGATTAGTTGCCTGACTATATGCAAGGAAGGCAAAGGAACAGCAAGGCTTGTGGCAGCCCATACATCACAAAAATCCAATTTGAGGTTGTAATATGCATTAACACATTTCAACTACATTTTATACTTGCTCCACCAAAATTCAAATTGAAAGGCTTGTGACACATATAAATCTTGGGTCTGACATTGCCAACCAAGACAAGTTACAAGAGCATTCTCTTAAGGTTCTAGTTAGACCTGATGCCATGAGAAACTAACTACTGTTTACTATATAAACAATGTCAATTTGAGAAGAAAAAAAATACAGAAATTGGACAAAATACTCATCAGAACATGTATAACTAGAATATAAATTCATGCATTGGTCTTTTTCAAAGACACAATGTACCCTGCCCCTAGAATCACAAACCATTTGCTCCGTCAGACAATTTCAACAGATTTCAGAATGTCATCAAATTATGTCACCACCCAATATTTTTATCACAGCCCTGTCTCTTACGGACAAAACTGTTGGTTTCAACATTTTAATGTGAACTTCAAGCATGTAAAACATATGCAGAGCCAAATGCTTCAATAGAAACTGTATGCCATTTTAGCGCGGTCCATGTGAAAGGTCGGCATGCCATGAACTGTAAGTCAACGGAGAGGATAGCTGAGGAATTCAGCAGAAACCATTAGAAAAATACAATGTGCGTCTTTCTACCTACACAACTATATTCCAACAGCATCTTTGAATACAGTGGTACCTCTACTTATGAAATTCATTGGTTCTGGAAGACTTTTCTTAACTAGAAAACTTTTTAAGTTGAGATGCATTTTCCATGCAAATGCCCTAATTTGTTCCAAGCCCCCCCAAAATTCAGACATAACTGGTTCGTAAAGCATAAAAATGCATGAAAATATGTAACAAATACATGTTACAATTAGATTGCTGCACAATAAATGAGTTGTGCATAATGTATAAAACAAAGAATAAAGAATAAAAATGATGGTCATTTAACTTTTGACTGTGTCATCATCGTTTTTTGCCCTCATTAGTCCATGTTCTCTCTCAGAAGTGGTGTTTTGTAAAGAAGTGATACAAGGACGTTTGCTTTTGTCGGCTTTTAACAATCCTTTGAAAGTGTCCAAGGCAAATAACAAGAGTGAGTGGTCGCCCGACCGGTGAACAATTTTTCTGGGTGATTCACATTGACGTCGGAACGCCTCATGGCCCGAGGAGTGAATGACGAGGACACTGCATAGACACATATCTATCTATCTACACACATAGACACATACGGTGGAGGTCCCTCTTAGCGCCTGGGATGCCAGGATGATGCTCGGTAATAGCCAATGGCAGAGCAGCGATAAGTATGTTGCGTTCAGGAAACTCGGAGCTGCGAGTAGCAGGCCATACTGTATTTTGTATTTTGAAATTTCTTTCGTAACAAGAGGCAATATTTTCTTGTTGAGATGTTTCGTATGAAGAGACGTTCATAAGGAGAGGTACCACTGTACTTGCCTCTTACAAGGTGGGTTTTAAACTGATCTACAACAGGGGTTTTAAATTGTGTGGTTAATTGGCTGCATTTAAGGCCTGGGATGTCAATACACATTTGAATTTATGACCTTTACCTTTAAAATAGCAGAAGGTACTTTCATATCTTTTCATATCTTTATGTCATTCTTGAAACTGACTGCCCTGATTATACCTGTAAACACAACCATAATACCAGAAAATACAAAATATGTCATGTTAAAAAATATCGATATATATATTTTTTTGTCTCCCATAAAAATATTCATGAAACAATCCAATAAGCTGATCACTGAAATGACCAACAACAACATCAACAACAAAAATCGGACATGTCCCCCATCCTGCTTCATGTAGTAAAAATGCTCTCTTGTACCAGCCCTCAGCATCATTCCAGAAGTTTGAGGCTGACCGGGGCATCAGAGGTGGCTGTCTGATTCACATTTGTCAGCAGTTCCATTTTCCAGTGGCCAAGTAGAAAGTCCTCGTTCGATGAAGTTGATGTTGCTCTCGTTCAACCGTCGTACACGGTATGTTTCATAGTGGATGTTGTGTGTCACGTCTTTCAGGTCCTGCAGGTGAGACCTTCCAAGGAAGAGTAAAAATAAAAGATGGTCAAAGTGACGGAATATTGTTTGACTTCACCTCCTCAAATATTTAAGTGAAACTATTGTCAGCTGGGCAGCCCGGTGATACAGTGGTTAGCATGTCGACCTCACAGCGCAGAGGTCGTGGGTTTGATCTCGGCTGCGGCCTCCCTGGGAGGAGTTTGCATGTTTTCTCCGGGCCTGCCTGGGTTTTCTCCAGGCACTCCGGTTTCCTCCCACATTCCAAAAAAACATGCATGGCAGACTGATTGAACACTCTAAATTGTCCGTTGGTGTGAATGTGAGCGTGGATGGTTGTTTGTCTCTGTGTGCCCTGTGATTGGCTGGCAACTGGTTCAGACTGTCCCCCGCCTACTGCCCGAAGACAGCTTGGATAGGCTCCAGCACCCCCCTTGTGAGGATTAGGTGGATTGGAAAATGGATGGATGGATATTGTCTCCTGATATCACTGGTCAACATTAAATTTTAATCAGTGTTGGCTTTATGTGTTCCTATCTATTTTTTACGCTGAATGAAAAAATGATAGAACATCATGTTTTTGACATATATATATATATCTTTTTTTTAAGTTTGACCTGTAAAAGCTTGCGTAATACAGATTTTACGATGCAATGTAATGTATAGCTATCATATTTCAGAAAAAAATCCACGTGGTACTGAACCTAACCTTTAATTCATAAATATTACTAAATACAGGATATTACTATATTGCATATGATAATAAAAACAATAATCATAATCATGACAAAGTATGATGATGATTATTAAAACCCAGTGCACTCGAGAAAAAAGGGCAGATTTGCAAAAAAAAAAAAAAAAAAAAATCTCATAAATTTTCTTGCACCTGTGATTTAAAACAAATTTGTGTGAAGTGTAATCATCATACTATTCCAAACACACTATCTCCAACACTTCCCGATAACCACAAAACAGAATTTCCTGAAGCTTATTCACATGATGACTAGACTTCACATTGATCTGATTGACTGGATTGAAATCGGTCGATATTTAGCATTTTTATCACTGATGTACAATCTATCAATGACGTCATTGATCGGATCCACGAAATAAGTCATTACAACAAACACAACCTCGTTCACTCCAGCGTGGTTCTATATTGGCATCGTATTAATCCAAAAGTGAATCTATTTTCAGCCTAGTCAGGTGTCAAGTGGTCGGAAAGTCTTTGCGCTGGGAGGCGGAAGTTCCGCCTCTGCGCCCTATCCAATCACAAAGTAGAGCATTCATATATTTTATTTTATTTTTGACCGGTAAAAAAAAAAAAAAAAAAAAATTCATTTATGATCAAAAAATAACTACATACAGAATGTGTGTTATTTAACGTCTCTGTAATTCAAAATACCTTTCATCACTCTGCATAATTAACGTGAATTTATGGCCATGTTCAGCCAATCACAGATGCAACCATGGCAAACATAGTAGGTCCGTTGTGGACAGGCGCACTAAACTTTTGCCAAACAACGATACGAGATATACTACGACCATGCCAAACGTGAGTTGAGCAATTCTCGCTTACATATACAATAAGGTAAAAGGGAAAGCCAAGGCCACCTGAATGACTGGCGATGTTCATGAATTTTTTTCATGAATGTCAGAGAAGGAGGTGTTGTAAAAAGTGACAAGGATGCAAGGGAATCTCAAAATTTTGAATCCAAATCTAAGGGGCCTTATTGTTCTATTAGGAGTGAGATGAGGCTATTTTGTGAGACATCTGTGAGGAATCGATTTTCCTGATTTTTCAAAAAGCAAAGGTGAAGATACTACTTTTCTCCACCAGATGGCAGCGTGTAGCCAATTTGTTGTGGTGAGTCAGCAGGCTTAAGCATTCAGCAGAGTCTCACTACGTCATCCGAATGAGTCAGTCAGTACCTTAGCGACGCAGTAGGCTCTTTCTGAAATAAATGTCGGAAAGAAAGACTGACTGCCTTTCATCTGGCTGCTATGATTGAAGTACAGTACATGATTCAACTGATGTATTGTTTATGGTTTATATTGTTTAGAATTATTTCAAAATGTTATAAGAAAACAATGTACTGTTTCAGAAAAATACCAATAACCTTGATATTGAATCGCAAATCGCAGTATCATCAATCATTGGGATATAAATCTAATTGTCACACAAGTATTGTTATTTGAATTGAATCGGGAGGTAAGTGAATCGTCCCACCTCTAATGGCTACCCCTTGCAAAATCATCATTTTTAGGGCTGCGTAAAGGAATTCCTGTAATCCCCATTTATGAGCAGATTAGTTCCCTGACATTGCAGTGAAAGAGAGAATAGACAGGTTCTTATGTAATTGATAATCCCGAGTGATCTGTGCTCACCTCAAGTTCTTAACAACACCACAGATCAATTGGGATGAGGTAATTAAGGCTGTACTCGCACCTGAAAAGCCATTCAGTTATTTGACAAAAAGCAAACGTAATTTGTTTTCGTTTGGTGCGGGTTGTGTTCACGCTGTACTTTTTGCAAGTGAACTATAGTTCATGTCGACACGTGACGGCTGGTGCTCCCATTGGACAGAAATGACGAGAGTGGTTTAAAGTGGATCCAACAGCGGGTGTGACTACATCCCAAGACTCTGACACTTGCACGAGAGTCTCATGGCTTCAAACATTAAATTTAAATTAAAACAATAAAAACATTTGGTAGCTTCTAGCTTTAAACGCTTCCAGTACAGTACCTACATGCACAAGAGTTTCTAAACCAGCCACTAGAGGTCACAAGCCAGTGTATTTCAAGTGCCCACCCCAAGCCCGGTAAAGAATAATTTCGGGAGAGTTTCTCTTAACTCCAATTCGAAAAAACTCGGTCCCTTTTTGTGGTCCTCAAAAACTCACATGCCATCTCATTTGTGAAACAAAAAAAAAAAAAAAAAAGAAAGAAATGACATATTCGGAGAAGACAAGCTCACCTGATAAGGAGATCTCGCAGATTGGCAAACTCACAGTGTGCCACGTTTTCAACTGTAAAAAGAGCGACATAAATAATCATTTATTTGATCAAAAATGAAACAAAGTGATCAGAATATACAGCATCATAATATCATCTCATTGACTTTTAGTTGCTTTGCATAGGAATAGTTGGTTCTTTGCGATGCGTGCCTACCCATCAAATATGAAATTACACAACAGAGTAAATCTTCGGTGAGCCACCTGTGTCCGAAAATGTGACTGTAAGCAAGCAGCTCTAAAATTTTGCTGGAGAGTGGGCCTAATATAGCCTAACGATCACCGCACAGTGACTTTATCCACTCTTGACTAGGCAGCTAACCTATGTGAACACTTTCAAGCCACGGCTGGACTACACCGTTTGAAATTGTACGTTAAAGCCTTAAGGTTGGCAGTCGACAATGAGTGCGCTTTGATGCACAAATTAGCATTAGCTAACAGATTTAGTGGCACATACGTTTACTTTTTTTGAAGTAGTCGACGTTAGTAGAGGAAGTGACTTGGGCGGCTGGTATTTGTGCCAATTGCATGGATCTCCACACAAATGAAATTAATTAATTTGACGCACTACAGTCACATTGACGTCCGCTGCGGCATTAACCCTTTCATGCACCCTGTAACCTGATAAGCTGTCCACTTTAGTAACCGCTGTCCCTGAAATGGTTAATGCAACATTGGCATCGAGACAGGTGTTCACAAAATTCATGGATAGATTCTACCATCCCTCGGCTGCAAACTTAAATGCTGATGGCCGAGAAGTGAATACAATTACATTACACGTGCTATCCAAGACAAAATGTCAGAATGTATCCGTCCATTTTCCAATCCGCTTTATCCTCACAAGGGTCGCGGGGGGTGCTAGAGCCTATCCCAGCCACCTACGGGCAGTAGGTGAGGTACACCCTGAACCGGTTGCCAGCCAATCACAGGGCATACACAGACGAAAAACCGTCCATGGTCACAATTACACCTATGGACAATTTGGAGTGTTCAATCAGCCTGCCATGCATGTTTTTGGAATGTGGGAAGAAACCGGAGTACCTGGAGAAAACCCATGCAGGCATGGGGACAACATGCAAATTCCACACAGTAAGGCCGGAGCCGGGATCGAACACACAACCTCTGCACTGTGAGGTCAACGCGCTAACCACTGAACCACTTGGCCGCCCTCTCAGTATTTATGCAGCCTCTAAACAGGAGTTGCTTGTGGAGGCTCTCAGTCGTACAGGAAAGTTCCATCGTAGAAAGGGTTCTGTCAGTCGTCATCTGTACCTGTGGGTAAAAAACAAAAAAAGCAAAAAAAGCGTGGCCACGCTCAGCTTTTTAGCGCAGAGCAACTTCCCGGAGTCTTCACGGAGACTTCAGGGTTGTCTACCGCTGACGAAGCTTCTGTGAGAGAAGCGAAACGTCCTTTTTTGCTTTTTTTGTTTTTTACCCACAGGTACAGATGACGACTGACAGAACCCTTTCTACGATGGAAACAGGAGTGTCAGAAGACTATTCACACACATTGCTCAACGGACACCACGAAGTTGTGGCTACTTTATTTATTGTCAACTAGTTCAGTTGGGCAATAGGCTTGATTGCCTTTCTGAATGTCTTTCTGACTTGCTGTAACTTTCTTGATACAAAGCAATATATGTTTAATTGTCATACAACATTGTTAAAAATATTGAAATATAGATACCACACATCTCTTAGTATTTTCTGTCATCTAGAATCAAGCTAAAAATCCCCCCCCCAAAAAAAACCCCAAAAACAAAAAAAAACTTTTGATTGGAATTATAGCCATTGTGGAAAAACGTTAAATGCTCATCCCTAAAATGGGAAGATCAAGTTTTAGCAAGGGTCGTGAATTATGATGTTCCCCAAAATACCCTGCTTTTGATAACTGAGACTAAATTGTTGTTTATAAGTAAAACTGTAGGACCCATTGATAATAACATACCTTCAATACATCACTCCATTGACGATAAAGACTACATTGCTGTTTTGTTTTTTGACTGTTTGTGTCAAGATGTGACATTGCTCCTGAACTAATATGAGTATTGTTATGCAATGAAAAGGTTCTTTAGAAAAGCATGAGTTTCCCTTTCCATGGAATTACACATAAAATGTGTTTGTCGGCTCGTGTCAGGAATTATATGGTGGTACAATTTTTCCTCTCCTCACCTTCAATAATTCCCCACTTGGTTTTACGGCCCAACACCTTATTTCCGTTCACCTGGTGTTCCTTGTCAGTCCCCACCACCGCAAAGGGAATATTTTCCTGGATACAAAAATACAAATACATCTCACTCACCCTCATTTGAGAATGAGTAACAGTCATATCGTGATGCCGAGATGATTCTCAGGACGCTGATTCAAGTCATGTTTTGGTGCTCTGGTTAAGTCTCAATAAGTACAGTCAACATGTCTATTGGGGCGGCGTTGATTAAACCCAATTTACATTCACAGTTTACCATTTCAGATGGCAATATGAGCTCAAACACTCAAAATGTGTTTCATTTAACGATTAGCTAAAAGGTCATTTCTTTTGAATGGGTGGTTTAAAAACTTTAACAGCAGGTGATGTTTTTCCTGAGCTGAACCCTTGGCTAAACCCTTGGCACTGTACAAAGAATGCACTGCCAACACATTTCCTGCTTTCTTGTGGCCAAGGAAGAACAGGGGACTAGGTTCCTACCCTAATCCTGTCATTGAGGAAGCGCTCCTCTGGATCCTCATCGTACTCTTTCTGGGGATAGACACGAATCCCGTGGCCTGCCAAGTCTTGCCTTATCTGTTAATGAGTCAAAGGTAAAACACAGGTCAACTTGGGGATCGAATAGATGGATGTGTACTTCAAGGAGTATAGGCATATATGTCCTCACCCTCTCCTTGAACTCCTGTCGTTCCTCAATGGTAAGAGTGTCTGCTTTGGCAATCACAGGCACAATGCTTACTATCTTTCCCAACCTCTTCATGAACTCCACATCGATGGGACGTAACCTTGACACACAGTACATCGCTGGTTAATTTGGAAAAAGACAAGCAGAAAAAGCCAAGAGAAACTTGGACATTTATTGTTGGATCTATGCATTACTGATTAGGTAAACCAAGTATTTTAGGACTTGCATGTTATATAAGTTTCATCAACATAAAATAGTTGGTCATACAGTAATAGTTTGGGATTTTTCATTACAGTTTTATTTTGTGTGTTACAACTGTGCAAAAAAAAATCTGATTTTCATTAAAAAAAAGGGTGATCTTGCACTTTTTCAAAAAATGTCAAATTACAGTACTAAAAAACAAATAAATTAATAATAACTAGTTCATGTAGAGAAAAAATAATGAGACATTTGGATTCCACATCCGAAATGGCCCTAGAAAATGTTGTTGGCTACTTTGTTTATATTTACGTAAGTGTATATTTTGATGCAGACCAGTGTAATGTTTTCTACCCTTATTGAAATGAACTCACAGTTTGAGTATACCTCAAGAATTTGGGGAGTTTGTTCCACAGGTGAGGCACATAATAACTAAATGCTGCTTCACTTTGTTTGGTTCTTGTTCTGGGAACATATGATAGACCTGTCCCAGATGACCGAAGGAGTTCTGGATGCTTTATAGGGGACGAAAATATCTTGCATGTATTTTGTTGCTACACCATTTAAAGATTTATAGACTAACTGCCAGTTTTTAAAACCTATTCTTTGACTCACAGGTATACAGTGTAGTGATTTGAGGACAGGTGCTATGTGGTCCAGTTTCTTAGTGTTTGTAAGGACCCCGGCGGAACCATTTTCTCTCAGTGCCCAGTTGCCTGATTGACTTTTTTATTATGACCTGTCGAGACACCATTACAGTAATCTAGCCTACTGAAAATAAAAACATGGACACGTCTTGACAAAACATAAAACAAACAAAAAAAAAACAAGCTATGTTTTTAGGTAAGAGAGAGATTGAGTAATACAGTAATACTTCGCCACTTCGCACTTCATGTTCTGTGGCTTCAGTGCTTCACATGTTTTTCCAAAATATTGTATTTATATGAAAAAATAAATAAAAGTTCATCTAAAAATGAAAAAAAAATACAGCCATATCAGCAGCAATATTGTGGAAATATTCACTATTTCATGTTGATGCGCGAGAAGGAAGGTTTCCCTGCCGAACAACTCAGAAGCTTCGTACATGCCTGTACTGTACTGTACATACCACGGGCACTCATTCAAAGCGCATGAATGGTTCCCGGCCTGACATCGACCAATGAGAGCACAAGTGGATTTATTCTGTGACCTGATTGGCTGTGCATTATCGCAGCCTCACCCATCACCTTCCCTTGATTCTTGTCACGCTGTTGTCTGTCTCGCATACTGTATCTTAGTGTTGTGTTCACGATAACTTTTTTTGTTTCAGCGCTAGCTTTTTTTGATTAGTTAAGATGAGCTCCAACCCCCTGTTGCCGCAGAAGCAATGCGTCCCGGGTGCGTAGGAGCATACTTGTCCTTCCACAAAGATGGCACCAACAACAGGGACATGGACATATCAACGGCGGTTGCAGGGGGCTGATTCACAGGCTTGACCGGGTCGGGGAATCTTATTTTGAAGGTTTCCCGACCCGGTCAGCTGTTTTTTTAGACACATCATAAGGAAGCAGTGACAGCTCAGATGAAGGCTGAACTGTCAGCTAGGTAGGAGGTTTTTTCTTCAGTAAAAAAAGACCATTGGCTGATAAAAAAGAAACCGGAGACCTATTTCAACTAATAAGAAGACACAATGAACGTCATAGCGCTAACCATCACCATGTTTTTCTCCAATTTAAAAACCTCCAAGAGAAAGAGTCTCAGAGTGAACCTTAAAGCCTGTACAAGTCAAGTGAGAAGGCAATGTTGATGAATATTAATTACTGTATCAGGTTTTATAAATAACGATTTAAATAAATTTGTGTACTGTTGTAATCTTTATCTCAAATATGTAAACTTTACATATTTACATTGAAAAGTATGAATACTGCTTACATATTTTAAACATGCTGGTACCCACATAGACAAAAATCCCTGGGGGTAGGGGTGTAGGGCAAATCGCAAAAACCAAGGGATTACTGTCGTATTTAAGTGGTTGCTTAAAATTCAGGTCGAAGTAAATAATTACAGCAACATTTCTGGCTTGATTTGTAATTTTCAATGCCATAGAGTTAAGGTGAGTGCTGATCTTAGCCCTTTCATTTTTGAGGCCAAAATAAAATCCCTTCTGTCTTTTCTGGACTGAGCTGGAGAAAATTCTGGTCCATTTAAAGTAAAAAAACTACCTATAGTCATGTAAGGACACTGAAATGTAAAGTTGTGTCTTATCTGCATAAGTATGATTAGCGATATTATTCATTCATTCATACATTTTTCGAACTGCTTTATCCTCACAAGGGTCGCGGGCGGTGCTGGAGCCTATCCCAGCTGTCTTCGGGCTGTAGGCAGGGAACACCCTGATCCGGTTGCCAGCTAATCGCAGGGCACACAGAGACGAACAACCATCCACGCTCACACTCACACCTAGGGACAATTCATTCATTCATTCATTTTCCGAACCGCTTTATCTTCACAAGGGTGGCGGGGGTTGCTGGTGCCTATCCCAGCTGTCTTCGGGCAGTAGGCGGGGGAAACTCTGAATTGGTTGCCAGCCAATCGCAGGACACACAGAGACGAAAAACCATCCACGCCCACACTCACACCTAGGGACAATTTAGAGTGTTCAATCAGCCTGTCATGCAGGTTTTTGGAATGTGGGAGGACACCGGAGTACCCGGAGAAAACCCACGCAGGCACAGGGAGAACATGCAAACTCCACACAGGAAGGCCGGAGCTGGAATTGAACCGGGTACCTCTGCACTGTGAAGTCGACGTGCTAACCACTCGACTACCGGGCCGCCCTTGGTCAGCATACAATGCTACGATATATTTTAATGTGTTGTTTTGCCCCTTTACGGACAATTTTACACAGTATACTGTTGTACTATATTGTAGTTGGTGAGTGAGGGAAACAAGAACAGGGTGGAGGTTTTTTTTGTGACGTGACAGAAGGCACTATCTCCCAACATTATTCATCATCTTTGAGCTCCGATAATGTGACAAGTAGGTTTTTGGTCCTCACCCTCAAAACCCTCATTGCTTTGATTGGGAAAAATCAAAGCAAGGTGAAATAGAGTGGCAGCACAAATAACTTGCATTTAACATCATTACAGAAGACATGAGAGGCTTGGAAGATTGGATTGTACTGCTGAGACCACCTGAAGCTGATATTGTTCCCTCACTTCTGCTCTCCAGGAAGTTCCTTTGACTATACAGTATAGTGTTTTGTTTTTTTTAATCTCTGACTTGCATGCTTGTAGCAGTTAATGCATGCAATTAATGTGCACGTTAACTGTGCGATTTGACAGACATACTTCCAAATCACACCCAATCGTTCGAATTTAACTTTGGTGGAATTTTGTTGTGCATCTTAAGCATTAATGTGCAACAGAACACAATTTTATACAAGGAGTATGTAGCGCAGCATATAAATTCCTCATAGGTGTAGATCTGTTTATTATTGTTTTGTTGTACAGCCATTTTAACCTGCTGTCATACCTCCCGTCCAGAAGGTGTCGTAAGAGTTCTTTTTGTTGATTGCTACATGAGTAAGCCTGTAACACGTTCTTGGTGCTGCTGGAGTAAAACTATTTTCAAGCACCTAAACGGACTGGTTTCTTCATATCAAAACTACATGGTGTCAGAAGTGGGATCCTTCAAAAAGTCTGCAGGGTCCACGAAGACAGTCTGTGCTGGTGGTGAGCAAAAAGGACGAGATTTTACCTCCGTGAAAAGGCAGTAATGGCGGACGGATTTCGGCGGCCTGATCCTCTCATCTTCGACGGCAATGTCGCTGAGAACTGGCGTAAGTTCGAGCAAGAATATGATATATTCATAGCCGCAGCACACAGTGACAAAAAATGCCAAAACAAAGGCCGACATACTCCTCAATCTGGCGGGAACAGAGGCCATTGAAAGAGAGAGATCGTTCACATATTCCCCAGCAGTTGTGTCAGATGCAAATATGCAACCCAGAAACAAATATAATCATGGAGAGGCACAGTTTCAACGTGAGACAACAAAAGCCAGGGGAAACGATTGAAGCTTATGTGAGTACATTACGCAACATGGCAAAAACGTGCAATTTTGGAGCATTACAAGATGAGCTAATCCGAGACCGATTAGTGTGTGGAATCAACAGTGATAGCATCAGACGTTCACTTCTTAAAGAAACTGAGCTGACACTTGCCAAAGCAGTGCGCATTTGTCAAATAAACGAGCTCACTGACCAACATAGCAAAGTGCTAGCTGCTCCAAAACACGTGGCATCAACAAGTGTGGACACTGTACAAATGAAGCGCAGCCACACATTGAAAAAGACTCACAACTACAAAAAGAAACAAGACAAAATGGCGACAGAAATCTCAAATTGCAGAAATTGTGGTGGTTCACACGCAGCCAAACGTGACCAGTGCCCAGCTTTCGGACAACAATGTCACACATGCAAGAAGCCAAATCACTTCAAGAGCCAGTGCAGGTACGCTAAAGCACATGCAAGAGGCAAACAAGTCAATCAAATATCAAGGATGATTCAGAAAGTGATGAAACATTCACTATCGAGCACCTAACACTGGAGGGTGAAAATAGTCACAAAAAAGAAGGCTATTGTTCAGTTGCAGTTGGAGACAAGATTCTAAAACTCAAAGTGGACACCGGTGCGAAGTGTAACGTGATTTCTCTGAACACCTGCAAGGACATGTTTCAGCGTGAGAAAATACAGCCACAAGACAAGCTGATCAATCTAATCGCTTTTGGAGGAACAAAGATCAAGTCTGCAGGCACAATCACTCTCAAATGCAAATTAGGAGAAAAGAGCTATGACCTAATTTTCCAAGTTGTGAAACAAAATGTGCAGTCTATCGTGGGACTCAAGGACAGTGTGAATATGAAACTAGTTAGTTTCAGCAAAGAAGTTTTTCACATTGATGCAATTCCAAATGAAAGCTTTGAGGAGAAAGTATTTAAAGAGTACAAAGATCTATTCAAAGATGAGCTTGGAGAATTACCAGTGACTTATTCGATGAAGCTTGCACCTGATGCTGTTCCAGTTGTCAACTCCCCACGACGTGTTCCAGTGCCAATGCAACAAAAGGTGAAAAGTGAACTCCAAAGAATGCAAAAGCTTGGTGTGATTGAACCAGTTGACGAACCTACCGAATGGGTGTCGAACATGGTAGCCACTCATAAGAAAGAGGTTGATGATGTGTGTCTATGCATCGACCCGAGGTCGTTAATGAGGCCACACCATCCCATGCGTACAGTTGAAGAGGTTGCAGCACAAATGCCTGAGGCAACCGTATTTTCTGTCCTGGACGCGAAGAGTTCATTTTGGCAGATAAAGCTAGATCATGCCTCGTCCCTGCTTACAACATTTGCCACACCTTTTGGTAGATTCAAATTTCTGAGAATGCCATTTAGGATCAACACAGCTTCTGAAGTTTTTCAAAAGGCCCTGGAACAAATCTTTACAGGTTATCCATGTGCAGTGATTGTCGATGATATCCTCGTCGGAGGAAAAGGGATTGAAGAGCATGACCGCAACCTCAGGAAAGTCCTAGATCGTGCAAGACAAGTCAAACTCAGGCTAAATCCCAAGAAATGCAAATTCAGACTGAAAGAGGTGGGTTATGTTGGACATGTTTTCACAGACAAAGGAATGAAAGCTGACCCATCGAAAATTGCGGCGATCAATGACATGCACCCACCTGAAGACAAGGTTTCTCTCCAGCGGTTCCTAGGAATGATTAACTGTCTAGGGAAGTTTATTCCAAACTTGAGTGAACTGTCAGCGCCACTGCGCCAGCTGCTTCACAAAGACATTGTATGGAGCTGGACGCATCATCAACAAGAGGCGTTCATCAGACTCAAAGCATGCATCACAAGCCCACCAGTGCTTCAGTACTATGACATGAAGAAGGCAGTGACCCTCACCTGCGATGCATCTCAGTACGGCCTGGGAGCTGCATGCCTACAAGATGACAAACCAGTCGCCTACGCATCACTTTGACAGAGACGGAGAAGAAGTACGCGCAGATCAAGAAAGCTTCTCGCTGTTGTGTTTGCGTATTACAGGTTTTATGATTACATCTACGGAAAACCAGTGGTGATTGAAACCGACCACCAACCATTGGTTACCATCCACAACAAGCCCTTTCACACGATCCCAGCACGATTACAAAGAATGATGCTCAGACTACAGAAGTTCAACCTAACACTCGTTTACAAGAAGGGTAAAAATCTCTACATTGCAGACACATTTTCTCGCACACCAAGGCCGAACACTCCCCCATTAAAAGAGGAGCAGCGCGATTTTGAAGTCATGATGCTTCAACTCATTTCACTCAAACGTCTACAAGAGCTGGCAGGACACACAAAGACTGACCCAGTTCTTCAGACACTGACGCGTTACATCCTACAAGGTTGGCCCGCACGGGTAAGCTGTGTACCTGAAGCAATCAAACCATTCTTTAGCTTTTGAGAAGAACTGACTGTTGAAAACGAGGTTGTTATGAAAAACAACAGAGCCGTTGTTCCAGCTCTTCTACAGGAAGTGTACTTACAGGAACTACACAAAGGACATCCAGGCACGGAGTCTATGAAAAGAAGGGCAAGAGACACTGTTTTCTGGCTCACAATCAACTCTGACATAGAGGACAAAGTTAAGTCATGCAGTGTTTGCAACAGCCTCAAGCCTCACCAACAAAAGCAACCATTGAAACTTCACAAAGTTCCAGATCTACCATGGTCCACCACAGCTACAGACCTATTTGAATGGGACAACAACAACTACCTCGTACTCGTGGATTCCTACTCCAGATGGTTCGAAGTGGACAAACTGGAAAACATGACATCGATGTGTGTCATCAAGAAACTCAAACGCCAGTTTGCAGTGCACGGAATACCTCAGAAACTATATTCTGACAATGGGACTCAGTTCACCAGTCAAAGCTTTCGTGATTTTTCTGAGTCATGGGAGTTTGAACACGTTACGAGCAGCCCTGAGTTCCCTCAGTCAAATGGTCTCAGCGAGAGAGCTGTTCGTAGTGCGAAAAGACTACTAAAAACAACAAAGAGAGATGGAAACGATTTCTACCTAAATCTACTATATCTGCAAAATACACCCAGAGACAGTATCCTTGGATCTCCAGCCCAGAGACTGTTTTCAAGGAGAACACGGTCAACTCTACCTGTCTGTAAGAAGTTACTCAAGCCAAACCCAATAGCCACCAATACTGTCAAGGCTCATCTCACAAAGAAGCGCAAAGTTCAAAAACAGTATTATGACAAGACCAGCAAGCCACTCACTCCATTGAAGACAAATCAAGTAGTGAGACTTCAAACACAAAAAGGACATGACAAAATCGCTGTTGTACGTCAAGTTTGCAACGAGCCTCGTTCATACATGGTCGAGTCAGACGGGAAGCAATACAGACGTACAAGACAACATCTACTACCAGTGAAGGAACAACTACCTGAACAAGTCCCTGCGCAGTCCAATGGAATGAACAATCAACGCATGGACAAATCAGAAACTGTTGAAACGGGAAGAGACACTCCTGAAAAGACTGACATTGTTACACCAACAAAGGACAAAACCCGGAATGAACAAGAAACCACCAACCAAGCTGAGAAACAAGATACAAGCCCAGTACAAAACAATGCTGATGTATACCGTACCAGAAGTGGCAGAGTATCAAAACCGAATCGTAAATATTTTGAGTGAGATTATTTTTCTGTTCCTGAAACTGTTGCTAATTTGAATCAGCCATTTATTAGCCTTTGTGTGTTTAAAAAAATAATAATAATTAAAAGGAGGGATGTAGATCTGTTTATTATTGTTTTGATAATGTCCCTGTTACACAGCCATCCCAACCTGCTGTCATACCACCCGTCCACAAGGTGTCGCGAGAGTTCTATGGTTGATTTGCTACACGAGTAAGCCTGTAACACGTTCTTGGTGCCGCTGGAGTAAAACGACTTTCAAGCTCATAAACGGACTGGTTTATTCATATCAAAACTACATTGCTTTATAACTTAATGTTGTCTGAATTCTTTTTGCTCCATATTCAGCACTTTGTTTCGAGTGGTAGTTATTTTAAGGTACTCTATAGACCAGTTTCATGTTTACAAACATTGGAGGATGCGCGCGCAACTCGTAGGCAAAAGCACTCGTCGATGAACAGAGTCCGCTCACGCACCGCGGCTTGTATTTGCCAAATACCCCTAGCGTTTTCACTCACGAGACTCTCAAAGCCTACAAGAGTCTTGATGCTTATAATTACGTGGTATGTGGCCATGTTTAGTCGGTTCTTTTTCATCAAGCTGCTAAAAACTGCGACTCTTGTTTCCTGAAAGCTGATGTCTTGCCTCATCAGAGGGACAAAAGTCTTAGTGTTGTCATGCATGGGTATGTGTGAATAAGAAGACTGGCTCCATAGTGACCGCTAACTGCACATGCATGGCAGGGTAAGTAGGTGTCGTCAAATTTCAATTATGGACAATCAAATTCAATTATCAAACTAATAAATGCTGAGAAGATAATTTAGCAAATAACCATGCAGTAGTTGTTAACTGTACCTAACATTTGTGTGTGACGAATGATAATGAGTTTAATTGTTGTGACAGTTTGATGTAACATGAAGAGTAGTTGGGAAGTTTAGAGAGATATAAGATTAAGCACAACTTTAATCTAGATTCTACATATTTACACCTTTGTCTCACTAAAATCGCAAATAATGTTCAACAGTTTTCTATTCAGTTTGAATTATTAGTCTTTTTGTTTCAGCGTTGGTTCATGTTGCAGCCATGCAGCAGCAATCATGTTTAAGGTGTGAGACTGAGCCTTTCCCCTTCAGCCTGCACGTCACGAGCCTGTGCATGGAATGACATGTCCAGAAAGAAACTGGAACCAGTACGTGTGTGTGATATCAACTTGAAGAAAGTTAAGAGAACATGTGCAGCGTCATTAATTAGGATGTCCAAAGACAGCATTGTGGTAACTCGGGGTGAGTCACATAATAAAGCAAAGATGTTGAGATAATTTTCTGAAAATAGATTGCAATAGCAACATCCAAATTCAACCAAATGTGAATAATGATACACACATATGAAACAGGCACTTGTACTCAACATGTTAAATGTAGCATGTTTCAAATGCTTTTATTCATAATTATATATTTGATTTCATATTTAGGGATAACCGACGAACATATAAACTTGCTGAGATCAATTACATCAAAAGCTGCAGTTTTCACAAGCATTTATTCACACAAGGACTCCACAGGCAGAAACACTTCCTGAGCCAGTTACAACTTTGGATGAAGAGTCAGCATCTGATCTCACACCTGAAGAACTTTCATTGAACGTTGATCAGACATTGCTCTGTTGTGATGGAGGCAGCTGCGCAATCAACAGGTACAGGTTGATCGTCTGTAAAATAAATCATATCACATACGACAGTCATTGGGAGCGAGCGAGCGAGCGAGCGGCAGCCAGCGTTCCTTTG